>NC_138550.1:23058788-23401288 GCF_964273705.1 Natrix helvetica
TCATTTAAGTAGGTCAGGTTATGTAAACTGGCTTAGAAATTGTTAATAGTTGTTTCAGCCGTTCCGCCTTTACTGCCCCGGCTATCAGCAAGCAATTAGCTTTCGTTTTCTGTAGGTTTTCAGCTATAAATCAATGCCATTTTGAATCCTTTGTTCTAAGCCCACGCCTCTCAAACTCAGCAGTAGCGTTCTTTTTTAAAAAGATTTTTTCCCCCAGTTAAAACTTAAAATACTTGCAAAAGTCTTCCTTCCTTCCTTCCTTCTTGAGATGTTGTTAGAAGTTAAGGCTGCTCCCGGCGTCTGGTTCTGCTTGTAGCAGAGGTTATGAAAAAGACAGGAGAATACACAACTGCAAGGGGGGGCTATAAATCCTTCTGGAGGGCTACACGAGAGGCTCAACCCGACAGCTGAATCTCTCCCTCATAAATTCCAAGAATTTAAGAGTGTCCAAGATGTTAAAGATCGTTAAAAAACACCTCTACTGTCTATTGATCTGACAAGCTCAGAAAAAGCCTGCCGACGGCGCCAAGGAACAACCCTCTTTACACATTTTAATGCGGCTCTTCTGTGTGCCGGATTATTATCCTCCCTAATCATTGTGGATCGAAAAGAAAAAAGGGAAAGGGGCGCTTGTTTTGAAGCGCCCGCTCCCCTCCCTCCTCTCGGGCACTTCAAAACAAGCGCCCCTTTCCCTTTTTTCTTTTCGACCCACAATGATTAGGGAGGATCCTGAAGTCGGGCGGGGACGAGAGAGCGAGGAGGCAGAAAAAGAAATGCAGGCTAAGGAGCTTCCCCCCCGCCCCCTCCCAGCAAAAATCTAACCGGGGAGCCAGGCAGTAGCAAAATAGCCAATCATGCGAGGAAAGTGAGGTCTGACCGGGTGGGCAGCGAAACTCCAGGGCTCTCTGTTCTAATTCCCCGTGAAAACTGTTGCCTCTGAAGCGTTTGCTCTACTGTTTGAACCTTTAAGCGTCCCTTTCCTTTTTCTTTTCAACCCACAATGATTAGGGAGGATCCTGAAGTCGGGCGGGGACGAGAAGCGAGGAGGCAGAAAAAGAAACGGAGCTCCATTTTCATAATTTCCTCTCATTCTTGGAATCATTGCTCTGGTCTTATTCAAAGCATCTTAAGATCCCATATCTAATTCAAAATCCTAGTTAACAAAGTTCAGATAAGCATCCTCCTCGTATCCTCACCCAATCAGATCTTAATAATCCATACCAGGTCTGTTTCAGCGGTGAAATCTTCTGAAGTCTGCTACCGGTTCGGTGAGCCTGAGGGACACTTGTGCAGGAACATTTTGAAGCCTTCTGAATTTGCAAAGGTAAGTAGAACAGCACGGGGGGTGGGGGGTGGGGTGGGGGAATCTGCTGTGCCACGTGATTTAGATTAGCTAGAAAGCAGTAAATCCAATGATTCTAGCTAATATAAATTGCGTATCACAGCTGATCGTTGCCCAGCTGATTGTCAGAAATACCTGTTCGCCCAAACCAGTAGCATTTTTTACTACCGGTTCGGGCAAACTGGTCCAAACAGACAGCATTGCACCCCTGGTATGTTTGCTCCTCTCCAAAATAAAAAAACCATAGCTTATTGCCAATATATCTGACATTCTATGGCAGCAGACTGAGGCCAAGGTGTCCTGGAAATAACATCCAGGGGCTGGGCTAAAGGTCTCCTTCTCCTAGATTGGAGAATCAAAACCAAAATTGGGCTGCGGAAAAGGAAAATCCAAAGAGTAATTAGATTCTCTTCCTACTGGCAAAAGGAAAAAAAATAAGCTCAACAGTCCAGCTCTGTTAGTTAAGATTAAGCCAAGTTTTTTTAAAAAAAGGTGGTTAATTTCCCGCTCAAAACCAACAGGACATCTTATATTTTAGAAGTGCTATATCCTGCTTTCCCCAACACAGTACAGTGTTTTGGAGGTAGGATTTAAAAAGTTTACACTTCCTAATAAAATGCGTTGATCAGGGTAGAGGCTCCCAATTGCTTGTCACCATAACGAATATATGTCTCTTCCTACAAATTCTTCTAAAATGTCTATGCAGCTGGTAAAGAGGAAAGCATCAGCCAACCAAGGTTTTTCTCTCATCCATAGATTTACATAGTAACTGTCAGGCCTGCAGTCATCTTTTCTTTTGGATCTTTGGCCTGCCACACTTTCTATTATTCTACTATGCATTTTCTATTGTGGGGAAATGGGAGGGGGGACTGTAGGAGTGAGATGCGATGTAGCCAGTTACAAAATTCTTTCTAGAAAGCCAAGGTCATTCTTCGTCTTTGCACCTCTGCACCTGACCAGAACTGGATGGGTGGAACTGTCAGCATGGCCATGGAAGATTGGACCATGTGATGGACTTGTGGGTGGATGGGGGCAAGATCTTGAACTTTCAACTAAGTGGGGAAAACCGGGAAGCTTTCAGATTTGGTTTTTCCCACATGTGCCAACATGGCTCTCTTAATAAATTGGAACTTTGAGCAATACTTTGCCCTGGACTCTGATTAACTTTGGGATGCTATTTGGAACCCTGACAGTAACTTTACCATTATAAACCTGGAAGCTAAAACCATTAAAGCAATGATGTTCATGTTCCGTGTTCACGTTCCACATTCACATTCACAAGTTCTCCAGGTGCTTTTTTTTTCTGAATCCACTAGGGGGGCAAATATCAATATTACTGTACTTTTTAAAATCCAGACTTTTAAATTACATTATACTCAACTAGAGATCAAATGTCAAGTTATTCTTTTAAGGTCAAAGGACATAACTCTAAGAAATCTAACAGCAGTAATTTGGCAAAGTCAATAATATTTGCAAAGAATTTCCCACCATCTTCAAGATAGTTTCTGCTGTCAGATTGGAATGAAGGGTGGGCAGGCATATAGTATCTTCAGCAGCTTCAGGGGTCTGGAAGAAGAATGTAAAAAAAAAAACCTCACAGTAAATTAGCATGCACCACCATGTGTAAATTATGGAGCTGTAGACCAGAGAAGGGCAGAGGGAAACTCTAATGAAAAGCATAATTGCAATCCCTCTCACTTCTCCTCTATAACAGATGGATATTCTTCCGGAGATTGGGCAATTTAGTGTTTGTGAGGTAAACAGCTGTGGGGATTTGGGCATTAAAATGATGTAATTGAGACCATCAAGAATGGCATTTGCCTGTTTTTCTGTTTCCTTTTCTTTTTTGAGGGAACACATTATTCATGGGCTCTGAAAGGGTTTGTACCAAATGGTGTAGTGGTTAAGACACTAGGCTTGGAGCCAGGAGATCATGAATTCCAGTTCTAGCTTAGGCCCAAAGCCAGCCCAATCATACTCTCACAGCAGGGTTGGGTTCCTGCCAGTTCTAACCTCTTCTATAGAAGAGGTTCCACAAATCTACAGTGCCATTTAGAACCGGTTCCAGCTCCCTCCCCCCGCCTGTCTGCCCATCATCAAGATGAAGAGCGAGAGGAGGAATTCTGGGAGTTGAAGTCCACAAGTCTTAAAGCTGTCAAGTTTGAACACCCCTGGGGTTTTTTTCCTAAAGGGTTAGGGATGCAAGGGTCTTGTAACTTGACAGCTTTAAGACTTGCACGCTTCAATGCCAGAGTTCCTGAGCCAACATGACTGGAGGAGGAATTCTGGGAGTTGAAGTCCACAAGTCTTAAAGCTGTCAAGTTTGAACACCCCTGGAGGGTTTTTTTCTAAAGGGTTAGGGGTGCAAGGGTCTTGTAACTTGACAGCTTTAAGACTTGCGTGCTTCAAATGCCACAGTTTCTGAGCCAACATTTTGGTTGCTAAGCAAAAGCGTTGTTAAGTGAGTTTCACCACATTTTACAAGTTGGCCACGCCCACCCAGTCACATGGCTGGCAAGCCACTCCCACTCGGTCACATGGCCGGCAAGCCACTGCCACTCGGTCACATGGCTGGCAAGCCACTCGCACTCGGTCACATAGCCGGCAAGCCACTCCCACAAAGCAGGCCACACCTACAGAAGAGGTTCTAAAAAATTTTGAAACCCACCACTGTCTCACAGCCTTAGGAAGAAGAAGTTAATGGCAAACTATTTCTTGCCAAGAGAAATGCAGGCAGTTGTCAGGAGTCAAAACTGGAGGGAGGAAGGGAGGAATGAAGGAAGGAATGAAGAATGAACGAAGGGAGGAAAGGAAAGAAATCTAACTAAGTTCATATGAAGTGCTTCAATCTTAAAAAGGAAGCGACGTGTTGACACTGAAGTGTGATTGTTTGATGCTGGGGATTTCAAAGATTAGCATAGTGTCTGAGAAGAATTTTTTCCTTGTCATCAACAGTCAATCATACATCTGAAGAATATCAGATATTATGCAATGACTCACGACTGCCTGCAATTTGGCAGTTTAAATCCCACCAGGCTCAAGGTTGACTCAGCCTTCCATCCTTCCAAGGTCGGTAAAATAAGGACCCAGATTGTTGGGGCAATATGCTGGCTCTGTAAACCACTTAGAGAGGGCTATAAAGCACTGTGAAGTGGTATATAAGTCTACGTGCTAGTGCTATTGCTACCAGTATTATCCACATTCTGAATTGTGCTTAGAAATAAGCAATTGTATAAGGATTGAAGCATTTTTAATGTATTTCTTATCTTAAACTCAACTGATTTTCAGCAACGGAAATGGCTCCAGGATATATTTTTTTAAAAGGAGTGCACATTCAGAGTCTGTTGATTACCTCTGTTCCAAAGTTTTCTCAACATCAGGAAAAAGATAATAGAAAAAATATTTGAGATAGAAAGGGAAAATATATTCTGTGACATTTAGAGGTAAGTGAAGCATGCTTGAAGTTATGAAAAAAAAAGTGATATTCTCTGAACATGCCTTAAGGTCTCATATATATTTGCTCTCTTAGAAAACTGGAACTGGGTTTCATGGACAAAATAAAGAATTGAATGGAGAACCAACACAGTTGCTCACAGTTTCTTGAAAATTAGCCGGACAATAGAAGAAAAGCAGAAAGCAACTACTTATGTCCAGAGAGAGATGGATATTTTGGATTAGCCAATCATGGCATTTGTGTTTTGGTCAATAGAGCTATCCCCAAAAGTGAATGGAATGGTAATTGGAGCACAATTTCCAAAATCTTACTGCCGCCTTCTTTGGGGAAGGATAGATGAGATAGAATGATCTCACCAGCTCCCCACTTCCTCGTGGCTTTACTTTGCATTTAACAGAAATATGGAAATTGAATGGCATTGAAAACGTAACCTGTTGCTGGATGAAAAAGAAGGCATGTACAGTAACTGATATGCACCTCTTGGCCATCTCTATTATAAATAAGGACAAACACAGGCAGTCCTCAATTTACAACAGTTTATTTAGTGACCGTTCAAAGTTACAAGGACAGTTTAAAAAGTGACTTATGACCATCTTTCACGCTTATGACTCTTGCAACATCTCTATGGTCACATGATCATCTTTTGTGATCTTCTGATAAGAAAAGTCAATGGGGAAGCCAGATTCACTTAACAACCGTGTTACTAACATAATGACTACAGTGATTCACTTAACAACCATGGCAGGAAAGGTCGTAAAATGAGATAGAACTCACTTATCAAATGTCTGGCTTAGCCACAGAAATTTTGGGCTCAATTGTGGTCGTAAGCCGAGGACTATCTGTACACCACATTCTACCCAGTGGTGGGTTCCGGCAGCCGCTACTGCCGGTTTGCTCAGAGATGTGCCCCGCGTGTGCACGTGCTTGATGCGTACTGTGCATGCATGCACAGTACAATGAAAATTGCTCTGTGCATGCGCAGAAGCCAAAACCAAGATGGTGGTGCCTATGGTGCCGCCAGGAGAACCAGTTCGGGGGTGTGGCAGGCCTGGGTCGCTGCCAGTTCCAGTGACCTACGCCGCCAAACTACTAGCGGTTCAGTCGAATTGGTCCGAACCAGTAGGAACCCACCACTGATTCTATCCATGAGAATCTCACCAGTATTTCTTTTCTTTTAAAAGTAATTTTGAATGCAAATTCTTTTCTTTTTTTAATCAAACAGAACGAGCTGTTTGGAAAAAATATCCCGGAGATCCATCTAGGACAGGGATGTCAAACTCGATTTCATTGAGGGCTGCATCAGGGTTGTGTTTGACCTCAGGGAGGGTGGGCGTGGCTAGGGTGGGCATGGCCTGCTCGATGTCACTCGTGTCGGGGGCGCTTTTGGTGGCCCGAGCGCTCTGCCAGAGAAAACAGTCTCCCGAGTTCCGTTTCTGGCTGCGACGGCCTCCTGCAACCCTCTGCCAGCGAAAATGGAGCCCGGGAGGGCCACACACAGCCCTCACAAGCTCTGTTTTTAGTTGCGATGACCTCCAGTAACCCTCTGCCAGGAAAAACAGAGCTTCATTTTATTTGGCAGAGGCACCCTTGGCCAGTCCTTCGCTGTTTCCAGGGAGGCCCTATGGGCCAGATCTAAGCACCCCACAGGCCAGATTCAGTCCCCAGGTCTTGAGTTTGACACCCCTCACTAGCACATGTTGAAGATAAGCATTTTTTGAAAAAAAATTGAAGGAAGAAAAGATTTGGTGAAGTATATTATAACTGGGTGATAAATCCAGAGGTTAAAAAAAATTAACAAATGGTATCCACTCTACTTTTGAGATGCCGTTGTGCTGCATCCATCCATTATTGTTCTGTATTGGAAAATATCACTGGACTATTACCTTTCCCCCCCATAATTCTGGGAGAGAGTTGGAAAGAAAATCCCTAGTTTAGGAACAAAGCACACTAGAATGTTAGCAGTCCCTTGGGGGAGATAATACGATGAGCCGGAAGCTGCAACCTCCAGCATTATAAAGAGAGCTTGTGGCATCCGAGGAGATTCTTGTGGCGTTTATCCTGCTTGTTTTTTTTTCAATAACTTATTTCTCTTCCCTTCTTGCTTAGTTTTGAGTGCTACATAAACACTGACAGATGGAGACTGTTTGAAAAGTAAAAAGATCTGGGAAGCGAGGAAACTGCTAAAAAGCTGGAGGAGTGGAATAAAAGGGATCTCTGTGTGACTGGATTTGGCTTCAGATAATTGATCTTTCTCTAACGCTGCCCTCTTTTTTTCCACCCCCTTCACTTCTCTGGACCTGCATGCATCTATTCATGCAAATATACAGCGTGTATATCATTAAAAAAAAAATCCACTCAGTCATATCCGATTTTTAGTAACTGCCTGGACAACAAATCCCTGCAGTTTTCTTGGCAAGGTTTTGTCAAGCACTAGGGAAATCAGGAGATCCAATCAGTTCAAATGAATCTGAACTATTAATGGTCAAGGGAAATTAGCGGGAACTAAGAAAGAGCTTAAGGTAGGTTGGACTTAGCTCTCTTGTAGGCTTGCAGGGACTCATGACTGATGACATGTTTGACTCCTCCCTCGGGCTCAACCTGGTCATCTACAGTTTTTTTTAATGATTTGTCATTGCCTCATTCCTAGAGCTGAGAGAAAGTGACTGGCTAAGGTTACCCAGCTGGCTTTGTGCCAAAGGTGGAACCAGAATTCAGTCTTCTAGTTTCTACCCTGATGTCTTAACCACTGCATCAAACTGGCTTTCGTATATACATTTACAAACACATCAGTGGTGGGTTTCAAAATTTTTTAGAACCTCTTCTGTAGGTGTGGCCTGCTTTGTGGGAGTGGCTTGCTGGCCATGTAACCGGGTGTGAGTGGCTTGTCGGCCATTTGACTGAGTGGGTGTGGCCAACTTGTAAAATGTGGTGAAACTCACTTAACAACGCTCTTGCTTAGCAACCAAAATGTTGGCTCACAAACTCTGGCATTTGAAGCACGCAAGTCTTAAAGCTGTCAGGTTACAAGACCCTTGCACCCCTAACCCTTTAGAAAAAAACCCAGGGGTGTTCAAACTTGACAGCTTTAAGACTTGTGGACTTCAACTCCCAGAATTCCTCCTCTCGCTCTTCATCTTGATGATGTGCAGACGGGTGAGGGGAGGGAGCTGGAACCGGATTTAAATGGCACTGTAGATTTGTGGAACCTTTTCTATAAGAAGAGCTTAGAACTGGCAGGAACCCACCCCTGAAACACATATATTCAGGCATGTCCATGTTTGTGTGGGAATTTGATCGTATTTAATAGTGATATGTTTGAAAGAAAGGCTGTTATGCAATTTGGAATTTTGATTTAATTTGGAGGAAGAATTATCTGAAGAAAGTAGGAAACAATTCTCTTATTTAATCTCACTTCAACTTTGTTCAATTGAATGGGAAAAAATTATACCAGTGGTTCTCAACCTGTGTCCACCATGTTATCTCGCCACATGGGATACACAAAGGCTTGAAGAAATGTTATGATTTAAATTTTGAGTTAAGTCTTGGGGGTCTGTGGCCACAAAAGGTATTTAAAGGGGGACCGTGGTGAAGAAAAGGTTGAGAAAAAATGGTTTATACCAGTGATGGCTAACCTTTTTTGGATCGCGTGCCAAAAGCGGGAGGCTTTCTAGGAGCCTGGGGAGGGTGAAAACAGCCTCTTCCCCTCTCCCGCCGAAGCCCTCCGGAGGCTTCAAGCGCTTCCCTGAAGCCTCTGGAGTGAGAAAAATGGCACTACGGGCAACCCGGAAGTTCGGGAATGGTGACTTCCGGTTTGCTCGTAGGGATGTTTTTCGCCTTCCGGAGGCTTCAGGGAAGCTGCCTGAAGGCTCCTGAAGTTCCCAAACGTCCGGTTTGCCCGTAAGGCCGTTTTTTTGTGAAAAATGGCCTTAAAAGAAGGCCAAAGTCAGCTCGCAAGTGCGTGCATGCGCACTGGAGCTGACAGGACAATGCCTCCCGTGCCCTAACAAATGACCTCACATGCCACCTGTGGCACGCGTGCCATAGGTTCACGATCACGGGTTTATACCATTGCACTGAAAGAATTATTTTTCTTAGTGATTAATTCAGTTAGTTAAAAGATGAACGAGCTTAATTAATAATATTTTTTTTTGTTCTACTCACTATAGTATGGACTATGCATAATTAGCTAAACCCAAAACATACAGTATGCCTTTAATGTGTTATATTGGCAAAATCTGGAATCTAGAAATTATAAAAAGAACAATGAAATGTTGCACATTTTTGTTACTTGGCTATATGGGTGTGTATGGCTAAAATAAAGTGCTAGATTAAAAACAGAATAATTCCGATATATTGGAATATTTCCCAGACTCCTAAAATATTGATGTTAATTCCTAGGAATCTGAAATGTTTCAATTCTGTATACAACTCATTTAGAAGATCTCCCTGATTTTGACAGCAACTATACATATGGTTAGCAGGCGATAGCATCTGATTGAATTTTAGATGAGTGTTAACTCATCTGGAGAACATCAGGCTTAAAATGTTAGTAAGCCTAATTTCCTAATTTGATATTTTTCCTTGCCACTGAGTTGCACTAGGAACATATGGGAATTTGGATAATTAAAATAATCTGGGGAGAATAGTTGGTCAAATAGACTTCTAAACTTGGCAAGACCAAGAGAGGTCTGCAGTTACTTTTTTTGCTAATTGGAACCAATTTGCCTTCCATAACATGGGACATTCACATTTCATTCACTATGTTCCTTTTTCAGTAAAAAGGAACATGGGGTAAAACCGTAAAACACAGAATATAACATACTCCTAACTGAGTCCCCTGAAAGAACAATGCAAGACCAGACCTAAAGTTTTATTCACCCAAGTACAATCATATGAGCATTTGTACTGGATTATACTATTGTTTTCTGATTTTTATAATATTACTTCATATAAACAGTTATTTGTCTGATATTACCTACAGTGGGACCTCGGGTCTCGAATGGCTCAGACGACGAATAATTTGGGTGACGACTGAAAAATCTGCTAAATGTTTCACTCACGTCACAAACACATCCTCGGGTGCTGAATAAACACAGCGTGGTGATTTCTCCTGCCGTGCCATTTTTTTGTGTGCGTGCATGCGCAGTTTGTCTTGCTCCTGGTCACGACCAAATTGGGTGCCGACTGAAGTATTGGAACAGATTACAGTCGGCACCTGAGGTACCACTGTATTTTCAATTTATTCTTATCAGATTATATGCAGATGGATAGGGTAATGGTTAAAATACCGCGTTTGATGCAGGAGACTAGGGTTCAAATCCCAATTTGGTACCTATCTTACCAGTAGAGCTGGACTGCTGCATTCTGAACTTCTGAATGTTCTTCAAGGGCAGCCCATGTAGAAGGCATTGCAAACAGTCCAATCAGGAAGTTAAGGCAAGAATAGCCTTTCTAGTCATAGGTGGCACTCATTGAGCAGTAGCCATCAATTTAAAAGCCTAATATGTTGATCCACTGCATCTGATAAAGGTGGACAATCTCAGGATGTAAGAATCAGGGGTGGATTGCTACCGGTTCGCATTGATTCGGGCGAACTGGTAGTGGTATTTTGGCCTTGGTCGCCCGAACAGGCAGTGACCCAGGCTGGCCACGCCCCTGAACCGGTTCCCTGGTTTCCGATGTCATTGCTGTTATACAATACAATACAATACAATAGCAGAGTTGGAAGGGATCTTGGAGGACTTCTAGTCCAACCCCCTGCCTAGGCAGGAAACCCTATACTGTTTCAGACAGATGGCTATCCAACATCTTCTTAAAGACTTCCAGTGTTGGGGCATTCACAACTTCTGGAGGTAAGCTGTTCCACTGATTAATTGTTCTAACTGTCAGGAAGTTTCTCCACAGTTCTAAGTTGCTTCTCCCCTTGATTAGTTTCCACCCATTGCTTCTTGTTCTACCCTCAGGTGCCTTGGAGAATAGTTTGACTCCCTCTTCTTTGTGGCAACCCCTGAGATATTGGAACAGTGCTATCATGTCTCCCCTAGTCCTTCTTTCTATTAAACTAGACATACCCAATTCCTGCAACCGTTCTTCATATGTTTTAGTCTCCAGTCCCCTAATCATCTTTGTTGCTCTTCTCTGCACTCTTTCTAGAGTCTCCACATCGTTTATACATCGTGGTGACCAAAACTGGATGCAGTATTCCAAGTGTGGCCTTACCAAGGCATTATAAAGTGGCATTAACACTTCACGTGATCTTGATTCTATCCCTCTGTTGATGCAGCCTAGGACTGTGTTGGCTTTTTTGACAGCTGCTGCACACTGCTGGCTCCTATTTAAATGGTTGTCCACTAGGACTCCAAGATCCCTCTCACAGTTACTACTGTTGAGCACAGTTACTACTGTTATATTTTTAGTAATGTTTTTCATGTTCTGCGCATGCACAAAACAATTTATAGTCAACAGCGCACGCACACGCAGCAAACCAGCAGCAACGCTGGCAGCAATCCACCCCTGGTGAGAATGATGGCTCAGAACCCATAACCATTCAATCTTATCGGGGCTGAGCCAGAGTCTATTCTTTCTCCAGATCCTCACAAGTTCCAGATGCTAGAAAAGATAGTTGGTGGGATCATTTGGTTAACCCAGATGTAGAGATGTACAACTGGGTATCATTAGTATCCTGATGATATTTCAATCCATGCAAATGACCTCACAAGATTTCTTCATACAGATGTCAGAAGGAAAAGAAGCAGAATATTGCTGAGCTGTACAGTTAGTTCTCTCCTCTCCCAATATTAACTAGAGCTTAACTACAGCTGCCAAAAACTGCCATTAACTACAGCTGCCAAAAAAGCCAACACAGTTCTAGGCTGCATCAACAGAGGGATAGAATCAAGATCACGTGAAGTGTTAATACCACTTTATAATACCCTGGTAAGGCCACACTTGGAATACTGCATCCAGTTTTGGTGACCACAATGTAAAAACGATGTGGAGACTCTAGAAAGAGTGCAGAGAAGAGCAACAAAGATGATTAGGGGACTGGAGACTAAAACATATGAAGAACGGTTGCAGGAATTGGGTATGTCTAGTTTAATGAAAAGAAGGACTAGAGGAGACATGATAGCAGTGTTCCAATATCTCAGGGGTTGCCCCAAAGAAAAGGGAGTCAAACTATTCTCCAGGGCACCTGAGGGTAGAACAAGAAGCAATGGGTGGAAACTAATCAAGGAGAGAAGCAACTTAGAACTGAGGAGAAATTTCCTGACAGTTAGAACAATTAATCAGTGGAACAGCTTGTCTCCAGAAGTTGTGAATGCCCCAACACTGGAAGTCTTTAAGAAGATGTTGGATAGCTATTTGTCTGAAACGGTATAGGGTTTCCTGCCTAGGCAGGGGGTTGGACTAGAAGACCTCCAAGGTCCCTTCCAACTCTACTATTGTCTTGTATTGTATTGTATAAAGATTGCCTCGAAGGAAGGATGGGAACAACCCTCCCAATATTATCTATCTCTTGAGCAAATTGTATATGTGAATTATATCTTCACAGAGCTTGCTTTTTAGAAAGCCTCATGTTTGGAGTCTCTACAAAGAGGGAAATGCCAGAAAACAAATGGAGCAACAACAATGCTGCTTCTATAAATTGCCGAGCTCTTTGCTGCTATGTTTGACAATAAAATTGTAGAGTGCCTGCAACTTTTCTTTTGCAGCTGTGAGCCATTCAGATTTTCCAACAGTGTTTTCCATAAATGCTGGACCATAATTCCCAGTTAGCGTGGTCCAAAATTTGCTAATAGGGATTTATGAGGATTATGGTTCAGGATTACATCTGAAGAACACCCAGATGAAGATAACTTTATTGTTTAAATATTTAAGACTAGAGGAAAGATGGTATAGGTAAGTTAACATGTGCAGTCATAAATGTGTTCCTTTATTTTGAGACTTTCACATCTCCCCAAATATTGTGAATTGCACCTGAACCAGAATCTGAAAATTTCTTAGTACAAGTGCAATCAGAACCTTTGGGATTCTCTCTTGAATGGTAGACCAGACAATTTTCATTAAATATCATAAAAAACTTAATGTCTTCTATAGTTTCAGTAGGTTTCTACACAACCTTTCTCTTAATTTTTTAAATCCTTTGAACTAACTGTACAGCTTTTCAAAACCAAGAGCAAGTGTTGTTATTGAATTAGATTGAAGTCCCCCTTCAACTATTGAGCTAAATTGGAGATCAATCCAACCCACTCATGTTTCCCCAAAAATAAGACTGGGTCTTATATAAATTTACAGCTTATTTTTTGGTTTGGTCTTATTTTTGGGGAAATACAGTACTGTGTCCATCTGGCTGATGATCTTAACTGGGGCTTATTTTTGGAGTAGGGCTTATTTTCAGGGAAACAGTATATTTCTCAGGGGAAAAATAAGATGATGACAACAACATTAATGATGATAACATTAATTAAAACATTTAATTAATGGAACAAATTCAATTTACCTGATACTTGTTAACAAAATTGAAGTGTAGAATATTTGTAACTACCTGGATACTTGTGCTTCACGACAAAACTATGCGATTGGGCTATGCAGGAGAAATTCGGTTCCCAATAGGTTGGCTCAGTGGTGGTTGGTGATTGAAACACATAAGGGAAATATCGCTCACACTACCTTGAGTCCAGAAGCAGTTTCATAGGTGGAAGCCATAGACATTTTAGTGAGGAATTGACTTTTAGTACTGTAAGGAGCTCCAGACCGCTCCTGAGTGAAGGAGTGGAACGTCTGCCAGTTTGAACTGAGGTGAGAATGTGAAACAACTGGCAGTTGAAACAGAGTTCTTTTTAGGTGGGAAGGAGGAGTAGAACTCCTTAGCATCAGAGCATGTTAATTACTGTATAAGAAATACTAATGATCTGGTGGTCATTTCAAAAAATCCTTTCTTAGCGAGCACCTAGAAGCCAAGAGGAACATATGTGCCAAATTTCAAGCTTGTAGGCTTTACGGTTCTGGAGATTTCATGATGAGTGAGTGGTACCTATATATATATTGTCAATCATCAATGTCTTTCTCTACAAAATTTCATCCTATTCCAACCATGTTGGTTTCTGTGTCTTCTCTGAAGGGAAAGAAAGAGACAGATTCTTCTTTTTGGTCTGTTTCCACAGAGTGACTAATGCTTTAGCTGCTTGCTTCAGATTACAGCTAGCTCTCCATTTAGAAGAGGAGGATTTGAATTTCTTTTCTTTGCAAGACTGAACTCTGCCCAACTCTTAGTGCATTTAGTTAATTCAAGACTTCTATAGCACCCATTCACAGATTTTTGAGCTGCAAGATAAGCTCCTTTAAAAAAAAACCTTTTCACAATAGCCTTTGAAGGGGCATGACAACAACTTGCAATATAATGAGCTTTAGCTGTTAAATCTGTGCAGCCTAAAGCTCATTATGAGATGTGCCATAAAGTCTGACCTTTGTGTCACACAACAGGACATATCTTCCCAAGGGGTGACTTAGGAAAACCTGTGAATGATAGGACAATACTAATCAAATGTGCAAATAGTGAAATGATTGGAGAATCTTGAACGCACCTTTAAATGAGTGGAGAAGTGAAATGGAAGATGACATTGGAACACATGTCTAAGGAGTTTTCAGCTGAGATATTAATAAAGGCCATTATTCTTACCACACACATGAGCCAGCCAGCTAGCCACTAGCTCAGTTTAATCTCTATAACCACAATTCCGGCACACAAATGTCAACTCAAAAATCAAAAATCACCAATTTTGGAAGGTATTGCAGCATTATCCATTTTCGCCTGATAGCTCACGAATCCTTGCACTAGAAAATTACAGGCACAATTATACCAGAGGTGGTATTCAGCAGGTTCTGACCGTTAGTGGAAATTTTGAGTAGTTCGGAGAACCGGTAAATACCACTTCTGACTGGCCCTGCCCCCATCTATTCTCTGCCTCCTGAGTCCCAGCTGATCGGGAGGAAATGGGGATTTTGCAATATCCTTCCCCTGGAGTGGGGAGGGAATGGAGATTTTATAGTATCCTTGCCCGGTGTCAGGCCTGCAGCCATCTTTTCTGTTGGATCTTTGGCCTGCCATACTTTCTATTATTCTACTATGCATTTTCTATTGTGGGAAAATGGGAGGCGGAATTGTATGGAGTTGATGATATGTAGCCATAACAATTGCCTTGGACTCTGATTTAATTTTGGATGCTATTTGGAACCCTGACACGCCCCACCAAGCCACACCCACCAAGGCATGGCACGCCTACCAAGCCATGCCCACAGAACCGGTAGTAAACATTTTTTAATCCCACCACTGAGTTACATGATATTTCTATCCCCTTTCCCACTGCATCACTGCAGACCATCATGTTTGAAAAACATGTCACTGTACTGCTAGGCTGCCCAGTAGGATCTGTAATGGACAGGCATGCTTTTTCAGATGCTCTTTCTTTCTCCTTGAGGGACTCCGAAACCCAAAGGGCTGGTTAACAGGGCTTATATGTTTCTATGATATAATTGACAGTAGAGAGTTAATTTAACACTGTGCATACTGGGACAGTCCTGGGATACATTTAATCTGCTTTATCTCATTTGACTGGATTATTTGGATCTTTATGCTGTCTTGATGCCTTATACCCTCCCATTGACCTAGTTAAGCATACTGTGGGAATGGGGGCAATTTGTACCTTAGAATCCATGTTTTCTTTAAAATATATATATACATGTCTTATCCATTAATGAAAGTTCTTTGTGTTAGGTTTTGGGCTTTTATTTTTTTGTTATATTGGTATGAGATCTTACAATTAGGATCAACCAAAGTCTGGCAGGGTCCATAGGGATGGTGTGTGTGTGTGTGTGTGTGTGTGTGTGTGTGTGTGTGTGAGAGAGAGAGAGAGAGAGAGAGAGAGAGAGAGAGAGAGAGAGAGAGAGAGAGAGAGAGAGAGAGCGCCCTACCCCTTTCCATGTGATGAACGACATACAGAGGGATGAGGGCTTGTGCTGCAACCATCATTGTGTCTCTTTTGATCTTCTCAATAGAGAACTCTTTCACAGACATAGGCATGCTGGAAATAATATAAACTAAATTACAATAAAACGTTGCAATGTGTAAAATTGCAGTGTATCCTGTTCCATCTCCCATTCCACTTCAATCCAGTTCTGGTTTTCTGTCTCCCCTAGTAGATACTTGACATTTTATCTAATCCTAAATGGGTTGCAGGGTTCCGCCTCCCCCCTCTCCGGGATTTAAATACGGAGCTTCTGTCATTATTTTTTGAATTTTCACGAACATACTTTATACCTTCTTCTTGTTAAATGGTGTTATTCTGGCTGCAATCCTATTGGCATTTGCCAGTGGAGTTTATTATTAACACAATGTGCTATTTGTGCAAAGCTACATTATTAGTGCCCTACAAGTTATGCATATTTCTTACTGGACCCCAATTATAATGATTAAATATTTATATTACATATTTAACTGCACCATAATTCAGCTTTCACTGCTATTGATCATGGATATGTTTTGGGAGTTGGGAGTGTGGGTAGCATTGTGTTGTGTTGGTTTCCCTCCTTCCTCCGGGGCTTGTTCCAGGCAGTGTTGATAGGAGGGGATAGCTCCAGCCCATGGCTCCTGCTTTGTGGTGTGCCACAGGTTCAGTACTTTTTTCTTCCTCTTTAATGAGCAATGCGGGTGAGGTGATCTGATGGTTTTGGGAGAGCTTTATATTTCCAACCAAGATTCCTATTTATTTATTTATTTTATTTATTTTATTCAATTTATAAGTCGCTCCCTCTCCACGAAGGGACTCGGGGCGGCGTACAATTAAATATATAAACATATGGCATGGAAGAGGTATATACATAAAACATTTTTACAATTCATAAATAAAATAGCCATAGAGTTAAAAAACAGTACAATAAAATTAAAACAATTAAAATACCCGAAATTTACCATTTAAAATTGCCAGGGGGATTCGAGAATATAGTTCTAATTTAAGCCAGGCCGGCTAGTTGGAACAGGTGGGTCTTGAGTTTCTTGCGGAAGGAGCAGAGATCAGTAGTTGTCCTAATGTCGGGGGAGAGGTCATTCCAGAGGGCTGGGCCCATCACAGAGAAGGCCCTACTCCTGGGTGCTGCCCTCCGGCACTGCTTAGTGGACGGCACCCGGAGGAGTCCCTCTCTGTGAGAGCGAGAGGGTGATGCTGTGGACGTCTTGTTCCATGTTATGACCTTTGGGAATCTGGATTGAATGCAAGAGATTTCTCCTCAACCCAATCAAATGGCCTTGGTGCCAGAGACTTTCCATTGTTCGTCATGGATGGAATGGCACTGACTCAGATGGACCAGGTGCACAATCAGGAGGTCCTCTTTGACTCATGGCTTCTGCTGGAAAAGCAGGCAAAAGCCATAGCTAGGTGTTCTGACCTAGGCTTCCTGATACAGTAAAACGTTTGCATTAAGTCCAAAAACCTTCTTTATATTTCAAAGGCTGTGAATTATATTCATTCACAGCCTGTAATGAGTTCCAAATAGTAGTAAAGAGATCTACGGCAGGCTGCCAAAGTCCTTTGGGGTAAGGCTGATAAGCATTCACCTTCGTCTTCTTTGAAAACACTGCCAAAGACTTCATTGGCAATTAGCTTGGCTAGGCCACATGGAGCAAAGAGTCCAAATGTATTTTCAGAAGGTAAACTGACCAGCATGAATCAAGTTGCTTCCTGAAAAGGCTCATGTGCCTTTGCTCCTCCTTTATGTCCTATGGGAGGGGCTAATCACCTCCAAACCTTACTCCCGAGTCATCCCTTCTGTTTTAATTGTTCTTGCCTTCTGGCAGCTCTGCGCACACATGCAGTGGGAACAAGGGGAGTCTGTTCCTCTGCCTCCCTGCTGTCCGACTCGGGAGGCTCTGGAGGCAGCACATAACTCCCAGATGGCCCTGGCCCCCTCTCTGCCTCCGACACAGAGCCCTCGTCTGAGCCTTCCCCAGACTCCAGGACTAGCCCATATTTCTCTCCAACCTCCTCATTGTCTGACTCTGCTGCCAGCTCCGCAGGCCGCCGACAGACGACAACACTAGGAAGGACTTCGGGGACTTTGAGTTGTGTGCCAGTTGCACCCATTCATGCACTGGGGGGGGGGCTCTCCTTTCTGTCACTCACGTCCTCATGCTTTCCTATCTGGATTACTGTGGTGAGCTGCCTTTGAAGAGCAATTTGAAAACATCAGCTGGTGCAGAATGCAGCTGCACAGGTAGCAAAATGGTGTCAGTTACTCCACGAAGGTAACCCCATTATCTGTGAGCTGCATTGATTGCCAGTCTGTTTCTGGGTGCAATTCAAGGTGTTGGTTACCATCTTTAAAACCCTTCACGTCTTGGGACCAGGCTACCCGAAGGGTTTTCTTTCCCAAGTTGTCTCTACCTGTCCAATCCATTCTGGAAGAATGGGCATTGACCAGGGAATGCTGGCTGGTGGAGGGAAAGAATTGTGCTTGTACTGCTGTAGCATTTGCCCTATGGAGCATCCTCTCTCTGAAGATTGGGCTGGCCCTGGAGCTGCTGGCCTTTTGTAGGCCCCAAAGACCTGGTGATGTGCCTCAGGCCCTGAGTGAATGAAGGGTCTCGTTCCTCTTAAATTTTTTTTTATTATGATGAACATTTGTTTTTCAAATCAAATCAATTTTTAATTGAGACCACATATATCTGTTTTTAATTTCTTTTATGTTTTTTAGCAATAATAAAAGAATGACTTGTTTAGCAGATGGTCATAGAAATTGAATAAACAAAAAATGATATAATGTGGAGGAAACCATTGATCTATATTTTAAAATTAATTAGAATTGCAGTTATAAAATACACGGTGACTCCAATTTTATGCAAATTATGAATGTAAACTAATGCTGTATTGGTCTAAAACCTTTTAAACTTTTAACAGATTTGCTACAGAATAAAGACATGAGCAGTTACCTTTATGGAAATATGTCCATTTATAAAGACACTAGGTTCTTTTGATACAATGAATTTGGAAGATGGAAAATGATCACGTCCA
Organism: Natrix helvetica; assembly: GCF_964273705.1. Taxonomy (NCBI): domain Eukaryota; kingdom Metazoa; phylum Chordata; class Lepidosauria; order Squamata; family Natricidae; genus Natrix; species Natrix helvetica. Next base: position 23,077,648 of record NC_138550.1, read on the forward strand.
ATTCTGTATGGATAAAACTTTTTAATACAATACAATACAATAGCAGAGTTGGAGGGGACCTTGGAGGTCTTCTAGTCTAACCCCCTGCCTAGGCAGGAAACCCTATACCGTTTCAGGCAAATGGCTATCCAACATTTTCTTAAAGACTTCCAGTGTTGGGGCATTCACAACTTCTGGAGGCAAGTTGTTCCACTGATTAATTGTTCTAACTGTCAGGAAATTTCTCCTCAGTTCTAAGTTGCTTCTCTCCTTGATTAGTTTCCACCCATTGCTTCTTGTTCTACCCTCAGGTGCCTTGGAGAATAGCTTGACTCCCTTTTCTTTGGGGCAACCCCTGAGATATTGGAACACTGCTATCATGTCACCCCTAGTCCTTCTTTTCATTAAACTAGACATACCCAGTTCATGCAACCGTTCTCATATGTTTTAGTCTCCAGTCCCCTAATCATCGTTGTTGCTCTTCTCTGCACTCTTTCTAGAGTCTCCACATCTTTTCTACATCGTGGCGACCAAAACTGAATGCAGTATTTCAAGTGTGGCCTTACCAAGGCATTATAAACTGGTATTAACATTTCACATGATCTTGATTCTATCCCTCTGTTTATGTAGCCTAGAACTGTGTTGGCTTTTTTGGCAGCTGCTGCACACTGCTGGCTCATATTTAAATGGTTGTCCACTAGGACTCCAAGATCCCTCTCACAATTACTGCTATTGAGCAAGGTACCACCTATACTGTACCTGTGCATTTCATTTTTTTTGTCAAGGGACATTTGAATGCAATGATAGCCTGAATATAATTCCAACAAACATAGATATAATAGATATCAGCAAAAAAAAAATCCATTATGTACATCTGTACATAATGCAGAGACAAAAACAACCCAAAGTGGAAGAAATACAACTTCAGACATCTGATTTCTCAATTATATCAACCTCTGTAAAAGATGGAAAAACCTTAGCAGCACCATGGAGTTGTCTCTGGCTATTGTCTGAGGGATTGAATAGGGAGGGAAAGAGACAACAGCTTAAGCATCAAGATAAGGTTAGGAATAGGCACCTTCCTTCCTTTAGGTTAGGACTTAGTTTCTTTTTTCTCAACCTTTCAGGAATTCATCCTTATAGTGGTCAAGAGAATGGACTATTTATGCCCTCTAGAGCAGAGGTGTCAATCTCAAGGCCCAGGGGCCAGATTCAGCTTGTGGGGTGCTTAAATCTGGCCCACGGTGCTACCCTAAAAACAGCAGAGGACTTGCCTTCTGCTGCCCTCTGCCAGTGAAAATGGAGCTCATTCCAGGCATGAACCACTCTGTTGCCTACATCATATTTTCTGCAATCAAGTTTGGAGGGGTTTAGCTTCAGTTTGTATATATTGTTTGCCTGTGTGCTATTGCAGTTGAAGCTGAAATAGTCATTGTCAGGTAGGACATTGTAGCAGACAATTTTGTGTACTACGCTTAGGTCAGACCTTAGTCAGCGTTGTTCTAGGTTGTCCAAGCCCAAAATTTCAAGGCTGGTGGCATATGGTATTCAGGCATAAGGTATTTCAGACAGGTGACTGTTGAGTATTTTCTTTAAACCTGCAGTGATGATGCACTTACAACTTCTGAAGGCCAGCTGTTCCATTGATTAATTGGTCTCACTGTCAGGAAGTTTCTCCTTAATTCCAGGTTGCTTCTCTCCTTGATTGGTTTCCAACCGTTGTTTCTTGTCTTGCCTTCTGGTGCTTTAGAAAATAAGTGGACCCCCCTCTCCTTTATGGCAGCCCCTAAAATACCGGAATACTGTTATCATGTCACCCCTAGTCCTTCTTTTCTCTAGAATAGCCGTACCCAATTCCTGCAACTGTTCTTTATATGTTTTTGTCTCCAAACCTTTAATCATCTTAGTTGCTCTTCTTTGCACTTTTCCCAAAGTCTGCACATCTTTTTTATAATGTGATAACCAAATACTGGATGCAGTATTCCAGATGTGGCCTTACTAAGGCTTTATACAGATAACAGAATTATGAATAAGCTAATATAAAGAGAAATTGAACCAAAATGATTCTGTTATATTATTACTATTATTACCAGTATATGTGCTAATATTTTGTTTTGTTCACTTTGTTTTTCTTTTGTAAATGATATATGCTGACAATACACTGTATTCAAAATGTTTATGAATTTTTAAAAAAACCAGGTTTTATAAAGGGGTACTAATACTTCATGTGATTGTGATTCTTTTCTTCTATGGTTTTATACAACCAAGGATTGCATTAGCTTTTTTTGACTGCTGCCGCACACTGCTGGTTCATGTTTAAGTGATCATCCCCTAGGAATTCAAGGTCTGTCTCAGAGTTACTGTTTTTAAATCAGGTTTCACCTAATCTGTACTTGTACCTTTGGTTTTTCGTGCCTAGGTATAAAAAAAGAATATTATGCCTGCTAAAATCTGTTGCTTAAAGTTGATGGGGAGGAAAGTAAATATTCAACTTTCATTTTCCTTTAAATCTTGCTTGATTTATATACTATTCCTATAACATTCGAAGTTCACAATATTTGGAATAGACATTTCATTGCCACAATATTGTTACACTTTATTACTTCATATTATAGAAGCATTCCAGCTTCAATGCAATTATGATTCCACCTTCCATGCATTTACAATCTAAATTTTAGTCATGATTTTTTTCAACCATAGGTATAGATCATACATCTGATGTATGCCATTCTTCAAGTGCTAAATTGTTTAAAAGTTTCTATTGTTAACTTATTATAGATTTGGCAGCTAAATGCACAAGGGGAAACGTATGACTAGTTTTTTCTTTTTCTTTCTTTTTTCGTTTCCCATATAATTTTGCACCAGTGAGATTAAAACCAATTTCATTGTATTTATTTTGTACAATGACAATAAAGACTATACTATACTATACTATACTATACTATACTATACTATACTATACTATACTATACTATACTATAAGAAAGACTATGCTGTTTATTAACTTAGCTTAGTGTATTATCTTTCAAACATATGTAATAACCTCAAGTCCTGTGCCCTATTTTTTACATTTAATACTGTAGCTCTTACTTCTAGGAAGTTTCTGCCAGGTTACACATTTCCTGAACTCAAAAACAAAACTAAAAAAACTGTCCCAAAGCACCCACTTTAAACGGGATGGCTTCCAAAACTGCAGCTTTCGTGTGTAAACTGTGCAGCAAAGTATACCAATTTAATGTGTTCCTGCTTTTTTTGTGCAGCAGTAAACTTCTGTTGCCTAAGGATGGATGTCTTAATCTATCCATGGATGTCAGTATGCTTTTAAAGACGTTTATTTGTAAATCATTAAGCTTAAGAAACTGGAGAAAGGACACACAAAAGAAGTTCCTGCTATTAATTATCCTTCATGCAAAACACACCGAGTATAAGCAGTTCTCATGTTTTGTTCGAATGAATACAGGAGGGTGCGCCCATTTTTAAATAACTTTATTAATAAAGTTACTGTTGAAGGAATGATGATGGAAGCTGTTGGCGTGCGCCAATAGGTTGGGGGAAGAAGGCAAAAATTGTTAGGGAGGAAGGCAGGAGCGTGGACTAGAAAAGACCATGGAAAACAGGACAGGTGACGGAGAAACTTTACTTTACTTTACTTTATTTAGATTTTTTTATACCGCCCCCTCTCCCCAAAGGGACTCGGGGCGGTGTACAGTCAAATAAAAACACATCAATAAATAGAAAATACAAACACAAAGAGGAGGCAATAAGAAACTGTACATATCTGAAGTAAAGTAGTTAAAAGCAATATTTGGATCACAAAATTGTTCATTCTTCCCACCAATTAACAGATTTTCGCACTATTTTACGAAAGACATTCGTCTGCCCCCCCCCCACCCTCAGCAGCGGGTCCTCCCAGCCTTTCAAAATCCCGCTTGATCCTCTCCAAACTCAAAAGGCTTCCAACAAAACAGTTCGCTTTGTGAGAGCACTGGCATTGTTCTGTTCTGTTTTGTTCCGGAGGAGGGGCAAACTTCAACTTCGTAGTTAAAAGGGCTACCAAGGGAGATGAGGATTGGTCAAACCCACCGTGCATGTTATTATTATTATTGTTATTATTCCTTAAATCTTCCCAGGAAAGATGGTTCTCCTTGGGTCCTTACCGCTACAGCCAATCAGTTCTGCGGCTCGGACAGACAGATCCCAACCTCCACCCAAACTCCTCCGGCCGTAGCATTATTATTAATGATGAGGATGAGGATGGTTTTTTTTTAATTTGCGCCCGCCTCCTTTTGGGCGGGGCTAATTTCTCGTACACTCGGGAGCGCGAGGGGAGGAAGCGGGGGGTGGTGGACGAGAGGGAGGACGGGGAATTGCCTGGCTGGCGAGCCCAGCCGAGCGGCTTTCTACTCCCCTAATCCTCGCCAAGGACAGACAGGCTGGCTGGCTGCAAGCGCGGCTAGCGGTTGCGCGCGGTCGTGCATGCGCGCGCTGGACCGACCGAGCAGATGGAATGTGGCGCGAGGTAAGTCCGGGGAGGGGGGGTCGGCGGTGTGGTGGAGGGGAGAGAGGGGGGGGGGAAAGCGTGTGGAAGGGAGGAGAAAGCCCTGAAACCTATTTTGGGAACAAATGCCGTGTCTTCTTCGCTTAAAAACAGCGTTATTCTCGGGAGAGAGGCGAGGTGTGCGGTAAGGGGCTTTTAATCCCAAGTGGCGAGTGTCTATGCCCCCTCCATAATCTCCTTTCTGTGAGTTTGGAATTGCGGAGAGTTGAGGCAAACGGGTGTGTGTGTGTGAGAGAGACCGTGTCCCGTTATTTGGCCCCCTCCCTCTCAGAAGGGAAGCGACATGGAGGGGGGATTCCTCGGTTCCTATATATCCCCCCCCCCCACAGCCCAGCCCTTCGCGAATTGAAACCCAGAGGGATAATAATCAAAAGCGCTGGTCCAAAGCCGCCTTGTCGGGCGCAGAGTGAAGCGCTTTGGCGTCATCGATCTTTTCCCCCCCGATCGGGGTTTTTCCTGCCGTCGATCTTGTGATCCGCTTGGGGAAAAGGGCGCATCGCAACTCGTGGAAAGAGAGTTGTGGCTCTCTCCGCGCTTTTCAAGACAAAAAAGTGTGGCGACGGGACAGGAGAGGAGGGGGGGACGGGACACGAGACTCCGCCCCGGGACCAAAGTGGCCTCGGCTTTCCCATGCGTTCAAGACTACTACATCCCCCACCCCACATCCCAGGGCTTTATGTGGCCCGGTATGCGGGCTTGCCTCCCCGTTCTGCAACTAGTGGGAAGAATTAGCATTTTCTTTATGGCCGTCCCAAACCCCATCCTGGAGCTTTTTTTTTCCTCTACAAAACGTTTTGAGTTAAACAGGGCAAATAACTCTCGGCTGGACTTCTCCAGCTTTTGTAAATCTCTAGTACGGGAAAGAGGTAAATCGACGCTTGCTTTTTCAATACGTTGGAGGCGCTAAAAAGCGGGGAAGCGTTTGACTTGGTCGGATTGCGTTTCAAAGGGAAGTAAATTGTATTGGGAAAAAGTTTGATAGCTGCAGTATATCACAGAAGTGAGTACACCCCTTGCGTTTTGTAAAACATTTAAGTGCATCTTTGCATGTAACAACACTGAAAAAATGACACTTGGCTACAAGGTAAAGTAGTGAGTATACAGCTTGTATAATAGCGTAAATGTGCCTGTCCCCTCAAAATAATGCACCACACAGCCATTAATGTCTAAACTGCTGGCAACAAAATGTGAGGGGTGTGTGTACTGTACTCACTTGTGTGATATACTGTGTGTAGAAGATGGGGACCCTAAATTGTTGAAACTAGTTTTCTCTACCTACCCTAAGCTGTAAACAAAACCACACATACTTTGGATTTTTATGTCTCTTTAGGGTAACTCCTTGTAATGCTTATTTAATGGATGAGATGATGGTATCTTTAGTAGGTAGGTTTAATTTGTGAATTGGAATGGGAAAAGTTAGCTGCCCGGTGCTAAAATAAATTATTGTAGAATGTAAATTTCATTTTAAAACGTTAAAAGACATAAATTAGGAATGGCTACTGATGAAAAGTTAAAACACTGTGGGAAAAAGAATATTAGTACAACAACAATCAGTTCTAAATTGCCTAGTAATAGATATAACTCTAGTTATTCCAGAACACGGCTGTGCAGGGTACAGTGCATGGTTATGATTATGAGACTGGACAGTCACAGTGCATTCTGTCTATAGTTGTGACTAAAAACAGAATGTTTTATTTTGATTAACCTTTCCAGTTTAATTTAGAAATGCCTAATAAGAATTAGAAAACTTTTAACCATAAGTTGTGGTATAGTGTCAGAACCGATAAACTCTGTTTTGTATAAGTTGGCAAGGTTACAACTGGAAAGCATAAAGTTGTTTGCAACTCCTTGTTTGTGGAAACTGATTTCAGGTGATGCCCAAATTAAACAAGTCAGAATTATAATTACTGTTTGTCATCCAAAGAATTGTGGAAAAGTAGAGAAACTAAGAGAGAAAGACATGAATGCAATTGCTGAGTGGCCAGAAAATGAAAACAAACTGTTTTCATCTTAGTTTGGATTCTGAGCAATGAGCTGCTCAACACATAGTTAAGGTATTCAAAGTGAGCTATTATCTTGCCTCTTGTTCAGCACTGAATCACTAGAATTTCATCACTTATTTCTACTGGCTGCCTCACAGATGTCACCACTCTAGGGAGAGAGACACACACACACATACATGCACAACTCTTTGATGATGTTCCTGGGATCTGTTGGACTACTCTCTAAGCTTAGTCACAGCCCCAAGTGCTCCTACCACCCCTGGGGACCACTTTAGCTTTTACTTTCTACATCATCTCTAGTTCCTCCTTCAGGCCCTTGTACTTCTCCAGCTTCTCATATTCCCTCTTTCTGATGTTGCTGTCATTTGCCATCACTACATCTAGGCACTGCAGCTGGGATAATATATATTCTACACATGCACACACCTAAAGTAGCAGCCTGTTTCTACAGTTAAAATACGACTAATGGCTTAAGTACACTTTTGAGACATTGAGTATTCACGGTGTAGATTATTCAAGTCTTCTGTAGTTAGAATTTTGATGACATATTTTTAAATTAACATATAATAAAAACTGCAAAATGGATAGGTTTGGTGATTAGAATCAGAAGCATTAATAGCTGGCCTCACAGAATGATGGATAATGCAGTTCTTGAGTGCTATAGATTGACTGAGTACATTTTCCAAGGCACACCACATGTATGTCAACAATGTATCTAGCAGCTTTGTTATAGGGAAAATTTTCAACAAATGGTATTGTGATCTCAAAGAAAAACAGATTCAAGTTTGGTAATGAGCATATCAGGAAGATTCAAGACATCCAGAAAGTATTTTCACCTGAATATGATATTCTTTATTCTGGGACAGACAGATATTAATACTTTAATTCATAAACAGTTATGAATTTAATAGTTAAACTTACATACCAGTAGTTAAACTTAACTATGAAAACCCAGGGCTTTAAAAGAAAATCTGCCATTTTTTCACATGGTTATTATGACATTCGAAGAATATTTATTTATCACATTTATAGACCATCAATCCCAAAGGTTTCTTAGCGGTTTATATGGTAAAACACACCAAAAAAATATACAGTAAAAGTATAGAACTAAAATGTCAAACCAGAGAAAACAGAATAAAATTAATAAAACTAAATTTATTTAAAGACCCTCTTTAAATACCTTTCGTGGCTACAGTCATTAACTGCGCCTTGACTCAAGATTTACCGTATTTTTCAGAGTATAAGATGCTCCGGAGTATAAGACGCACCAAGGTTTTGAAGAGGCAAATTTTAAAAAAAGTAGGTAGGTAGAGAGAGGGAGAGAGACAGAAATGCAGTATGTAGGTAGGGAGAGAGAGTGAGTTAGGTAGGTAGATAGAGGGATAGAGAGAGAAATACAGCAGGTAGGTAGGGAGAGAGAGAGAGTAGGTAGGTAGGTAGGTAGATGGAGAGAGAGAAATACAGTAGGTAGGGAGAGAGAGAGTAGGTAGGTAGGTAGATGGATATATATATAGAGAGAAATACAGTATGTAGGGAGAGAGAGAGTAGGTAGGTAGGTAGATAGAGGGCTAGAGAGGGAGAGATAAATACAGTAGGTAGGTAGGGAGAGAGAGAGAGTAGGTAGGTAGGTAGATAGAGGGAGAGGGAGAGAAATACAGTAGGTAGGTAGGGAGAGAGAGAGAGTAGGTAGGTGGGTAGATGTTTCCAGGTGTATTTATCCATATGCTGGAGAAGGAAATCGCTGACAACCTGCAGCACCTAAGACTTTGTTTCTGCTAGCACAGCACTTGATCAATGTAATTCTCATCAATCATTCTAACTAAAGAGCTTTCAGAAAGGGGGGGAAAATTTTTTTTGCACTCTGCAAACCTCCCCAAAACGGCCCATTTTTCATGAAAACTGGCCTGTTTTTTAAAAAATAAAAGGCATGAATAGCCTGGGGGGGGGGCTTGCAGAGTGCTCCGGGGGGGGGGGGAGAAATGGAGCAAAAAACGGCCTGGTTTTTTTTGCGAAAACGGGCCCATTTTTTGACAAAAAATGCATGTATAGCCTTATGGAGGCTTATAGAGGACTGCTGGGGGCAAAAAACCGCCTGTTTTTTGCTCACTTCTGTCCTCCCAGCCCCCAGGAGCTCTCTGAAAGCCTCCATAAGGGTATGCACGGCCATTTTTGTGAAGGAGCGGGGCTTCAGGAGTAAAAAAAAATGCTGTATTCGATGTATAAGACGCACCCAGATTTTCAGTCTCTTTTTTGAGGAAAAAAGGTGCGTCTTATACTCCAAAAATATGATTTCAATTCAAAATTTAAATCATAACATTTCTTCAAGCCTCCATAGACCCTCTGTGGCAAGGATATCTATGTAAAATTGGATATTGTCAATATCTGTATATTGATTATACTGATTTCAACCTCATGATGACCGTTCCCAGTTTCGTCATTTAAATATTAAATAGGAGAGGAGAGAAAACTCATCTACTGTATGTGTTACCCTACAAGGAATAATCATTGCTTCAGATTTCTCTTGCCTTATCATGGCTAACTAGAACCATCTGTTAAGAAAGGAAATTGCCACTCAGTGCTCCAACTCTTGCAGAGTGTCCAGAAGGATACCAAAATTAATGATACTAAAGAGGCCTGAGAAGTCTAAAACTTCTTGGTGGACAAAGAGCAAAGGCAGCAAATGCCACCTCTATTCCTTCTCCAGACCTGAACACAATGTGATAGGATCCAGCTAAACCAAGCGCTTTGTAGTTCTCTCTATCCCAACAATCAAAAGCAATGGAAGGAGACTAGCCAGTAGTTTTTTAGTACCTCCAGATCCAGAGAGGCTCTTTTAAGGAGGAGATCTGACTACCAACACTTCCTTTGAAATGTCTGCAGCATCCCTCGGTGAATAATTAATCATCCTGACTGGACACGACTCTTTAGTGTGATTTTTCTCTAATAGAAAATTGACCATTTGAAACATGACCACCTGAACGACAAGACACCAATACGAGAAGCAATCAGTATTTTCCTCTTATTGCCACAGAGTAAGCCTGACCATGGGCCCATACTTGTGTTCAGCCTAGAGGGGGAGCTCTTGCCTCACAATCAGGAGGTTCTAGGTAGAGGCAGATGTAGGATCTCCTGCTTGGGCAGGGGATTGGACTAGATGACCTGCAAGGTCCTTTCCAACTATCTTAATCTGATTACCTTGCTGATCCACTGACACTCTAGGTGTTGTTTCCATTGCTTTATTTCCTAGAATCCAAGGAACCATCTGGAATTGGATTATAGAGATGAGCCACTCAGGGGGATGATTTTGTCACAGGCCCAAGTTGCCTCATGATACCAGCAATCAGCTAGGCCAGTGATGGCGAACCTATGGCACGCTTGCCACAACTGGCACACGGAGCCATTTGCCAGGGCACGCGAGGCCCCCTCCCCTGGAGGCTTCAGGGACCATCCGGAGGCTTCACTGAAGCCTTTGGAGCGCTTAAAACGACCCTCCGAGCAAACCGGACGTGACTTCCGGGTTGCTTGGAGGGTCGTTTTAAGCATTCCGAAGGCTTCAGGGACCGTCTGGAGGCTTCCCTGATGCCTTCGGAGTGCTTAAAACGACCCTCCGAGGTTTGCTCGGAGAGTGGTTTTAAGCGCTCCGAAGGCATCAGGGAAGCCTCCGGACGGTCCCTGAAGCCTCCGGAGGGCCTCTGGGGGGCGGGGGAGGCTCTTTTCGCCCTCCCCAGGCTCCTATAAAGCCTCTGGAGCCTGGGGAGGGCGAAAAAAGCATGTAAAAATGGGGGGGGTGTCGCGCATTGTGCACGCATGCGCACTGGGGGGTCGCGCGTCGCATTATGGGTGCGGCACGCCCACACACGACCCCCCTGCGCTCCCCCCCACTTGTGGCACGCGAGCGAAAAAAGGTTCGCCATCGCTGAGCTAGGCCTTCAACATATTCACCCACCTATCTATCAGGGAACTCCGCAGATTATACCAAACCTAAACTGGCCAATGATCTCACACAGCAGCTTTATGCATTCTATCTAATCCAAAATATCAAGAATTTGCAATTTCATATTATTCAAAGCATTTTATTTTTATATTTAGTTGAAGTGGGTACTAGGTTGGGTAAAACCATGAAGACGCTTTGTGGAAAAAAACGTTCTTTATTTTGTGCATGTGTGTTTGTATATTGTTGATATCAGATAAATGAAGTTACACAGGTGTCTTTTCTTCATTTGGAGGAAGCTTCTATTCAGAGCTACTTGAGTTAGTGTTTGGTCTTTTACATAACTAATTTGAAAGTACTTGGACAAATTGTTCACACTGCTGAATAGCCTTTGTGCATATTTGGCTACACATTAGCTTCACAATTTCTCTTAATCATGGGATGCATACAGATCAGCCCTTTCAGTATTGCTTTCGCTATGTGTTCGGTTATCTGTTCTGCTAATATGAATCACCAATATCCCTGTTATCAATAGCAGAAAAGGGAACCGAAAGCAAATGTCTATGGAGATTCTCAGTCATCCAGGTCATTGTCCCAAAGGTGCTTTTTCAAGAGACAACTTCACTTTCTTAAGAAAAAGCACCTTTGTGAATCCAAAGTAACTTATTTAATTTTTATAAGTTGCCTTGTTATTGAACTTAGTCACAGAAATATACTGCTTTAGTTCTAAAAAACATCCTTCCTTAGCTCTGGTGTTTTTTCATCATAAAAGAATGAGATGTTTACTGTACATTTTAGTCTGCTGACACAAATGTTCTGATGCTTCCTCAGTCACAACTAATAAGTTATCTTAACCTTTGGCACTTTAATGAATTTTGTTATTCCCAAATTGACACATTTTAATTCTGCACTATTGATTGTACAGTGTAGTGGTAATTACAGAAGTGAGGCACTTATGAGGAATATGTTGTATAACATAGTTGTTAACTATTGTTGGTTTCTGCTTAATTGTTAATCGTTAGTATTAGAAAGCGTTGTATTCACAAAAAAGGCTTTCAAGTTTTTATTTGTTTATTAAATTTGTTTTTTGCCCATCTTGCCACGTTATCCTTGCTTAAAGAAAAAGTAGAACAGAAACAAATTAAAAATTCAAAAATCCTGTGCAATGCTCAACTCCCCAAACTCGTTAATTTGTTCTATTATCAGCTGAAAATAATCATAAAGACTGCATTTCACGAACTGTGTGTGTGTATATGTATGTACTGTACCTGGTAAATTCATACACATGTATTCCCATACGCTCCAAAGGGTAAGAGAATGACAAAAAATAAATGTGTATTAATTGAATTAATAAATGTATTAATTGAATTAATAAATGTGTATTAATTGAATTAATGATTAAAATTAATTTTAAATTAATTATTATTAATAAAAATAAGTTACTCATATACATATAAAAAACATTGTCACAAGTGCAAACCACACAATCACACATTCTTCTTTCTAGCATAAACATGAAGATAGTTGCATAGAGGAAGGAAAGAAAGGCTGAGGAAAAACTATCCAAATGAGATATAGGGAAGAGGTAATAGCAATTGCACTGTCTTACTTATATACCACTTTATAGCACTTTCTGAGCACTTTACAATGTCAACATATTACTCTGGATCCTCATTTTACTGACCTTGGAAAGGTGGAAGGCTGAATCAAACTTGAGCCTGTCAGGATTGAACTTCAGATGTGGGCAGAGTTAGACTGCAATACTGCATTCTAACCACTGAGCTACTTTAGGTAACTGGACAAGAATGGAAAAGGGCAAATGTATCCGAAACAATGGATAACGTTTCCCACTAGTCTGATCCTTGAGAGGGGGAAGGCCAAGCTTTAGAGTATACCACTTTATGGAGTCCTTTGTGCCATCTGAAGTTGGTTGTTTGCTTATAGACTAAGTAATAACTTCAGTGCTAAAAGGGAGTAGAGTTTGCTCTTTGTTTATATATAGTGGTTTGCCCCGTCAAGGATGTTTTCTCCTTTGTAGTTCCTTGATTAGGCTATCATTTACTACCTGATCATTTGAGTTGGTAGTTCTTTTGATTCCAGTATTTATTTCTAGAGTCCTTTTTTGATGTTAATCCTGTTGTTAAAGGATACCACTTTACGGTATCCAGAGGTTTATCTTTCCATAACACCAGAAAGAAGTTGAACCACTATAGCAATGGTCCCCAATCTTTTGGCTCCATGGATCAACGGTGGCGGGAAGAAGGGATGATTTCATGTGTGCGCCCCCTGTTTGCACAAATGGAACTTTGCACGCTTGTCTACCGCTTATGTGGTCTGGTTCCCAAGGGGCCGCAGTCCAGTACTGGCCAATGGATCTTCAATACTTAACCTTTTCTGATAACTATTAGGAAACCATGATTGTTGATACCAAATGCCACTAAGAAAGTATGTGCCATTCCTGATCAGTTACTATCACAGGTTATCCACATGTGAGTGATACAATTTCTATTCCATACACGAATCCTACTTGGAAAGGATCCAAATAATCTGTCTCAGTAAAGAAAGTCTATGGTTAAAGCTTAATCACGTTTTCAACAACCCTGCCTGAAAATGGTTTGATAATTGTCTGACACAGTTAAGTATAATTCTTCCCTACTGATGAAAAATCAGGATATAGTTTGATAAACAGCCAATTACAAGGTCTTGTTGTTATCAGTAAAGAGACTGACCAGTTTGCCAGGTCATAGAAAGGCAGTAAGAAAATGAGCAAGACCTATGTAATTATTGTTGAGGATATATGTCAGGAAATATGTCAGTTAATGGTATTCATGTAACCTGAATCTTTACTTCTTAGTAAATTAATATATTCTTGCCAGTGAGATTCTGGAAGAACCGTAGTTGGAAAAAGAATTACAGGCATGTGGGGCATGTCTTCTCTATAAGCTTCCTACTTACTTTCAGTAAACCAGAATATGCCTTGTTTCTCCCGGGAGCTGACAATATTGATTCTGTATCAGGATTTGCAGATTCAGTGCATTAGCGGTTAGGTTATCTTTATTTCACTTGATTGTGGTTATCTCTGCCGGCAAAACCCATTATATTCTGCAGTGAAGCCATCTTCTGTAAAAAAAAAAAAAAAGTCGTGGCAAAATGATTGTGTGTGAGTTCACTAAAGTTTGTGGTTTGACCATCAGATGATGACCAGATGTTATGTAAGCAATGTTACTGTTAGACAATGTTAAGACTCGCAGAAGTTGTATGGCCAAAACTGCTGCATAAACCAGTGGTATATGTTCTTCTCACCAGCTGGTATCTGGGGGTATATTATATTAATGAGCTGTGATGGCGCAGTGCTTAGAGAGCTGTACTGCAGGCTCCTTCTGCTGCCTGCTGGCTGCCTGCAATTTGGCAGTTCAAATCTCACCAGGCTCAAGGTTAACTCAGCCTTCCAAGGTCAATAGACCTTGGGCTCAAGGTTAACTCAGCCTTCCAAGGTCAATAGAATGAGGAACCAAATTGTTGGAGGCAATATGATGACTCTGTAAACCGCTTAGAGAAGGCTGGAAAGCACTGTAAGTCTAAGTGCTATTGCTATTAAATATCAAACTTCCTTATAGTAAAAGTTGACCTTGTCCTCTCTTGATTGGACTGAGTCAGATAAGCTCTTTTAGCCACGCCTTGGTCACCAGGCTCCACCCAGTTATCGACTCAGTCCATCAACGGACGGCTGCGTTCATCCTGAGATCCTGAAGAAACTTAAAGGAAAAATTTTACATTGCTGCAAAAGCGATTGAAATTGCCTCCACGCTGCCTGATCAATCACTAGAGGCTGAGGAAACCCCAACGGGGGTAGAAAGCCCGCGCAGCAACTGCTAAGGCAGCACGCAGCCCAGGTCACAGAGCGAGACCCAGGGCACTAAGTGAGGACTCTCACCAAAGACAGGCAAGCGAGCTCCGCAGAGGCCTCCTCAGGGGTCGAGTGATGAACCATGGCGTTTTAAAACACCCCGGAGCGCCCGCGCTGGCAGCAATCACCAGAGAACAAGGTGAGAGCCGGAGAGGCTCAGAAAGAGCTGCGGGAGGCAGCAGCAGGCGAGAGAGAGCTGTAGGCTCTGTCTACTAGGGAAGATCTCTGCATGTTCCACCAGGACAGGGTAGTGCTAAGGTTGGACCCCTCCTTCATACCCAAGGTGCGTTCTTGCTTTCATCGCTCGCAGGAGGTGATATTGCCCAATTTCTGCCCGGACCCTTCTCACCCATTAGAGAGGAAGTGGCACACCTTGGACGTGAGGAGGGCTCTGAGGATTTACCTCAGAAGAACCAGGCTATAAGAAAGCCCTCTTTGTTTCCTTCCAGCCGGTCCCTGCCTGGGGAACAAGGTGACTTCCACCACGATAGGCAGGTGGTTAAGAACCTGTATTGCTTCTGCCTATCAGTCACGGGGTCTGCAAACACAGAGCTCTATAACAGCGTATTCTACATGAAGCGCGGCAACTTCGGCGGCCTGGGCCATGCAGGCCTCACTATCTGAGATCAGCCATTGGGTCTCCCCCCTCACCATTCATGAGGAATTACAAGTTGGACTCCTTTGCTTCTGCGGAAGCCTCATTCGGATGTAGGGTGTTGCAGGCTGTTCACAGGGCAGGGGACACACCTCACCAGGCATAAGTTTGGGCATATACTCAAATGTGTAACCCTCCCTAGGGACATGTAGGCTTTGGTACATCCCATCCTGGATAATCCTCCCCTCACTATGGAGAAAGGGCGTTGGTACTTACCTGATACGCCTCTTCTCATAGTGGGGGAGGAGTATCCAGCCCCTCCCTGATATGGGTATGTTGCGAAATTGTTATGTTGTTTGTTGAACTGTTCTGTTGAAGTAATAAATAAAGGTTTGAAACTAAAATAAAGTCTAGAGTGGATGACACAGCGAGTCGGATAGAGTTCTTCACCGATAAATGGGTGGAGCCTGATAACCAAGACATGGCTAAAAGAGCTTATCTGACTCAGTCCAATCAAGAGAGGACAAGGTCAACCCATCCTGGATACTCCTCCCCACTATGAGAAGAGGCGTATCAGGTAAGTACCAATGCCCTATTTCTCAAATAAATAACTATTAAAATGCAGTAGCCAAATACTTAGCAGTAATTTTTCCAATTACATTTTTAATTGGAATCCAATTACATTCCAAATGAATTTGATCAATAAAAGAGCCAAATAAATGCATTAGCAACTCCTGTTCAAGTGTGTGAGTGCCCATCACTTGTGCAAATGGAACTGTGTGTGCAACTGCTGCTCGTAAAGAACCATTCCCCCCCCCCCCCCGATCCATAAAGCTAGGAAGTTTTGGGACTGCTGGTCTAGATTTTCAAGAGACTTTGCAATATTTTGTATGAAATGTAATATCTAAGTTGGAACCAGATACCGTATGTTTACAATTAAGACCTGAGACTATTTTAATTACTGGTATAAATTAATCCTAGTGTTCTTCAAGACAGTTTATTGCTTTATGGTGGAAATCTTTAAAATAGGATATTAATCCTGGGTATTTCTAGCCAGTAACTTTGTTTAGGATACATGCAACATGTTTTTTAAACAAAGAAGAGGCCCACTGAAGGTCAGAAACCTCAGCTTGGCCCTAATATTGAAGTTTCTTATTGGAAGGGAGAGATATTATTATTATTATTATTATTATTATTATTATTATTATTATTGTTGTTGTTGTTGTTGTTGTTGTTGTTATTCCAATTTATTTTGTGCCCATTTCATTCCAAAGCAGCTCTAGGTGGCTTACAACATAAAAACATTAAAATCATCAAATATAAATAAATGCACACCCAATAAACCAATAAAGGAGAATATTTGTAGCTCGGGTTTGAAATGAGGGGTCCTTGCAGATGTTTTATTACCCAAACTAGGCAACATCTAACACTGATGATATTACCTAATTTGGTACGTAAATGAAACGTCTGCAAGAAAACAACCAAGCTCAGAGAACACTGAGGATCCCTCACACTCAATAAAACCACAATATAAACAGAATAAAATCATGGACACAAGATGGAAAAAAAACAGGAATCCAGATACTATTCTATCCAATCCCATTGGGAAAGCTTTAGATTGGCTTGATGTCATGCCCTCATTCAGATTCTAAAAAATTCTCCACTAGTGCCATCCCTCTAGGGCCGTGATGGCGAACCTATGACACACGTGCCAGAGGTGGCAGGCAGAGCCCTCTTTGTGGGCACGCGGACTGTTGCCAGCTGATCTTCTAGTTTCCAATGCGCCAGCCAGCTGGTCTTTGTGGGCCCCAGAGCACCGGAAAATGGCCCAGAAAGCGGCCTAAAAACGCCCTGAAAAATAACCTGAAAATGGCTCAAAAATGCCCCCAAAGCAGGCCATTTTTCAAACCAAAAACGCCCCCCCAAATCAACCAAAAAACAGGCATGCACATGCCAGCCAGCTGTTCTTCGGGTTTCTGGCACTCCGGCATGTGCACATTCCAGTTTGGACACTTGGTGCCACAAAGGTTCATCACTGCTATAGGGGATGCGGTTGAGGTCATCGGTATGATCTCTTGTATTGCTCCTTGTAAGGATTATTCGCATGGCTTCAATTCAAACAAAGGGACCAGGGAACATGAAAAAGCTGCTTGTATTTATTTATTTATTTTGGTCTCCCATAAATAACAGAATTGCTACCTCTGTTATCCTTCCAAAGTGCATGTTTTAGATGTCTGCTCTTACGTAATATGTAAATGGGTGATGGGTAGTTTGTTGCTTGTTTTGTTTTTACCCATAGCTTTGTTCTTTCTTTTGCATCTCTGTAATGTTTTAATGTGCTGGGCTGTTTTTTTTTCTCCCCCACAACTACAATAAAAGTAGATAGTCAGATCTTATCAGATGTCTCTATTCTGATATGAAATATCATGCAGACTTAAGTCCCCTCCCCCTTTTAAATAAACATTGTGCAATATTTAGGGAGATTCTTAATCATCCAGCTCAGGGGTGATCCAAAGGTACTTTTTCCAAAATGCAACTTGGTTTCTCCCCCCCCCCCCCCTTTGATAACATTTTGCTTCTCATCCAGGAAGCTCGTTCAGTTCAAATTGAATTACAAAATTATTGTGTCATAGTGCTTGCTACCTAATAGGCTTACCTGCAAGGCTGTGGCAGAGTTACATAGAATATCAGCTAGGTTACGAGGAAGAAAGCTAAAATCTTCTTAACCATTGTTGTGAAAAGACAATATACTTTTCTAGTCTCTCATCTAATGGCTAACTCCTATCCATAGGAGCAATAAAATTATAACATTTGAAAGATAATCATACGATGGAAAGCATGGGAAACCTGCATCAGAATGTTTATTTTCATTTTGGCTCACTTTGTGACCTGGCTGTTCCAACAGAATGACCACACTGGCATCCAGAGCTTGGATTACACCCAGTTTTGTGTGGGGGTGCAACCAAATCCTTGATCACAGCCAGTGGTGGGATTCAAATGATTTAACAACTGGTTCTCTGCCCTAATGACCAGCTGGGTAGGCAGGGCTCAATGGTCATGTGATTGGGTGGGTGTGGCCAACACAACATCACTCAGGTCGATGGGCGCTTTGCCTTAGCTGTTGCAATGTAATAAGGGTTAACCGGAGAGGCAGTTTCTGTGAGCAGAGCAATAAAGATTAGGCTAGAAACAACACCAGAAGGTTTCGTTCCTGCCTTCCTTACAGGATTAGCCCTGTAAAGGGGGGGGGGTGGCGGGAAATGATATTTCTCCGAAGTGCTTAGAAAGTTAACAACTGGTTTTCCCGAATGGGTGCGAACTGGCTGAATCCCACCACAGTCCTAGCTATCTTCCCATATCCCCAAATTTCTGGCCTTGGGAGAATTGAATTCAGAATATCAGTTGTGATGACAGCATTATTTTTTTTTACAGAACTCTTGGAATTATGAATTGGAGCAATGTTTCCCACCCATTTGCAAATGTTGGCTTTTAGAATCATTAGCAGGGGAATTGCCTGTTTTCAAAGGAGCTGATTACTTTGATTTTGGAAAAGCATGTCATCAGGCACTACTTCTGAAAGGAAGGAGACATACTGATAGCAGTCATTCATACAAGAAGCAGCAGGGAGCATCCTCTCGAGTTTGTAATTGCGCTACATCTTTCCTTACTCATTATGGTACAAACTATTAACAGTTGTGCTAATGACTAAGAAGTAGCAGAATTACTTGTTATATTATCAGTCCCTGGTGGGTAAGAAGTAATTTTGCTGCAAGGTCAATGCTGTGATTTACTTCCCCCCCCCCCCCTCAGGTAGATAGTATTTTGTAGACCTTGATAAGTATCACTCATAAGGATCTCACCACTGAAAGCCAACACTGGAAATCTTAAAAAGCAGAAAGGAATGATACACAAAGAACAAATGTGATCAAATGTAATCAGCAAAACCTTGCTACATTTGGCAATTAAGATAATGCATAAAACCCTAAGGGAAAAAATCTTGCTGGTTAAGGAATTAAGAGGGAGATAGAAATTTGCTTTGCATATAGCTAAGTTGAGTATCTGGGTACTTTAAATAATTTATATGAAGATAAGCCAGTATTTGGGATAATAAATTCTAACTCCACACTTATGGTTAATAAGTATTCACTACAGATGCTTCTTTTGTTTCTTGTGCTCAGTGTTGTGCTGAAAGGAGAGGTTTTGTGAGAAAAGCTAGAAATCCTTAGCTGGACAGAATACAGGTAGTCCTTGATTTATAACCATTCATTTAGTGACCATTTGACGTTAGAACGACACTGAAAAAAGTGACTTATGCCAGTTTTTCACAGAACACTTGCAGTAGCCCCATGGTCACTTGATCAAAATTTGAATGCTTGGAAACTGGTTCATATTTATTTGAACAGTTGCAGAGTCCTGGGGTCATGTGATCACCTTTTGAAACCTGATAAGCAAAGTCAGTGGGGAAACCAAATTCACTTTTATTTTTAGTTTAAAGTTTTTTATTTTTCCATTTTCATAACATACAACCACATGTACACTATTGCATGGTCAACATCGTATTGTATTATTAAATATTTACATCAATTCGTCTTGCCATCGAACTGCCAAAATCAATTATTGGCTCTTCTGGTAGAGCCAATAATTGAAACCAAATTCACTTTAACTGTGTTACTAACAACGTAATGTAAAATGTAGAAAAACTCATTTAACAATTGTCTTACTTAGCAACAGAAAGTTTGGACTCAATTGTAGTCATAAGCCATGGACAAACTATTCTCCATGGTGTCTGAATGCAGGAAATTAAGTCATAAATTAAGGATTACCTGTAATATGCCAGGGGGCAATTTATCAGAATTACTTATTTTTATTGTGGAAACATTCTGGAATAGTCATTTACTACTACATTCCAAAGATTATGGTCACTACTGAACTGAAATTGGAGTAGAGTAATATAGAAGTATAGTTTGTATACATGTATGTGTATATATGTTATTTCTGGTACTGATTTCTGTAACTAAAAATCAAAACATGACAATTACTACTACATACGCTTCATTTTTTGCTTCATCCCCTCCCTTCCTCCAGGCTCATTTTGAAACAAAGGTATTTGCATGTAAAAATCCTGTGAGATGTAAACGTGCCACATAGGAATTTTCTGTTGGTGAGGTATGGGGAAAATAAAATACCTTGGAGATATTAACTTAGGAACAGAGGTATTACAACCCCTTTTCCTTTTACCTTTCTTTGTTCAAAATTCCCAAGTGATTGTGCTCATGGGAGCTGTTTCTTAAAGAGTTTCAAGGTTAACATCTGGCTTGTAGCATCCAAATCAAAACCAATGATAACATGAAGATGTTTTGTCTCTGTTGTTGTTAGTTGCGAAGTCATGTCTGACCCATCGCGACCCTATGGACAACGTTCCTCCAGGCCTTCCTGCCCTCTATCATCCTCTGGAGTCCATTTAAGCTCACACCGACTGCTTTGGTGACTCCATCCAGCCACCTCATTCTCTGCCGTCTCCTTCTTTGTTTGCCCTCAATCTTTCCCAGCATTAGGCTCTTCTCCAATGAGTCCTTCCTTCTCATTAGGTGGCCAAAATATTTGAGTTTCATCTTCAGGATCTGGCCTTCTAAAGAGCAGTCAGGGTTGATCTCCTCTAGGACTGACAGGTTTGATATCCTTGCAGTCCAAGGGACTCGCAGGAGTCTTCTCCAGCACCATAGTTCAAAGGCCTCAATACTTTGGCGCTCAGCCTTTCTTATGGTCCAACTTTTTGTTTTATCTTAGAGGGGATTATGTCTATTGAGCCTATAATTATGCAACCATTTATATTAGCATTATTTATATTTATATCAGAACGTCCAAAGTTAAGAACTTGTGATAAACATGCTGAGATTATGTTTTGCTTGCTACAACACAAAAGGTTTCTAAATGAGGCAGACGTTTGTGGAGACACAATAAGAGCTAGATGTTTCTGAGAACATAAACTTATAGGACTGGAAGGAACTTACAGAACTTCTAGCCCAAGATTTTGCCCAGGACAGGAATAGTCAGAGCAATCCAAAGAAATGATTGCCCAGACTTTGTTTGAAATCTCCAGTAATGGAAATTCATGCTTCCAAGAAAGAGGTTGGTTATTCCATTGCTTAGGAGCTCACAGTCAGAAATTCCTCCTTACTTCAAATTTAGAACTCTTTCTAAAGCCTCAAACTTTTTAAACAGGGAGCCAATTCATGGTCCCTCAGACTGCTGGGGGGGGGGGTGGACCGGCTGGAGAGGGTGTGACTAGGTGGGCATGTGACTGGGTGGGCATGGCCAATTTAGCAGTACATTTTGCCTTTGTCCTTCCTGTACTTGCCCCTCCCCTACTCACCCACTGACCTTGGATCACATGGCTTTGAAAAACATCCTAAAAGGCTGTTTTTAAAGACTTCTAAAGCACTACTTTACAAGCTGGCAGCTGCTTTTCTTTTCTTTTTTAATTAAAAGTTTTTTTATTTTAAATTTTCAAAACAAACACAACACACAGAATCCTCCTTCTTTACATACTGTAGAAAGTGTATCAGTTGGTTACAAAAAGCTTTCGTGCGTCTCTTCCACTGTCATCACAAAATTTGTATTAAGTCAAGTATTTTAAATCAGATATTTTTATACATATTACCATCATCATACCTCCATTTTCATTTGACTATAATAGTTTAAACATCCTTCATCATAAAATGTACCAAGATTTAAAACCTGACCACATACTGGCATTTCATTTGTTATTTCTAGTATCCTCCAATAACACTATATCCTTATGGCCTATTCTGACTAAACATCAATAATATTTAGTAATAACAATTTCTAATCCTCCTTTCCAAATCACTGTTTACAATTTACATCCAATTTCCTTATGTTGTACTCATACATATATATACATTGTTATCATTATCCCTCTTTCATTTAACTCTATCCATTATCATAGCATCCCCCCCCCAATAATCAAAACTTAGCTAAATTCAACTTAATTCTTTTTTATTAACCTTTATATATAACCAAAAAAAAATCTAATCTTCCTTTCATAGGTACCATTCAATATTCATATCCAATTACTACTTGTCATACCAATATATATGTATACATTATTATCATTATCGGTTGATTATTTAAACCATATCTATTGTCACTAAATTTCACTAAATTTAAGTTTTAGATTATACATTTTCACCTATCAACCTGTATCTTTCCAGTAGCAAAACAATCTCATGTATTATGCCATTTGTGGTATCAGTCCTCTAATCATCTCCTTAATCAAATATGTATGGACTCATCTTTGCAACTCATAGCTTATTGAGTCTCTCATATAATTTCGATGCCCTTCTGTTTCCTTAATCAGCTTATATTTAATTGTCAGTGGCATTATCAATGATGTTGCTAATAAAATTTCTCTCTTTAAATCCATAAATTCTTTTGTTTTTTCTTCTTCTGTATCTTGCCATCTGGGGTAGAGTTCCCCTCCATTTAATTCCTCTTTCCGTATTCCACTCTTTCCATTTCCAGACACAAACCAATCACTATAGATATCAGCGGATTTGATTTCTTTGTGGTTATTTTTCTTTTCGGTTTTTAGGACTCTAACTTCCACTTTTTCCACTTGATAAACATCTCCATCATATTTTACTGTTAGATGCTCTAGATTTTCCAACTTCTTCTCCGTCCTCTCAAATATGTTTGATAATTTCTGAATTTCAAACATTATATTTTGCAAACTTAAAGCTTCTTTCTGCTGTTGAAGTTGTGCCATAATTTCCAGCTGACAAATACTGCTGCTCTGGCTTGAAGGATTTTTACAAGGTTAAACATAAATTCACAGTAGAATCTTCTTTTCACTTTCTCTGGTTAGAGATATAGTTCAAAAGGACACCTGTGTAAACAATTTGTCCTTTGGTTCTTATCACTCTCTATAAGCAAACTGTGAGACTTTGAATTGCCAAGCCAGACTGTTCAGTGAGGAAAGGGAAAGTGCTTTGTTCCCAATACACAAGCCTCCAGCGTCCGAGCAGCAGCTCTAACTTTCCCTCTGTTGTTAGAATTCTCTTTGTTTCCTTTTCTTTTCTTTTTTTATATTCCAAGTTAAAAAAATAAAAATCAAATTCTTGAGTAAAATAGAGGAAAAAAGAGGAAAACACACGTAGTAATGAGAAAGGAGAATTTTAGTCCATAGGTTGCAAAAAAATAATAAAAAAGATAGAAGAAGAAAACTTAATCCATTCGTTTTAAAAGGCTTGCATAAATTCCATCCATAAAAATAGCATTTAAGAGCAAGATAACACACTGACCAAAACCATTCAAAGCTTAATTTCACTGCTTATTTCTTCTGTTCTCAGATTTAAATTAATTTTAAGTTTTTTATAGGCAGTCTCTTTTAAAACGGTAAAAATTCCTCACCAGCTGTAAACACTTTCTCTTTCCATTTCCTTCCATTCGGAGCCATCCCAACTTCATCAGACTAGGGGCTGCTTTTATTGCCAGCTAGAAGAACTTCTCCTGGGTCGATCGGGGACTTTGCAGTGTCCCTGAGATCAGCAGGACGTATTCTTCCCGTTTGCTGTCTCTGTGGGACGGTTTAGGTCCGATTGGACTACCCAGCGATAAATGTTTCGGCAGCGATCTCAGAGCATTGAGATCGCATGTCCGTCTCGTAGGGACGTTGGCTCCTCCTCCTGGCAGCTGCTTTTCAAGCCAGCAGCACCCCTCCCCTACTCACCCACCGGCCCTGGATCATGTAGCTACACTGGCAAGATCATCCCTCAGTTAGCTGGCCCTCCCCTGCACCCTTCAGCCTTACCTTCGGCGGCAGCACTGTGATCAGAAATGCAGCTCAACCGGTGAAATAACTAACCAGAAGTGCAGCTAGAGTGGATGCTCACTGGAAGATAAGGCAGACAGTGAGGGCAGGGTGGGGCTGGGCTGAATTCCACAACTCCAGGGGCCTGATACTTTGCATTGGTGGACTGTATCCGGCCCGCGGGCCATAGTTTGAGCACCCCTGCTCTAAAGCTTCCACCATTGGTTCTTGTCCTGCTTTCAGGCACCATGGAGAATAAATCTACAGGTAGTCCTTGGTTGATGATCACTTGTTCAGAGACTGAAGTTACAGGTGCTGAATGAGTGATGGTTATGACCAATTCTCAAAGTTCTGACCACTTCAGAACTTTTGGTGATCATGGTTTGGGTGCTTGGCAACTGGTTCACATTGATGACAGTTGCATCATCCTGAGGCCACATGATCATCATTTGAACCTTTCCTGCTGGCTTCCCATAAGGAAAATTAATGGGGAAACTGGCAAGTAAGGTCACAAGTAGCTCCCGTTAAGTCATTCCCATTCCCGCTGCTTTTTTTCAAGAGGAGCCTGGCTGCCAATAAAAAGATCCTGAGGAGTCATTTCCTGCTCAGCACCAAATGTCATCCGCTTCTTGTCTTCTTGCTATTTACACTTTATTCTTACTACAGATGTTAGAAAATGAGAAGCAGTTTGAGCCCTAGTTTTCTAAACCCCTTAAGCTCTTTGCTCACAATGTGTCCTGATCTAAAATGTCAAGCCAGAGGTACATTAGGAATTTTTTATGTTTTTGATGAACACATTTATTCAGCTCTCTTTTTAAGGGCTTCCTATACAAATGTTTTGTTCAAGGATATAATATTGACTTGCAAATTCACAAATGATCGAAGAAAGAATAGTTACTTCCTCTTCAATAATATATAGAAAGCTACAAAGCAAATTCGTTAAGATTTGTTTAATTAAATATACTAGTATGTTTCCTGCCATGCAGTGCACAGTATTAAAAGTACACTTGAATACAATAAATTGTAACAGTGGTGATGAATCTGCCAGCAATATGTGGCAGATATCTCAAGTGGTAAAGCAGAATAGGAATATTTTTAGTAGATGCCTGAACTAGAGCAAGGTCAATGCGATTATTTGGAGAGAGAAGGCATTCCAATAAATTGGTGCCACGAGAAAAACAACAAAAATGATTTTCCTGGGTAATCTTCCTGAGGTAGTTAGCCAGAACATTCTCTGTAAGACATGGGCCCATTTTTCCTTCTACACTACATCTTGCTTTTATGTTGGAGGAGGATGAAAATAATGTTTTCTTCTTTCTTTTTATAGACATTGAAACATGCCATTAATCAAAAGGAACATTGAACCTCGGCACCTATGCCAAGGAGCTTTACCTGAAGGAATTACTAGCGAATTGGAATGTGTAACCAATAGTACCCTTGCTGCTATCATACGTCAGCTAAGCAGCTTAAGTAAGTTCCCTGAGTTGTTTTCAATGCTATTTTTTCTTCCTATTTTTATATGGAAAACTGAAGAATATGAGGTTTATCTTGAGTTTTGGAAGGGGAGCACCAAGCACATGTGCTGTGAAAGGGACAAAGGAAGTGAGGTGGATTCTAATCTGCCTAAACTTCATGTATTGGGCTATTGTACCCTATAATTCAGGGGTGGGTTGCTGCCAGTTTTACTACCAGTTTGCAACCTGCATGCAATGGGATGAACCAGGAGCAACCCACCTCTACTATAATTCCATATTTTAAATGTCTAGTTTTCATAGATGAAGCTAGGAATACCAGGAAAAATATAACAATTTTTGCTTGGGTATATCTATTCTGGCTTCATAGCTGTCTGCTTCTTCATGTCATTCTGGGAACTTTTAGCTATCCTGGCCATTCAGAGATGTTATAAATTGCTATGTTATTATGGAAGTTCAACTGTATTTTTAAGCAGTAGTCATTAGTCAAGTTAAAGGTTAATTGATGATCAATGAATAGAATTGTTTCCAAAAAGCCATAAGGATTTCAGTAAAAACAATGATATCTTGAAGACTTCTTATAATATTATTTTAAAATGTCAGAATGACACAGGGTTGTATAAATTAGCATTATAAAATCTTTGTCAGTAAATAATAAATAAAAACATTTATTTCTAATCTGGGGAACATGATCCTATCTTTTCTCTATAGGCAAACATGCTGAAGACATATTTGGTGAGTTGTTTAACGAAGCCAACAACTTTTACATCAGGGCAAATTCTCTTCAAGACAGAATTGACTGTCTGTCTGTCAAGGTTACTCAATTGGATTCAACTGTGGAAGAAGGTAGGCAGTTTCATGCAAGTATTGTGTCAAAAGTGATATTGACAAAAAGACATAGTTATCTATACCGCAATTATTACTTTTAATGGTGTAATTGATCTCTTAAAATACTATCTGCTTCAGAAAAAGATGCATGTTTGTATGTGAGATAGCAGCAACAAATTCATCAATGTAATAAAACCTTTTAATGATTTTTGATAAATAATTTCTCTCCCTGATTCTTTTTGCAATCTACTTATTATATTGCTTGAGGAGGATCTTTCCAAGTTGACTTAAGACCATTCCATGGCACAACCAATAAGCATCTCTCACCAGTTCTCATCTAAAAATTTTCTAGACTGTCAAACTTGCGGCCTATGGGCCGGATGGATCACACACTGGCCACGCCCACGCCCGGTTTAGAAAAGTGGAAAAAAGTCTCGATACATCACGTGACGTTGCAAATTTGAGACCTTTCTTATAGAATATGTCTTAATGTTCTTTTAACTAGATTCTATGAGAGAGAGGTCTCAGAACTGGAATAATCATTTAGGCCATTTTGTCCAATCCATAGGCAGTGTTTTGCTAGAATGTTTCTACTTTAATGTGAAAAACACTATTTCTGATTACTTCATTGAATGTTAATAAGGAAATATTGCTGTTAAAAAAGTACCGTATTTATTCGAGTATAACACGCACACGTGTATAACGCGCACCCCCTAATTTTCGATTAAAAATCGGTATAAAATTTTGTTTCACACCAAGCATTGTAATAGTAATGACTATTGCCGCCTGGTGGGCAGCCTGGTGGGCAGCCTGTGCGCACCTGTTGCCAGCATTCGGCGGCAGCAGCGGCGGCAATAGTCGGAGCGCCGCTGCTGCCGCCGAACGCTGGCAACAGGACCGCCGGAGCGCCGCCTCATCTCTCCCAGGCGCCGCCTTTGAAAACGCCTCGATGGCTGCCCACCAGGCGGGCGAAGCTCCCCCCGCTTCTTTTGGTGCCTTTTCGGGCTTTTCCTTTCCGCCTCCTTGCAAGGCTCTCCTCGGCATCAGGGCTGCCTTTTTCATCGCGACGAGCCCAGCTGCTTTCTGGGGGGTGAGGGGAGCTGTTGCCTTCCTTACTCCGAGGAAGCCTGCAGAGCCTCGCAAGGATCTCTTTCGGCTTTGCTTCTATGCTGGACCTTCTGTAGGTAGAACAAGCGACGATTCCTTGGTTTAAACGGCGGCAGCAGCGGCGGGGAGACAAAGGAGGGGAAAGGCGGCAGGCAGCTGAGTTGCGACTATTGAGCATGGCGCGGCGGCGCCTGAGGCCGGGATCGAGGCTGCAGTCCGAAAATTTACAATTTACAATTCGCCACTGCCACCCCAGCCCAGCCCTCGTTTATAACGCGCACTCAAACTTTGACTTCTTTTTTGGGTATAAAATTTTGCGCGTTAAAACTCGAATAAATACGGTAACATTAATATTCAAGAAATCAGCTACCCTATTATGACTGTTCCTATGAAACGCATTAAGTCCTGAAACATGTCAAAATCAGTGAGACTAATAAAATTACTATATTGTCTTTTCTTTTGTTTTTACAAGAATTGTCAAAGAGAAAGAAAAAGATAACGATAGGAATATACATATAAAAGAATATGTAATGTAAGCAATATAAGCAATAACTAATGATAAACAAAGTTATCTGAATAACTTTGTGTTTTAGTCTTGATTAGAACAGATTGTGTTTGTTCACAATCTAGTCTCAAATGTGGAGCACACAATTCATGTTGTACATACAAAATGAGATGTCACTCTTTTTTTTATTTGCTTTTATTCCGTCATTTCACTTGCATATTGCAAGCTACTCTCAGTCTCTCATGTGGTTATTTCTCCTTTCTTTTTAACAGTTTCATTGCAAGATATTAATATGAAGAAAGCATTCAAAAGTTCTACAATACAGGATCAACAGGTTGTTTCAAAGAGCAGCATTCCCAATCCTATAGCAGATATTTACAATCAGAGTGACAAACCACCTCCACTGAATATTCTTACATCATACAGGTATTATAATTTGCAATGGATAAATCTGATACAGCTGGGTATGAAGTTTTCCTTCTTATTTTCATGTATTGGTTTTTTTTTCAGGAGAAAAACATGTTCTCATACACCATGCAAAATACATGTAGTACGTCAATATTTGTACTGAATAATGAATATCAACATAATTGAACTTCATATACTCAGATAAAGAAACACTTGAAATCTGCTTAAGTTTCCCTGATGAGTAACAGAAAACCTTGGGCTCTTATTAACCACTTAGAGCAGGGGATCAAATTCAAGGCCCGTGGGGTGCTTAGATATGGCCCATGGAGCCGCTCTGGAAACAATGAAGGACCGTGATGGAGTTCATTAGACAAATATGAAGTATGCCCAGTAATTTCTATGCTATGCCTGGAAGAGCTCTCCAGAGATATTCTGGGATCTTTTCCATTGGAAATTAACCTTTTTTTATGGAGAGGAAATAGTGATCCATGTCCCAGAATAAATATTTATGTGCTATGTCACTAACTTTATGTGAAATCTGCAGAAGCATACTGAGTGGATCATGAGCAGCAATGGCCATTTTAAATTAACGTTTTGTTCCACTTTTTTTACAGAGATGATAAAAAAGATGGCTTAAAATTTTATACTGATCCTTCTTACTTCTTTGACCTCTGGAAAGAGAAAATGTTACAAGATACAGAGCATAAGAGAAAAGAGAAGAGACGACAGAAGGTAAATCAAAACAGTTTTTTTAAAAAATAAATAAACATAATTTATCCATTATGCTTTAGGATAAATAGCTTATACTGCATTTTAACGATGTTTCTGACATAGGAATGGTTGTAAAAACCAAAGCTGTTCTGTATTTCAGACTATTTCCTTACCTTTCCTCTTAAATGTGTGCTTTCTTACCTGCATTTTGAAAATAAAAGTCTTCTGGAGATTTGTTAATGGAGTGTTTAAAGAAACTCCCAGTTAGTTTTACCATAAAACTACATTTTGGGAGATATTTTGAATTATTACAGAAATTTCATAAAATCCTTCAGTTCAGAGGTTTCTCTTATCAGAGAAATTGAAGAACCTTTTGATTATTTTAAGCTCCAACTTTGAAAGATTAGCATAGTTCTGTTACAGCTGTGCATAAATAATGGACTAGATTGCTCAATGAAGGTTTACTGCTTTGAAATGTGAATGCATATAAATGAGATCATGAAGGAATGTTGCCCGAATTCTCCATTTTCAGATCATAGTTGTAATAAAATTCAGGAATTTGATAGACATTCTTGAAACGAGTCTGTATATATCAGGGGTGTCCAAACTTGGCAACTTTAAAACTTGTGGACTTCAACTCCCAGAATTCCCCAGCCAGCTCTGGGGTCTTAAAGTTGCCAAGTTTGGACACCCCTGGTATATATGCTATGTGACCAATCCCTGGAGCTCTGAAACTAATTAAGTGGCTGCAGCTCCTCAGTAATGCATAGAAAGAACAGAATTAAAAGAGTAAGCTGCCTTCCCTCTCCCCCCCCCCTCTCTCTTTCATAAGTATGCCACAAAAGACAGGTTAGTGGATCTAGAGCAGGAGTCAGCAACCTTAAACACTCAAAGAGCCATTTGGACCTGTTTCCCACAGAAAAGAAAACACCGGGGGCCACAAAACCCGTCCCGTGCCTGAGTATTTCCTGAGCGGCAACAAAACTAGTGTATGCAGTTGAATTAAACATTCTGTTTTCTTCCGAAACTTTTCTTGGATTTAACTATGGTGGCCTACCGGGGGTTGAAAAGCTCAATAAATCATGTGCCAGCGGGTTGTCGCACTTTGGCGGTTGTGACGTATATTTTGAGCAACAGAGAGCTGCAGCAGAGGGATGAAAGAGCCACATGCGGCTCCAGAGCCACTGATTGCTGACCCCTGACCTAGAGGCTCTGCATAAAAAGGAATATCACACTGCAGTGATTGGGTGCCCTGCTATTGCTTTTCCTCTACGAGGGGCTTTACGTGTTGTCAGTGTGGTGACACGAACAATAGGCACATAGTAAAGGAGATGTAATAAACTGTGGGAAACAGGGAGTTGGTAGGACATTATGGAGAAATGTGGGTTGAAAAAATAATCTTAACAGGTCTGCTATTAGCATTTTTATGGTATTCATTTTGTGAACTATGAACTACTGAACTGAGAATTTCCCCCCCTTAACTACCTTTACTGAAAATCCTTGATTTGCAACTGGTTGCTTAATGCCCATTCAAAATTAAAGTGGATCCAGAATTGGTGCTTTATGGCTCAGAAGGCACTTTTGGCCATCATAAAATGTGTCACACTCACCCCTGCGGTCATGTGGCAGAATTTTAAGTGCTTGGCAACTGACTCGCCTTTAGGACTAGTTGCAGAATCCGGTGGTCACATGACTGTAATTTGCAATGTTCATTGCCAGTTTCTGGCGGGAAAAAAAAGCCCATTTGAAAAAATGGTTTTGCATTTACAATTGTGAATTTGCAAAACAACTGTGGTGATTCACTGAAAATCTGCCACAGAAAATGTCGTGAAATGGAGTCTGGTTATGTAGGGCCCTCAACTTACAACCCTAACAATTTAGGATGAAAAATCCAGTCCCAATCGGATTGTAAATCAAGGACCCATTTTATTAAGAACTAATGAATTTCTCTTGGAGTCAATTGTTCTGTCATGGTGATCCAGATGTCCTCAGCCCCTCATGCAACCCCTCATGAATTTACCTGATTCAATGTCTGTCTACTTACTATGAAAATAATAAGCAGGGAGTAAGCACTTATTGAAAATAATCAGTACCCTGTAATTCTGAAAAGGTAGATCTCATTTGGTGACCATTCACAGTTACCGCAGTGATGAAAAAGTAACTTTATAAGTTCCCACATTTATGACCTTCTGTTCTGACCTAGGCTTCCCCAGCAGCACGAAGCCGAGTCCTTATCCCGATAAACCCCTTTTATTTAATTTACAGTGAATTCCTCTCCAGCAAAGTCCCAGCCCCATAGTCTTTCAAGAAAGTTCACAATTACCAACCTTTAACAGGCTTGGAGAGTGGCCAAGCTTTCAGACACCACAATACTTGTCAAGAATGCAGGAATGAACTAATTGTCTCCTGCAAATACCCCTCCCCTTTTGCTCCTCTTTTATTCCCTATGGGAAGGGCCATTCACCATCCACCTGTGGCCTTACTCCCAAGTCAACCCTTGTTCCTTAGCTGTTCCCTTCATCTGTCAACTCTGTGCATGCACATACTGGGAACAGGCTCCAGCTGTTCATCTGTCTCATTGATGTCTGATTCCGAAGGCAGCTGATAACTTCCAGACAGCCCTGGTCCCATCTCTGCCTCCAACGCAGAGCACTCGTCAGAGCCTTCCCCAGACTCCAGGACTGCCCCGTGTTCCTCCCCAACCTCCTCACTATCCGAATCTGCTGCCAGCTCTGCTGGCCACTGGCAGGCCACAACACCTTTGCAGATCTGTAAAGCAAATGAAAGCTGCAGTAAGATTGTAAAGCACAGTCTTGGTAGTACTTAGTGACTGCTTCGCTTAACAATTAAGTTGCCAGTTCTAAACATGGTCTCCAAACATAGACAGCCTATTCTTGAAAGCTATATGCATCCAAACTTCAAAAACTCTCATTTGATTTGGCTTACACCATCCAAATCCTTAAACTATTGAACAAATATCTAATCAGTTAACATGAGAAATGCTTTGAGAGAAACAAAACCAAACCGCCTGGCTCAGTCTTAGGAAAAGTGGAAATCAGCTTGCTTCAGAATAAATACATGCTTCATTTGAAGAACAAAATTAAAAGTTGAATAAGCTTAATGTGCAGCTGGAAGACAACCCAACAAAAGGCTATTTGTAGGTACATTGGTACTGACTCACAGCATGTAATGAGAAAATATTTTCAAGTTACTTAATGTGATGTATTGAAAAACTATTGATTTGTTAGTTAGATTGCTTTGACTAGATCATATAGAGGAAGTTTTGCATACTATAGCATGAAAATCATTTTATTGGAGAGAAAAAAATGAATATGGGACCATCAGATGTCCATATCCTATAAATGTTGAAACATAGCTGATAATTTGTTTATATAAATTTAACCAATGGAATCTAATATATGCTTTGATTATGCTTGGCTCACCTGCGCATCATATTTTCATATTCTTAACAGAATTAAACTTGCTCTTTCCTTGTTTCTCTCTTTTGCATGCTTCATCGCTTTTTTATATTATATCAGGATCAAAAACGTGTAGATGGCACAACTCGTGAGGTGAAAAAAGTTAGAAAAGCAAGGAACAGGCGCCAAGAGTGGAATATGATGGCCTATGACAAAGAACTTAGACCAGACAACAGGTTGTCTCAGAATATTTACTCTGGAGCATCTTCTGAAGGGTCTCTGTCCCCCGAAACTAGGTCTGTTGATAATAAGATTTATATATTCAGTGGTGCTTAGTATCCTTCATCTGTTGCAGATTCGTAACTTCCACTTGCACAGATAGTCAAGTTCATTTCGTGATCGTTCAAACGTAACAACGGCACTGAAAAAAGTGATTGATGACCATTTTTCACACTTACGACAGTTGTAGCATCCCTATGGTCACGTGATTTACATTCGGATGCTTGACAACTGACTCGCATTTATGACCGTTGCAGTGTCCCGGGGTTAGGTGACGATCTTTTGTGTCCTTCTGACAAACAAAGTCAATGGTGAAGCCATATTCACTTAACAATCTGATTTAACAACTGCTGTGATTCACTTAACAAATGTGGCAAGTAAAGTCATAAAATGAGACAAAATTCATTTAACCATTTTTTTCATGTGGTAACATAAATTCTGGGCTCAATTGTAGTCGTAAGTCGTGGACTACCAATATAAGAGAGGTATATCTTTCTTTTTCCAGTTTGGATGATTTTGGCAATTTGGTGTCTGCGTTTTTCTAAATTAAATTAACTATGAAGACTTTTTTTTTATTATTATTTTTTGCAACAGCCGATTGTAGCAAAAAAAAAACAACCCATAGAAATCTGGGACAGGAAATGTCTCAGGCACTGTGTGCTTAAAGCTGAAGTGTTAAAAAAAATTCACGAGATATCAAATCTCTGTATCTGTTGCTTTTGAACTAAGCCAGAGGACTCTATGCTCAAGTACAGTTAGAGGTGAGTTTCAAAATTTTTAGCAAGGGGTTCTCTGCCCGGTTTCTGGGTGGGCGTGGCCATGGGGGTGTGTGGCCTAGTCGGCCTCCTGCGCCACGGATGGGGGGGCATTTTCGCCTTCCCCAGGGTCTGGAGGCTTTCTTCAAGCCTCCGAGAGGGCGAAAATGGCCGTTTCCAGCCTTCTGGAGACCTGTTTTCTCCTCCCCAAGCCTCTGTGCTGGCTTTGTACTTACCTGGCATCCCAAATGGGCTGCGTGGAGACTCCTGGGAAAGGAGGGATGGGGATGGGGCTGCCAGGGGTGGGATTTGCAGGTTTGCAAAACTGGGCAGCTCCTTAGTTAGAGGATTGCCCGAACCCATGCAAACTACAACAGCTCACCCCTGAATACAGTGTTTAAATTAGATTGGTCAGGCATTATTTCATTTTTGTTCTTCTACTTGGTTTGAAGAAAACAACAAATATAACGAATAGTGCAGCAGCCCACAAATTTCACTGTTCCATTAACATCTGTTGTGGCTTGCTTATGTCATGTTGTATTCATTTTAAAGCTTGGGCATATAAAGGCAGAGGTTTTTGTAACTAACTATTGCATGATCAAGTTTTAAAACAAATGTTCTTTTTGTAAATATTTCCAGAATTTCTAGCCAATATGTTGTTTTGTCTGCATTAAGAAGATATTTTTCAGTCTAATATTTTGTGTGATATTCTGATAACAAATTCTGATCTCTCCATCTGAAACAGTCACCTTTTTCTACCGTTCTTTTATAATCCTACTGATTCTGTTATCTTAGCCAATTCACATCTTTTCAAGCCTTTTTGGCCAATGTCTTTTTTTCTGACTGTATTTATTTGTTGCTTGGCAAAATAAAAAAATTGCCTTGCTTTGTTGTAAACTGATGGCTGTAAGCAACAGTTCCATTAAAATAAATACACCTAGGTTCAAAACAGCTTTTTAAAAAAAATATTTAAAAAATATAACATATGCCCATCTAATGTAACTCTTGGCATATGAAATTCTCATCTTTCCATCCTGTATGTAATCCCTTTTTGTTATGATTTATATTGTGCCCATTATGATTCAGAGAGAGAGGCACAAGCTGAATTCAAGCCTGCATCATCAAGTTAATGTGAGAAAAGTAAGGACCAGGAAAGAAGAGTGGGAGAGAAAGAAAATGGGCATTGAGTTCATAAGTGACATACAGAAACAAGAGCAGGCAGGAGGCACAAAAGAGTCCCAGATGCCCAAAGGGTTTGTCTTTTTGTTTTATTGAAAGTGCTTTGTTAACTCCCTGGCTTTCCATCTGAATAAGATGATGAGCATCTGTTTCACTTTTTTTTTAACCAAAGGACAATATGGCATAATTTGTTTTGCTAATTTAACTTCTCTGCAGCATAAGGATGCAAGGACAATTGCTGCTTGGTCTTAACTACTAAGTACTAAAAGGTTTGCTGTTTTCCAAGCTTTGTGACCAGCTAACAGTTCTCTCTCGCTCTCATTAGATAAAGTTACTTTTATGCAAAAAAAAATCCCAGGAAAAAATTAACATTTTGGATTGGGTTTGATTTTGATAAAATGCAATAATCTGCCTTGATAGTTTTACTTTCATCTTTTGATTTTTTTTTTCTTGGTAATGTGGCTTGTCTGTCTTCCTTGATATGTGTTGGAATGTATACCCTATAATTTGAAAATTAGAGTAAAGTTGTTTTGTGGATGTGGCTTACATTTTAATGTTGCATTAATATTTAATGTTGTACTAATCTCACCTACTAACAAACTGTGAAATGTCAAATAGATAATCTTTTAAATTGAGTGAGTTTAACTATATTTTGTTCATGGCTCCCCTTATTCTTGTTTCTAATTTCAGATCCCACGTTTCGGATATTACCAGTTATTCATATCCTGCTACTCCAAATCATGCACTTCATCATCAACTTTGCTATGTGCCTTCATGTGGAACAGGGGATGGCGCTCAGTTTATGCTTGCAAAACAGGGCCTTGAACATGAATATAGGTTATCTTCTACTACAGCGCAACATGCTACTTTGAATAGGCCTCAAGAACCACCTCCACCCCCACCCCAAATCTTAGATGGTGCTCTGGGCACTGTTACATTGATACCAGCAGATTATGGGTAAATAGCTAGTTTTGACCTCATGTTAGACCAGGGTTCCCCAACGTTTCTGGCTTTGCGGACTGGTGGAGAGGAGGGAGAGACAGGTGGTTCTGCACGAGCAGTGGCCAAGTGCATGTGCAGCTCCATTTGTGCAAGCGGTGGGCAGACGTGCCTGCTACTCACACAAATGGAATGCATGTGCTCACCCACTGCTTGCACAAGTGGGATGTGCGCGCGCATGCTCCCACCCTGCTGTGGGCAGCCCAGTTCTGAACAGCTCAGGGCCCAATAGTAGGCCACTGCCTGGGAGTTGGGGACCCCTGTGTTATACAATGGTCAGCGAACATAAATATATGCTAAACATATGATGCAACTAGATGAATGACTACAAAAATTTCTCTGTAAGGAATAGAACATGAAGACAATGAATCAGATGCTTAATTGGGATCAAATATATTACTGCAACAGTTTTGAAATTACTGTGTTTAATACCTGGAGGACAGGCTGAGATGGCAAGCATCTGTCCAATCATAAGTGGCTGACTTGATGGAACCTAACTCTTTAAAACATTTTTCTCCTGCTCGTCAAGAGTTCCATAGAAACAGCTTCTGGATGATGAAGAGCAAACAGGATAGTCTCAGACAGGGACAAGCTTTGCTCATGATGAATAGCAATAGCACTTAGACTTATATATCGCTTCACAGTGCTTTGCAGCCCTCTCTAAGAGGTTTACAGAGTCAACATGTTGCCCCCCACAATCCTGGTTCTCATTTTACTGCCTCGGAAGGATGGAAGACTGAGTCAACCTTGAGCCTGTGAGAAATGAATTGCCGAACTTCTGGCAGCTGGCAGTCAGCAGAAGTAGCCTGCAGTTCTGAATTCTAACCACTACGCTGCCACTGTGGCTCTATGTTCAAAATATCATTGGTGTGTGAATTGTATGCGGAACTGCATGTTGCTAACCATACTCGGAGGTTCATATTCTTAAATAAAGCAAAATAGGAAAGTTGCTACTTCCTGGTGATACTGTTAAAACTGTTGAGATAAAGATTAATATGGGGGAAATTATGTTGAGACTGGAAAACTGTGTGTAATTTGTTCTAAATCATTTGTGCCTTAGAAATTGTAGAGAATATTCGTAGCTTGGGTTGCAGATTCAGGCCGAGATCAGGTCCTCCGAGCTTGCTGCTTGACTCCCCGATGTTTCATTACCAAACTTGGTAACATCTTCAACAGGATTTGAGGTGAAGTGCCTTGTTTGTTTATAGTTTGGTAATGAAGCATTTGGGAGCCAAGCAGCAAGCTTGGAGGATAAACCTCTGCCTGAATCATTTATACCTTCCTGATTAAATAAAAGCCAACGTGGACAATATTGGTGCTGTAAATAAATGTTCTAGTACAGTGATGGTGAACCTTTTTCTTACAGTGTGCCAAAATTGCGTCCGCATGTGTGCATGCCGACCTGTGCATGCGTGCATGAGACCCCCCCCCCTTGCATATGCACACACAACACCTCCCCCGCCCCCCCCAGAATCTGGAGACGGATTGTTTCCGAACTTCCGGTTGGGTCATTGGAGCAATTTTTCACCCTCCCCAGGCTCTACGAAAACCTCTGGAGGGTGGGGAGGGTCCCAATGGCCCAATCAGAAGTTCGTTCCCAAACAAACTTTTTCAAGTTCAAATCAAATAGAATATGAATTAATTGATTGTTACGTTGCGTACTTAATTGATATTTCAACTAACAAGTATTTTGTTCTGTTTTATGCATAGAATGATCGCAGCTCAGATGATGGATTATTACAATTCTTCCGGAGGCCCAGACCCTGCATCACCGCTTATGATTCCTTCTGCACAGACTGCTTTTGTTAGTCCTCTACAAATGCCTGTGCTACCTACCCATTCTCGACTAATGGCTGGTACACTGTATTCTGGCACTCTTCATCTTCCTCCTTCCGGGCATATTGTTACAGCTCCTGCTCCTCCTGGCCCACCTCCTCTTCCTCCAGGCCCTCCTGCAGGATCTTCTCTCTCATCATCTCCATTGCACACTCCTGCAGTAGCTGAGGTTAAAATGCAGGAGTCTATCAAGTCACCCATCAGTGGGGCTCGAAGTGATCTTCTTGCTGCTATTCGGATGGGTAAGACTTCCAAAACGTGACCTGTGATTTTAAATATCACAGGCTTTGGGTGTTCAGTGCTTGCATGATGTAAGACCATGATGGTCCAGGTGGCATGCAGAGCCCTCTCTGCCCCAGCCCACCGCCAGCCAGCTTGTCTTGGGGTCTCTGCTGCACATGCGAGGGGGGGCATGTGGGGGACACACATATATATGTAGGGAGGGTGGGGTGCATGCATAGTGGGCACTCAAATTGCGTTTTGGGGGTTGCGCCCATGCGCGTACCCCCCAGGCCCCATTTTGGGTCTGGAAGGCCTTCTGTTTCCAACCAGGGAGCCAAAATGGGGCACGGGGACACAGCACGAGGCCACCCCGTGCTCCATTTTGGGCCTGGAAGGCCTCTTGCACCAATCTAGAAGCCAGAACAGGGTGTGGGGGCACAGCATGAGGTCACACTGCACCCCATTTTGGGCCTGGAAGGCCTGCACTAACAAGGAAGCCAAAAATGGGGGAGGCATGCATTGCATTTGGGGGGTTCTGGCACGCATTCACACACACACACACATGCTTTGGGTACTCGGCACCAAAAATGTTAACCATCACTGATGTAAGATCTCTGTTCCACATGTGTTCTCTAGGCTGAAAGCTGTATCTCAGCTATCTTGTTTTCGGTTGCATTTATTGTTTTCTTTTGATGAACAATCATCAGCCACAGAGGTGTGGTGTGGTTGCTCTTGAACTGCTTTTAAATGCTTGCCCAATCTTTCTCAACATGGTATCTTCCAGATGTATTAAATTTGTCCCTCGTGGACTGTACCATTTGGACAGCCTGACTGGTAAATGATGAAGGTTTAGGTCAACATATTACTAAGGAATAGCTTAGGAGGCTCATTTGAAGCAGAAGGGAAACTTGCTTCTTCCTCTCCTGCAGCTCTTTCCTAGTAGTAACTCTTTTGTTACATCCACCAGCAAGTCAGTTTTTCTGTTTTGCTGTCATCTTGCAAAAAGGCAGTGATGTTAATTTGCTTCTTAGCAAGGAACGAGGGAGATAGGGTGCTTTCTTTTCTCTCCCAGTGAGGAGAAAAAGTGGTCCCTGCAGCCTATACATAGGTAAGGTCCCTGAGATTTAGGAGAGCCCAGGGGAGACGGGGAGACACAAAATATATGATGGGTATAAGTGAAGGAAGTTGGGTGTATGCACATGCATGGACACTATAACCTTTCTTGGATAGACCTGAGCGTGTAATTATGTATTTAAAAACATCTGAAAGTATCAAAAAGCATATAAACAATATAGATTTTTATGTAAATAGATATTAGGAAATAGATATTTTAAGTCCTAAATGGGAATAGATCAGTGATGGCAAACCATTTTTGGCTGCTATGCCAAAAGCGAGGGGAGCACAGGGGGGTCGTGCGCCAGCGTACCATACCCATAATGCTATGCCTTCCCCCCTGCAGTGTGGGCGCATGTGCGCGATCAGCGAACCCCCCTCCCCCATTTTTGCCGCAGTTTTTTCACCTTCCCCAGGCTCCAGAGGATTTCTAGGAGCTTCCCTGAAGCCTCCGGAGGGCAAAAAATGGATCTTCAGGGAACCCGGAAGTTTGAGAATGGTGACTTCTGGTTTGTTCGTAGGACCGTTTTTTGCCTTCCGGAGCCTTTAGGGGAGTCTCTTGAAGGCCCCTGAAGGCTCCGGAGGTCGAAAATCGGCCCTACGACGAAACCAGAAGTCCATTCCCAAACTTCCAGGTTGCCTGTAGGAATGGGTTTTTGCGTTTTGGAGGCTTCAGGGAAGCCTCTGGAGGGCAAAAATGGCCTCAAAAGAAGGCACATGCGTGCTGGCAAGCTGACATGGCATCACCTCGTGTGCCCTGACAAATGGTTCCACGTGCCACCTTTTCTCCATCACGGGAATAGATAATTACCCTATCCACAAAGAATAATATTCCGTTGGATGATGAGCTGTTTATACCACACATCCTTATTAGAAAAATACTCTCTAAAGATATAGACCAGCGATGGCTAACCTTTTTTGGCTCGCGTGCCACAAGTGGGAGGAGCGCAGGGGGGTCATGTGCGGGCATGCCTCACCCATAATGCAATGTGCGGCACCCCCAGTGCGCATGCACGGACAACAGGTGCAACACCCCCATTTTTACATGCTTTTTTCACCCTCCCCAGGCTCCAGAGGCTTTATAGGAGCCTGGGGAGGGCGAAAAGAGCCTACCCCGTCCCCCCCCGGAGGCTTCAGGGACCGTCCGGAGGCTTCCCTGATGCCTTTGGAGCACTCAAAACGACCCTCCGAGCAAACCGGAAGTGACTTCCTGTTTGCTTGGACGGTCGTTTTAAGCGTTCCGAAGGCTTCAGGGATGGTCCAGAGGGTTCCCTGACGCCTTCGGAGCGTTTAAAATGACCCTCCGAGCAAACCGGAAGTCACTTCCGGTTTGCTCGGAGGGTCATTTTAAGCGTTCCGAAGGCTTCAGGGACGCTTCCGGACGGTCCCTGAAGTCTCCGGGGGGGCGGGGAGGCTCTTTTTGCCCTCCCCAGGCTCCTATAAGGCCTCTGGAGCCTGGGGAGGGCGAAAAAATGGCTTTTAAAAACGGTGAACTCAGCTGGCTAGCACGCGCATGCGCGCTGGCCAGCTGACAGGGCAGTGCCTCGCGTGCCCTGACAAATGGCTCCGCGTGCCACCTGTGGCACGCGTGCCATAGGTTCGCCATCACTGATATAGACATTGCCCTTGTTGAAGCTTTTATCGTATGAAATAAGTCATTGGCTTTAAATAAGCAAGTCATCAATAGGGACATTTGACTGATTTTAAAAAAAAAATATTTTCATGCTTGGAAAGGCTATGATGTACTAATTATGATAATTCTGGTATATTTCCATGAATGATTCAGTCCTGTGTATTTGTAAGCTTTTTAAGGGACAAAAAGAGCACAAAAAGTCACTTTTCTTTGCTTGTCTCAGGAATCCAGCTGAAAAAAGTCCAGGAACAGCGTGAACAGGAGGCCAAGCGTGAGCCAGTTGGAAATGATGTGGCCACAATTCTTTCTCGGCGGATTGCGGTGGAATACAGCGATTCAGATGATGAATCAGAATGTGACGAAAATGACTGGTCAGACTGAAAATGGGTGTGCGGCACCAATGTATTCCAGTGAACTGACCTAGAAAATCATTTATAGACTACCCTGGCGGTACTGGTATATAATAGAACAAGTAGGCTTCCTTGGTGAGGTTCAGGTTGATCTAATTTAATTGCTTTAGATCCAGTGTTTCTCAACTTTGTGAATTTAAGACGTCTGGACTTCAATGGCCAGAATTCCCCAGATGGTAGCTGGGGTATTCTGGGAATTAAAGTCCTGACATCTTAAAGTTGCCAAGGTGAAGAAACATTGCTTCCGATCGTAGTGTTTCTGCAGATTGAAAAAAATGAACTTTTATTTTCAGTTTTTGCTGCATTAATTGCAGCGAAGCAGTTTTTCTTTACCATAAATATGTATAATTGTTTTTACTATTTGAATATTATAAGCAATTCCTTTACTATGGCAAAGTAATATCTTTAAGCAACAAATTGTCGTTGATTTTCCCATTTTGACTCACCATCATTAACATGCAAAAACTGCTAGCAGCTAATTACTTCTTTATTTAAAAAAACTCTCAACTATGTTATTGCCAGAATCTTTTGAATGAGTTTGTGTTCATTATAATTATGTTTCCAAATATTCTGGATTTGGATCTATTCAAATAGCATATAAGCAGAAGTAGGTCGACATCAGCATAAAAACTACAGCCATGCAAAATCAACTGGAAGGGCGATACAGAATGAATATGAATGATTTTGCACAATATTGTGGAATGCCCAATGCCTTTCCTCCTTGCTAATTTGATTCAGCTTTCATAATCTATTTTTTAAATTCACCCAGTTTATGCTGAGCATATTGACCTTATGGTTCAGTGAATAATGTAATTGAATTTATAGATATATTTATGAATAGTTGGGCTCCAAATATAAAATCGATTAACTACCCAGGCTCCTCTTGCCCCCTTACTATGTGTTAATGGACCGTTTATGATTGGTTTCCTCATCCAAATACATCCCTACTTATTGAAATGTATGTTCCAAATTGATTCATATACATTTTCTTACTTCTCACGTGTTATTTAAAGGGCTGCTTATATTACATATAAGGTAGACACATAATGCCTTTGGCCAGCCTCTAAAAGTGAACTGGAGTTGGCATTTTAAAAATGGCAGTTTCTATTTACATTTCAAGTCTACCTTAATTTACTTTATACTTTTCAATTCCTTTGAAATTATTCAGGGTTGAAAACAGAATGGGATTTACCTTCTATGTCTATGGCAGGACTAGAATTCACAATTTTATTGTTGCTTCCAAATTTTTGTTTCTATGAAACGGTGCTATCATTTTTTGAGGGAGTGGGAGTTAGCAGTGCCCAGAAAATGCCCTTTCCTCATTGGGTGCCACTTTACCTATAGTTTTATTATAGCGGGCAGAACAAAGGGACATCTGCTGCTAAACCTCTTTTGTAGTAGGTAAACTGCCACCAATTTTCAGTTACTAAATCTCAGGCTTGAACATGTAACAATCCAGAGATAAGGGACTGAACATCAAAAGAACGATTGGTTTATCTTGGGTCTGTTTTTTTAGTGTTGTTAATTCTCTTGCTCCTATCATTACTTATTTGCCTAAAGAAAGCAAGACATGGTATATATGGCAAGTATAATATGCCAGGTCAGTTAATAATGAGGCATCCTTTATTTATGCCCTCGTTGGAGAAGAGCAGACTGATTTGGTATTCATCCTCAAAACCTGGCAGACTCCCGAAAAGGGAGTTTCCATCTTGGAGATATGTCCAGCTGGATTTAGGGTTTTGGCTCTGTCAAGACCCCAGGGTAGATGAAGTGGAGTGGTAATAATCCTCTGAGAATCTCTTTTGGCCATTAGGGGACCTGCTCCACAGGTTTCTAGATATAAGACCCTGTCTTGAAAGGGATCATGGGATGGGACCATGAGATTGTTGCTCCTGTACCAATCTTCCTGCTGCATAATGACCTCCCTGCCTGTGCTGTTGGAGGCCATCTCAATGGCATGGTATTGTGTTGGTTTCAACACTCTTCCCCAAGGTCGATCTCAATCGATATTGCTAGGGAGTGAGAAATCCAGCTCACTTCTCTTCCTTTGTGGAGTTGCTCAGGGCTTGGCACTCTATTGTATACTACTTGTGTCCTTTCCTGGATTATGAAGCCCTGCGCTCCGCCTTGGATTACTGCAATGTGCTTGGCATGAGGCTACCCTTGAAGAATATTTGGAAACTTCAGCTGGCACAAAATGCAGTGGCACAAACAGTTGTAGGGCCCCTACAGGAGCTCATGTAACAACTCTGTTGCACAAGCTCCACTTGGTTGCTTGTTCTTTCCAGATGTATTTATTTATTTAAGAAATCTTTATTTAAAAAATGCACTTGGCATCTCTGTTTCCGTTTGCCCTCTTGCCTTTACCCCACCTTCCCCCCAAAAAATATTTCTTTAAATAGGAGATGTTACGACATTAATGTTTTCAACATTGTGTGTTCTGTAGATCTCAGTGAGATGCAATTCACTTTTCATTTTACCCATTGTTTTGTCCATAACTGCAGAAACAACTTGACCAAATACAGACAGTTCTTCACTTGCCAATTGCTCATTCAGTGGCTGTTCAAAATTACAAGTTGTGCTGAAAAAGGAGAATTTCAACTGGTACTCAGAATTCTGGCTGTCACAACATCGTTGCGATTATGCAATTGCAATTTGGGTTCATGGCAACTTTATAATAGTCAAAGCATCCCACAGTTAGCTGTCTTCTGACAAGCAAAGTCAGTGTGGAAGCTGGCAAGAAGTTGCAAGTTGTAGTCACGTGACATTGCATTTAACAACTATGGGTGATTTGTTAATTACTTCAGCTAGAACTGCCATTGTGCATTGGGCACAATCACGTTATTTTCATTTTTATCTATTTATTAATCACAGTTGTGTGGCTGCCAACCTTGCAAGAAGCAACTCGATTTTTCACTTTGTGATTGTATCTAGTGGCGGAGTTGCTCCTGTCCTTTTTGATCTGTGAGAACTACCTGGTAAATTTGGTATCATAAATAGATAATAATAACAAAATGCATTAATGGAATTTTATTTAATAATAAAAACAAGCATTTCAAGGTACTAAAAATAGTACCTTCATACTTCAACTACTGTTAAGATGCCCCAAGATTTTGCAGAGGTAAATTCTAAACAAAAGTTTTTGCACTCTGCAGGCCTCCAAAACCCTCTGCACACCTCAGTTTTTGTGAAAAACGGGGCGTGCAGAGATTTTGAGAAGCCTGCAAAGTGCTCCTAGGGGCGGGGGGGAGGCAAAAATGAGCAAAAAACAGCCTCTTTTTTGTGAAAACAGGCCCATTTTTTGCCCCCCAAAAGGGCATGCATAGCCTTTAGGAGGCTTGTAGAGTGCTCCTGGGGGTTGGGGGAGAACAAGCCAAAAACGGCCCCGTTTTTGGCTCATTTTTGCCCTCCCCAGCCCCCAGGAGCACTTTGTAGGCCTCCCAAACCCTCTGC
The DNA here is from genome assembly GCF_964273705.1 of Natrix helvetica. Lineage (NCBI taxonomy): Eukaryota > Metazoa > Chordata > Lepidosauria > Squamata > Natricidae > Natrix > Natrix helvetica. The sequence continues at coordinate 23,121,780 of NC_138550.1, forward strand.
ACATTTTTGTGAAGGGGGCAGGGTTTCGGGAGGCCAAAAATGCTGCATTCAGTGTATAAGACGCACCCAGATTTTCACCTCTTTTTGAGGGGGGGGGAAAGATGCATCTTATACTCGGAAAAAACAGTAATTCTCATTAAAACATTAAACCTCTCCATACTGAATAGAATGAGCAGAGTAGTCACTTAAAAAAAATCTTGAATTTGCTCATAGATCTTTAATGAAGATTTAGGTTTGAAATATGGAAATAATCAGCTCTTGTCCTTGCTTGTGAAAATAAACTATACAAAAAGGATGTGAGCATCCATGATCTTGAAGATGGTCTTATCTGGTAGTGAATTCTTTGGTTTCCCAGAATTCCAAACTCCTGAATTCTAGAAAGCTGAGGAGTGACTTCTCATCTATGAATATAATTAACATTTTCTTTGCTTCTACATAATATGCTGAACCCTGACACATAACTTTGGTTTGCTAGTGGTGACTATTGCTTCCCATACTTTGGCACTCTGATATTTAGAATAATGATGGATTTATCGCCTATGCATTCATTGGATCCTGATGTATCTCATATATACAGTACATCATGTGTAATCTGTATCACACAATGTGTCAGGGTTCCAAGTAACACCCCTAACAAAAGTAGACCCTCGGAGAAAGGAGTGTTATTTTGACTATATCTCCCATACTCCATGTAATCCCTCCTCCCAGTTTCCCACAGCATTAATGTGGCAGGCCTGTAGACCCAATGCAAAAGATGGCTTCCAGGCCTGACACAATGTTAGTAATGGACAGGAGAAAACATGTTCCTTTGGTTGAAGAAATGTAGGGATGCAAGATAAGCCTGGGGCTGTTTTTCCTTAGTTATTGTCAAGTAATGAAATTATTGTTAAAGAAAATGTTTCTGGTACTAAAGTTTCTTTTATTATAGATTTATTACAGTATACTTTAGAAGCAAAATAGTTGTATTTTGAATGATTTCTAAACCGTTGAGTAATTCTTTCTAAACTATTTCTAAACTACTGAGTAAGTTATTTGTTAAAAATACTACATATTTACATGATTTACTTGTTTGCTTTCTAAACTGAAAATCTTTTTTAATCTCTTTTCAATATTTGATCAATAAAATGTAAATTAACACGAGTGATCTAAGTTTACAATTTAGATATTTAGTCTTTGCATATCTGTCTTGAGTTATATAAAAGTATTAACTTAATAAAGCTTACATTTAATCTTTTCTTTTTAAATTCTAGAAGGTACTTAAATTTTCATTTGATTTCACCTAATGGGATTATGGTGTAGGAGCTGTTGCATAGTAATTAATTTCTTGTTAATATTAGTTAATGTTGCTCTTCATTTTTTTTTAGATAGAAATCCTAAACTGTAATATTCATTAAACTGTTTTAACCACCTAATTATGCACTGCAAGATGCGTAAATCCAGAGGTCGATATACAATCATTCTAAAACATTCTTTCTATTATAATATTTCAGTGGGAGTTAGACTTACTGTATGCCTCATTCTCCTGAAAAAATAAATGAATCATGCCTATTTAATTAAATTGAACTTTATTCCTACCTAGGCAAGAATGTTCCAATTGGGGAATTGAATACACAAAACACAAAAAAATGATCATAAGTTAACGTATTGTAAGACCTGAATCATTTCCCCCCACCCCACCCCCAAATGCATGTTTGTTAATGTAATAGCACTTAGACTTATATACCGCTTCACAGTGCTTTACAGCCCTTTCTAAGTGGTTTACAGAGTCAACAAGTTGCCCCCAACAATCTGGTTCCTTGTTTTACTGATCTCGGAAAGATGGAAGGCTAAGTCAGTCTTGAGCCAGTAAGGATCGAACTCCTGGCAGTGGGCAGAGTTAGCTTGAAATGCTGCATTCTAACCACTGTGCCACCATGGCTCATAATGTAAGCTAAGCATTCTTTACTAATCTTAGTTTTGTGATCACGTAGTGCTTGTTATGCCTGGTCATAATTTGATTTCGGTTAGTACTACTACAGAGGCTGTTTGGTACAGTGGTTAAAGGCATGGAATTTTAATTCAGTCTTCAACCAAAGGCACAAAGCCTACTGGGTGACAACGACCCAGTTGCTCCCTCCTAGCACTGGGAAGGAGTAGGAGCAGCCAAGTACTCCTAAAAATATTTCCCAGAAACTGCAAGGACCTGTCTATAATATGGTTGCTAGATGTCAAAACTGACTCAAAGGCATAAAGAAAACATTAAACGTTATTCAACTATCCAAAATATTGGCTTGAAGACTCCAGTATTTTAAAAGGGCTAAATAATGTACATTGTTACCCACTTTCCTATGGAAAGATATTGACCTCTGGTGGCCAGATGTTACAATTATCACTCAGAAGTGTTTAAAGTGGGGCAGGCAAATTCCTCAGGCACTGGAGTCTATTCATAACATTAGATGAGCATCCAAAGACTACACAGAACTGAAAGACAATGCAGGATGACATGAAGGCATGATGGAGATTGGTGCTTGCAACAGTTAAATATTTTTTTTAATCTTTTGAGCAACTATTTTTGTCCATTATTATTCAAGTAATTGGTCACAGGTCATTATAGGAGCCCCTACTATTGGACCATTCAGTCTCTCACTAATGCATGTAAAGAAAAGGTTTAAGCACTGTTTATGTCACAGTGGAATTGCGTGTCTGTCTGTCTGTCTGTCTGTCTCCTTCCATGCCTCCCTTCTCACCTTTATGGGTGATATGTGTCTTCCTGAAGCTCAGGTCCTCTACCAGAAGCATGGGAGTTGGAAGGTTTGGTGCAGTATCTTAGCTGTTCCTAGCACTGCATTCTTCTGAACAAGAGCTCTGGTGTTATTCCTTGGATCTGTTGAAGCCACTCTACCAGCTTAGGAGTCCTAGCCTTGAGTGCTCCCATCACTACTAAGACTATTTTGGCCTCTACTTTCCACATCCTTTCTAGTTCCTCCTTCAGGCCCTGGTAGTTCTCCAACTTCTCCTACTCCTTCCTGATGTCACTTGGTATTACTACATCTATCATCACTGCTGTCTTCTGGTCCTTGTCTACTACTACAATGCCTGGTTGATTGACCAGTACCTGCCTATCCATTTGGGTCTGGAAGTCCCACAGATTCTCAGCCCTGTTATTCTCCATGACCACCTCTGAAATCTCCCATCTGGATTTGACAGGGACTAGATCATTCTGTGTAGATGTTCCTGTATACAATGCCAATTACCTGGTTATGATATTCAGTCAGGGTTGGGATTCAGCCAGTTTGGACCAGTTCGGGCGAACCGGTCGTTCCAGTGAGCATTTGGCCCCACCCACTGTCCCCTGCTCTTTCCTGTCCTATATTTCCCTGTTTTTAGCTCAGCTGTTTTACTCGCGCTGATATAGAAGGCAAGATTTAAAGCTTAAAATGGGCAGGTTTTGAATGCTGCACATGTACTCAAATCCTGCATAAGGCGCTTGTGCAAAGCGTACATGTGCATTCACCAAACCGGTTGTTAAACCGGTTGCATCCAACCACTGCATTCATTGTATGTGTGTATGTACACAGAAGCACATAGCTTTAATATTTTAAACAATTTGGGTTGCCCCATACTTTCTTCTTCCTGAAATGGGGGACAGCATTACTATGGCCTGAGGCAAGAGAATATTAGGCTGTTTTCATTTCTCGTGTTCTGCTGTGGAACAATTTATCTTTTCTGCTTATCCACCTGCTGATACTGAAAAAGAAAGCGCTTTTAGCTGAGAATAAAAGAAGATGGTCTCTCATTTCAGCCAGCTGGTGTGGAAAAGGATGGACCAGCATTGCAAATTCATTTGAAAATGTGCTTTGAGGTTTCCTTTTATGCTTTTTATGAACTTCTAATTAGATGTGATCTTGGTTTTTTCTGATTTTACCTTACAATTCCTAACTCTCCTAAACCTTGGTTGTGCTGGGTGGAACTAATGCACTCACACAAAACACCTGAAGATGATCAGGGGAAGGTTTCAATCATCAAGAGGCTGGACTAGAAGACCTCTAGGGTTCCTGCCTAACACTATGATTCTGTGAAGTAAAGAGAAGTCCAGGGCCTAGCCCAAAAATGTGTTTTCAAGGCACAAAATATAGCTATTTCATTTCTGTGCAGTGCTTGAAAAAATGCATTCCCTTTATTAATAGTCCTTCTGAATATTTCAGTTGCTTATCTAAAATGAAAAAAAGGGATTTATCCCTAAAAGGCACCTTGCAAAACAAGAGGAAGAACTTTCCTACATGAATCTGTTCTTGTTCAGACTTATTCATGGTCATCTGAGAAGCAGAGGGGGCAACATAATGGCTCTGGATGTTGGGTTCTTTGGTCCATCGACAATTTCCATACCTGGTTTTGGATGGGGTGACACTGTCCCAGATAGACCCAGTGCATCATCTGGGAATTCTCCTGGATTCATTATTTCTCCTTGGGTAGGAAGCAGCATGGTCAGGACAGCCTTTGCACAACTGTGGTTTGTGCACGAATTACTCTCTTTCCTGGAGCAACAACCCCCGGTCACAAGTCACCCATTTTCCAGTCACTTCCTGTCTTGACTATTGCAAGCACACTGTACGTGGGGCTGCCCTTGAAAACTATCTCAAAACGTCAATTGATTCAAAATGTGGTGGTCTGCATGGTTTGTGACTGCATGGATGTGTGTGCAGCCTTATTTCAAAGTCTTCACTTTGAAATCAGGTCATAAGTAGCTTTCTTGAGGAAGAGGGTCCATCTTGCTAAGTAACCAATCCAGAGGTGGTATTCAGCAGGCTCCGACCCGTTCTGGAGAACCGGTAGTGGAAATTTTGAGCAGTTCTGAGAACCGGTAAATACCACCTCTGGCTGACCCCGCCCCCATCTATTCTCTGCCTCCCGAGTCCCAGCTGATTGGGAGGGAATGGGGATTTTGCAGTATCCTTCCCCTGCCATGCCCACCAAGCCACGCCCACAGAACCGGTAGTAATAGTAACAATTTTTGAATCTCTCCACTGAACCAATTAATAAGTCAGTGACAACATGTAAGGCCTTCCATAAGCCCAGCCTTTCAGCCAAGGTGTATATTATATATTAAATTGTTTATGGAAGACCTTGAAGAGTGAACATGTTAAAATGCGAATAAATTGGAGCTTCAATATTTAAACTCTTCTGGGCAACAAAATCCCCTGTATAACATGGTCCATTAGAGTGGGCAGCTAATAAAATAATCGTTAATTGATAAAATTTCCACCTGTTATTTCCATTAGGCTGCATTGCTTCAATCACACCTATACTATCCAGATACTATACCACAAGAACCTGATATGTATTTACGTCAGTGGTGGGTTCCGGATTCCATACCGGAATCCGGCTGTACCGGTTGGAATGGCCCCGGCATCACCCACATGCATACGTGAAGTGCACGCGCATGCGTTGTAGCCTCAAATGATGCTTCTACAATCCTCCGCGACGCTCCAGCTGCTCAGTGGAGCGTCGCACATGTGCTGTACGCACCTTGCACGTGCGCGGAAGTGCCAACAGCTTTAAAACATGGTAAGGAGCGTGGGCGGGCGGGTGGGCCCTCGGGAACACTGTATCGGAACGGTACCCGTTGCTCCGGGCAGGCTCCGCTATGCCCGTACCAGGGCGTATCGCCTGCAACCCACCACTGATTTATGCCAACAGCAGCTTCAGAACTGGCAGCTGTGATTTCACATTTTTGTCTATATAATAACAATGGTCTATATTTCAGGGTGGGGGATGCAAAGGTATATGTGACAGTTCTTTGGAGAAAAAGGGATTTCTTTGATACTGCAACACAACAGCTTTATTCCCAGAAGACAAAAAAATAGGTTACATGCAACCGTGAACACATTTGCTAAGCTATAGGAGTATTATGTTCAATATACAGTAGCAGTTTTGCATGCAGATAGGTTCTCATTCCCTGCTGTAGTGGCCTCATTTAGAGTCATAGTTATTTGTGGAGGATTTTTTTCTGTTTCATTAATAAGTGTGCCACTGAAGGGTTACATGTCGTCAATGGGATTCGTTGCATCTATTCTAGCTGGAGATTTCAGTAGGAACTCTCTCTCTCTACTTCCTTTTCTAGCTGTCTTTCTATAGCAGTTTGCTTTGATGCAGGGGTGGAGGTATAGAGATGGTTTCTGCTGAAATAAAACACTTCCATCATACGAGCCCAGCCTTCCAAGAACCTGTCACAACACAAAACACAGTTAAAACTGAACATCCACCCACAGAATTCATTTGAACTTCACAATGATTCACGACTGAAGAATAGATGTTATTCTTTTAGGAGGCTGCGTTGGATTATTGAACACAGTTGTATTCGCTAACATTAAAGATGAAGGGCCGTAGAAGAAGAACGTAGAACTGAAAGAATTTTTAAGACTATGAGGGAATTACCAAAAATAGGTGTGGGTAGCAGTACTGAAACTACGGGAGGGAATTGCTGTTTATACCCCTTTAACTTTTTTTTAAAAAAAAACAAGCCTCTGTCCACTCTGCAATTCAAATAGACATGGGAAGGCCCTTCTTTGTATTCCTGTTGATGTCAGGAGCACCATGTAATAATAAATCATGAACTTTCAACTGGGTGGATTTCCAGGATGTACATCAGAGTTGGAATTTTCCATAGCCGTGCTAACATGCCTGTAGAATACATTGGACCTTTAAGGATGTTTTGCCTTGGACAATGATTTATTTCTGCAAGGGAATTTAGAACCCTAACAGCTATTCAATATGCTCTGTTCCACAGTGTGGAAGCACTAATGCAGGGGTGTCCAAACTTGGCAACTTTAAGACTTGTGGACTTCAACTCCCAGAATTCCCCAGCCAGCAGAGCTGGCTGGGGAATTCTGGGAGTTGAAGTCCACAAGTCTTAAAGTTGCCAAGTTTGGACACCCCTGCACTAATGTGTTTAGCCGGGCATGGGTTGGTTTCTTTGGAGAGGGTGTTGATGGGGGAGACAGATTGTAATTCCCCAAGAAACAAGATAGACAGATTTGAATGCATAATCCTGTACAAGGGTGCGCTGCTGGGGGTTCGTATGGGTTCGGGTAATCCTCTAGTTAGGATTCTGCCCGGTACAGCAAACCCCCATGCCACCCCTGGCTGACTCCGCCAGGGGTGGTTTTCTAAAAAAAAGCTACTACTAGTTTGGTGGGTGTGGCTAGATGGGCATGTGACTGAGTGGGTGTGGTCAACTTGATGTCATTCAGTCACATGACCCCCCTCTCACCAAGCCATGCCCACTAAAACAATGGCAAAAAGTTTTGAGGGGGGGGGTGTTTCCAGCCTCTCTGGAGCCAAGAGAATGCCTGCAAACTACCCAGGAAGAAGGCATTTTTCCCTTCCCCCAACCCTGCTGAAGTGCTTCTGAAGGCTGGGAAGGAAAAAACACCTCCATTTTGTGAAAAACGGCCCATCTCTGGGACCTCTCTGGGACTGGCATGCGCACACCATTAAAAGGGGGGGGGTTACATTTTTTCAATGAACATTGTTCTGTGCATGTGCAGAACAGAAAATAAAGATGGTGGCACCCAGGATAGAACCGGTACAGTCATGTGTCTGGCCGAGTTACTACCTATTCGGCTGAATCGGTAGGAACCCATCTCTGGGCTCCTCCTCTCCCGCCCTTCTGTCCCACCCCTCCCAGGAGTCTCCACATGGCCTGTTCATCATGCAAAGTAAATGCAGGGCCTGCACGGAGCCTGGGAAGGGCAAAAAACTGGCCTCCTGGAGGTTCCGGAAGTCCAGAAATGGGCTGTTTCCGGCCTTTGGAGAGCCTCCAGATTCCAGGGGAAGCCGTTTTTGCCCTCCCGGAGGCTTAACAAAAGCCTCAGGAGCCTGGGGAGGGCAACCCCACCTGCCATGGTGTAGGAGGGCAACCAGGCCACACCCACCCAGCAACGGGACAGCGAGTTGGATTGTCTTCTGTAAGAGTGGCCCTCTCTCTTCTGGGCGGGGGAGGAGAGATGAAAAATTCTATGGTTGGTGGGACTCCATGCTGAGATCCATACAGTTACTGAGCCTGTATCCTTTTTGAACTGCTTGGGATAGCCGCCTCCAGCTTACTACCGATTATTGAATATTGGCAGTGCAGTTTTACATATCATGCCGAAGCAGGAAACGTGAACATTTTTGTTTCAGTGCTAAAATTAGAACAGGTTTTAAAAATAAAGAACGCCCCCCCAATTTTTGCTCCTTTCACCAAAAAAGGACTTTGGCTATTTCTGAGACAAGCTCCTCCCATTCTGCAATGCTGCTCTATTTACTGGAGCCTTTAACGCCACAATTTGTTATCCCCACCACCATCAGCCACCAAAAGTAATCCCCCCCCCGATCTATTTTATTATAATAGCGTGAATTGCTGTATGTTCCAAATGTTTGCTCTATGTGTTTTTAATGGCTAAGACAAATAAAACTAATGGTATTCTTGACAGGAAAGAAACTATAGAACATCACGATCATTTAACTTGAGTGGGAAGCAATGAAGCATTTACAGTAATGTGTGTGACAAAAACAGCAGTGGCAATTACACACAAAGGCTTAGCAAACTGAGCTTTGGTATATTATGTTTATATCTCCAGCACAGCTCACAGGAGAGTGATCTGGCAGTGAAACATGAAGATTGTAGAAATAAGCAAAGGGCCTTTATGACGTCTAGTAAAGTTGTATGGACAAGTAGATTTCTAAATTGCTTGGTGTTCTGAAAGCTGCTGAATTCTTTATTAGTGTGTTGCTGATCATCTTAATTATCTAATAAACCTTATGTACCCTTTGCTCAGTCCTGGAGCAATGCTTGGACACTAATATTCCCAAGTCAAACCAGTTTCAAGAGTACCGAGCTAGGAGAACAGAACACGGATATTTTTGTTATGATCTGCTTCCTGTCCATGCATTACAGAAATGCACAGACAAATCCTGTTAGCTTACCTCTGCTTTAGCAAGTGAAATTGTTACTGAAGTCTTTCAGCTGGATATGGCATATGTGGGTCAACAATGTTCCTTTTTTAAAAGAGTTCTCTTTGCGGAGAAAAGAAACATTTTATGTAAAACCATGTTGATATTTGAAGAATCCCAGCATTGCACATAATGCTCTGTTTTCCCATCCGAGGCTTCTGCTGACACATCACCTTGAAAACCTAGCTCACTGAATGTCAACTAGTGTGACTCACAAAAAGTGGGATACAGCAGAACACCAGAATCAGTACGTTACATATCAAGGAAGTAGTATTTTCACTGTTTAGTTCAGACTGCCAGGTGAAGTTACTCTCATTCTTAGTATTGTGTCCTTACACCAAGAGCCTTGTTCTGATCTTATCTAAGTCTTCTCTAGTTGATGTCTTGCATTGTCACCTTATCACTCATTGGCATTTCCACTGGGCACCCTCTACATTGTGCATCAATGCAGTTGCAGAAAACAAACTAAAGAAAGCAGAGTTAGTGCATGGAAACCACTAGATTTGCATTGGTAATATTCATCTATGTCAGGGGTGTCAAACTCAATTTCATCGAGGGCCGCATCAGCATTGCGTTTGACTTTGGGGGGAAGGAGGGGCATGCAGGGGTGGGCTTCAAAAATTTCAGCAACAGGTTCTCTGCCCGGTTGCTGGGTGGCGTGGCCTAGTTGGCCTCCTGCACCATGGCAAAGGAGGGGGTGTTTTTGCCCTCCCCAGGCTCCGGAGGCTTCAACCCTATGGGAGGGCGAAGATGGCCTCCCGGTCTCTGGAGGCCCTCCGGAGGCTGGAAATGGGTCCATTCCCAAACTTCCAGAACTTCCGGGAGACCTGTTGTTTACCTTCCCCAGGCTCCAGAGGCTTTGCTCGAGCCTCGGGGAGGGTGAAAACTGCCTCTCCTGCACTCCTGAGACCTTCCAGGAGGCCCCCCCCCCGAGCCTTTGCACCTTGCATTTCAGAGGTAGTATTCAGCAGATTCTGACCAGCTCAGGAGAACTGGTAGCGGAACTTTTGAGTAATTTGGAGAACCGGTAAATGCCACCTCTGATTGGCCCAGCCCCCATCTATTCTCTGCCTCCCAAGTCCCAGCTGATGGGGAGGGAATGTGGATTTTGCAGTAACCTTCCCCTGGAGTGGGGTGCGAATGGAGATTTTACAGTATCCTTCCCCTGCCATGCCCGCCAAGCCAAGCCACGCCCACAGAACTGGTAGTAAAAACATTGAATCCCACCAGTGCTGCATCCAAAACGGGCCACATGGAGACTCCTGGGATGGATGGGGTGAGAGGGGTCAGGTGGGATTTGGAGGTTTTCCAAACAGGCCATAACGTTGGTTATGGGTTCTCCCAAACCCATAGCAGCCCACCCCTGGGAGCATGGCCATGGTGGGTGTGGCCAGCTCAACATCATTTGTGTTGAGGGTGCCTGTGGTGGTCCAAGTGCTCTGGCAGTGAAAACAGGCTCCCGAGCTCCATTTTTGGCTGTGAAAGCCTCTTGCAACATCTTCCAGGGAAAAGGAAGCTCGCTGGAGCTCCATTTTCGCTGGCAGAGGCACCAGGGGCCAGTGATTTTCTTCATATATTCTCTTCCATTGGAATTGGTTATAATTTTAGGTAGCTGAGACTTCTGGGTGCTATTATTTTACATAGGAGAAAAGTTGGGTTTAAGGGTAGTGCTCTGTATATTTATTTTATTAAATGTATAGATCACCCATTTTGTAGTTCGAGGTGACTGTGAGCGACTTATGACTACATTGGAACGAGAATTTCCGTTGCTAAGCGAGGTAGCTGTTAAGTGAGTCCAGCCCAAGTTTACTGCTACTTTTGCCACAGTTGCTAAGCAAATCACTGCCCTTGTTAAATGAATCATGTGATTATTAAGCAAATCCAGCTTCCCCCAGAATCATTTTGCTGGTTGGAAGTCATGGCAATCGCATCACCATAGGATGCTTCAACAGTTGTAAATATATGCTGGTTGCCAACTGCCCTCATTTTGATCACATGACCCCGGGGATGTTACATTAGGTATTTGGAAGCAGTTTTTGTATTTGGAAGCAAAGGCTCAAAGAAAGCCTTCAGAGCCTGGGGAGGGCAAAAAACACCCCCTGCTGTGGTACAGGAGGCCAACTAGGCCACCCCCAGCATGGCCACGCCCACCCAGCGACGGGGCAGCGAACCCGTCGCTGGAACTTTTGAAACCCACCCCTGGAAGTGACCCACTGAATCCCCTTCCATATGGAATACTCTATTTGGCATCTTCGTCAACTCCTCCCTTCTGACCTTTCAGACCCATTTCTTATCCCCTTTTTCACAGGAACCCACAGATCCTTTTGGAAAGAAGTGAAATTGAGAAATTTCGCAAAAACAAAACTCTCCTCTTTCCATAGATGGAAACTCTTTTGATGGTTAAAAAATATTCCACGTTTTAAATTATGATTTTGGCATCTTGCTATTTCACTTGGAAACCAATTAGAAGTTAGCCATATGATACATATTTCAAGAATTCAATTGGTTAAACTTAAAAATATGTCAAATGTCATTGGATTTTATTTATTCAGCTACTTTGCTTTTAACATTTTAAAGACACACAATCTATTCCATCAATCCATTTTAGGCTTGCCATATTCCTTCCCTATTCCAAACAGTGGTGTGTGTGTATGTGAGGGGGGGGGAATGTAGAGAGAGAGAGAGATCTTGATACTTTAAAATTAAGATATGAGTCATGACTTTAAACATCTGGGAATGCATAGTGCTCAAAAGCTTAGTCACTCACAGCAGGCTGAAAGATTCAATTGGTAAGAAAGGGGAGTTGCCAATGCCAAGCATGCAAGGGCTGTTTTAGAAATGAGTACATATAAAATTCATTTATATTATATTCATTGGATCACATAGTTGGGCAAGGGTACATATGTGATGGCATGTGTGAAATATTCCTATGTAGCATATTCAATGTAATTTAATGTAAAGTGAAAATGCAACTATTCTTTTTGCCAGTTTCCATTCTGACTTCCATTTGGGGTGATTGGGGAGAATACACATATTCCCCATTAAAATTCCATTGTCTTGCTTAGGTGTAAAACTGACGTTCTGAAAAGGCATATGTACCCATTAAAACTGGTCCCCGTATAACAGATAAGAATAAAGATATTCAAAATCTCTTGTGCAATAATGGTAATTATGTTTTTACTCAATAACCGTTTCAAAGCTGAAGAGTCAGCGCTGTCTGAAGATGTCTCTGTGGTCATGTGGCCGGCATGACTAAATGCTGAATGCTCACGGAATGATGTTACCTTCCCACCAAAGTGGTCCCTATTTTTCTCCTCATATTTTTACATCCTTTGAAACTGCTAGGTTGGCAGAAGCTGGTACAAGTAACAGGAGCTGTTATGCGGTGCTAGGGATTCGAACTGCCGACCTTTTTGATTGTCAAGCTCAGCGTCTTAGCCACTGCGCCACCTAAATAGCCATGCTATTGCTGTGCAATTACATTAGTAGGATGGAGAGGCAGGATTGTATACATGACCATGAAGTACAGGTCATGATAGTACACTGGTGAGTATACTGCCCAAACCCAGTCAGAAAATTGCTAGGGCAATGCCTGAACAGGTTCCCTTTCATATCATGTGCAGAAGTGAATTATTAAAAGGAGTGAAAGCACAGGCAAGCAGAGTTAATTTCCTCTTTTCCAGTTTGCAACTCTAAATTTGGAGTACCAAAGCTCCATTGGCAAACAGAATACCTTTCCAATGTGGATCAACCTTTTCCAATTGAATGATTTAAGTCAAGTTAAGAATTAAATGTGTGACTCCAATCCAACCGTTTGGGAGGCTAAGGAAATGATACATTCCCTACTTATACATTACAGAAGCTGAAATCAAGTTATTTCCATTTGAAATGTATCTATATACTTCCTTCTTGTTGGCAAGTATTTATTTCATGCAATTTTAAATCCACTCCACCCAGTCATTAGGTTGGCAGTAAATCATAATGTGGTTGTTTTGGTTTTAGCTTAATAAATTGAATCCAGCCAATTATGGTTTATGTAATAAACCAGGGCTAACAAACCATGTTTCAGTCTGATAGCACTTAGACTTATTATAGTGCTTCATAGTGCTTTGCAACCTTTTTTAGCTCTAAGGTTCACAGAGTCAGCATATTGCCTGCAGCAATCTGGGCCTTAAATTTTGCCAACCTCAGAAGGATGGAAGGCTGAGTCAACCTTGAGCTGGTGGGAAGTATGAACTGACTGATTTATGAACTTAGCCAAAGAGTTCTTGAGAAACTGGGTTTTCTTTTAATGTGTGTTCATTCATATTAGAATTTAGTTAATTAAGTCAGTCTTGCAATTCAATCACAAGAAACCATTACCAATAAGTAAATAAATACCCAGAAAAAAATCCGATCTCTCTCTCTCTCTCTCTCTCTCTCTCTCTCTCTCTCTCACACACACACACACACACACACACACACACATTCTAGTATCATAATGTGGTATATGAATGAATATAAAGCTTGCATACTCTATTTTTCTCCCTAGTTACTACTGAATTTTTGTCATTATGGAATGAAACTGTGATTATGGTGGTGTAAATCAAGCTCATTCATTTGGTAACCAACAAACTTTCCCCACAAGTAGGAAACCATAACACTTTCAGGTTTTGCAGCACTACAACTCTTAATGTTTGGTTCTAGAATTGCAGGGAACTAAATATTCTGTACTGTACTATCTATGGGTGGTACAGTACAGAATAAGGCTAATAATGCCTATAAGGCTATAGGTCCCTCATCTGTCATTGATTACTATTAAATCTGGACCAAACTAGTTTGAAAAAAAGGAATGTGGTAAAGAATAACGTATTTCCTCATTTTTTATAGCTTTTTGTCCTGATTTAGCATTATGCGATAGTTGTTCATGTCTAATAGTTTTTGCTATTCATTTCCTTGGCAAGTCATAGATAATACAGTACATCCAATTCTTGGACACATAAGGAAGAGAGAGACAAAAGTTTTTCTACAACATTTTAACAGAGTGTTTCCTTCTCTTTACCAGGGTAATACAAACTCAAATCAATTGACTTTTTAATTTAGTAAACAAGCTAACATATAGTTGTCATACATCATAAATTTGGTACACTTTGTATAAAAATCAAGAGCATTCCTTCTAGATTGCATTATGCCAAATGTCTTTGTTCCTAGAGTAAACCCAGAAACAATCAGAACTTCCATATAGTAGAAATGTACACCCAGAAACACATTACAATTTTGAGATGTGGATTCTTGGTGTAGTTATCTGTGAGTCTGGAGTAAATGACAAGGTCAGTACATTCACTTGGATAAGTCCTTACAATGTTCAAGTTGGAAAAAAAAAGCAAACAAACTAGAGTTTAATTTGGCATAAAATCTAGGTTATTGCAGTACAAATTGTATGGGCACTTCCCCAGCCTGTTGCCCTCCAGATATTTTACTGGCCATACTGCTTGGGCTTTATGAAAATGGAAATCTCAACATATCTAGCGGGCACCATGTTGGGAAAAATTGCCCTATGGTCTCAAAATGAGGTCTTTTCACACCTAAGAGAATTGGTTCTGTGTAGACTTTGTAAACTGTTTTAACACCATAGAAACGTGCCACAAAAGACATGTTCATCAGCATAACCACATCAAAAGACAAAGATTAAGAACCAATTCCAACATGTTTCTTTGAGAAGGTGCACTCCTGGACTTCCTCAACATTCAGTTGAAGGTAGGGAGGAATTTACCCTATGAAAAGCAGTGCTATACACAAGAGAGTGCGTTCTGGGCAGGACACAAATTAGGTACAAGGGTTTTCACCTTAAAAATGGAAAAATAGTTCCTGCTGCACTAGAAGAACGTCCTATCACAATTTCACTCGACTGAATCAGCCCTTAAGTTAATAAAATTCAGTGTCAGCAATATAGCATCTTCTTCCATCTATAATATTATACCAGTATTTTTTTTAAATATAACTTTCAATATTTCTTCTATTACAATTAAAATTTAAACAATTTATACAGAAAGATACCACTGCAACAATATAGCATATCTTTAACATTCAGAAGATGTGTAAACTCATATAAATGCATAGCAATCAAATTCTTGGACAAACATCATATTCTTGGATTGACATTTGGGGGGGTCTACGGACATTTCTACTGCCCTCCCACACTTCACAGACTTTTGCTCCAATTAATTCCTGAATCTTAAGTCAGCCCTTTTCTTTTGCTGCATGAAAGGAGTGCCACCTTTTCCCTGACAAAGCTTATATGCTTTGAGCAGCTTCCGCACAGGCCAAAATTCAACAGATGGTGCTTTGTATATAGCACGGAGACATAGAGATGTAGGGAGCTGCTCCTTGCTGATGTGCAGGGAGCAAAGATTGAGTTCAAAGGCATAATCCTTCCAGTAGCATAGCAGGCATTTCTGGTGGATCATCTCCTCCCTGTTCCCCAAAATTTGTGGCAGACTTGGGATATGTGCAAAAGGCTGCAGGTAAGAGAAATACTGTTGGATTTGGTCCATGGAGAATCCCAATTAGGGGAAAAAAAGCCAATTGATTCAACTGGAAAGATGCTCATATCTTTTTCACACACTGTTCCAGATTGGTTTCTCTGTTCTGCTGAGTGAAATATATAAGCAAACAGCCTATAGCTGGGGAGTTTCCCTGATGCAGACATCAGAAATTGGCCATCCCTTGCTCAGACGGCAAATACATGTTTATCTTCCATCAAAAGAAGTCACATTTACTTTAGTGAGTGTGCATGACAATGGCTTTGAAATGCTGTATTTTATAGAATACAATTTTTAAATCATTTTTTTTCCTGCTCTGTGCCGCAAAAGGTTCCCATCTACAGAAATCAACCATGTTGCCTTGCATCACTGAATCCTCTGTATATGACAATATGCTCCATCACAAAAAAAGCTAATATCCTGGAAGGAAATGGAATAATATGCATTCGGTATTGTGCTTTGATATGAAGGATATGTAGCTATTAAACTAGACAACATGTTTTATGCACATTTCATTATGTGGGATGGTGGGGGGGGGTTGGCGGTCACATGTGTTCCCACTTGAAAATGTCAAGCTTTGAGGTTGGAGCCAGAACAAAGAAAATGTCATGAAACACACACACACAAAACTCAGCGCATATTTTACAGAGCAATTACATATTGATGATGGGAGATAAAATGCTGAAATTAAGTAGCTTATGCCATTAAATTGTTCTTGGAGCCTTAAAAATGAATGTTTAGAAAAATAACCAGCTGCCCCTATATAAAAAAATGTTCAACAATCTGTTTGCATGCCCTTATTTATTTAACAGTGAATAAGATAGTTTAAGTAGTAGTTTTGTCAAGTTAAACATTCAAAAGTAGCGGTTTGTCGCCATATATGTGGGCAACACCACATGAAAAATTGAATCTGTCTGGAATTCTGAATATTTGGACCTCAAGCACTGCATAACAGTCATATTTATTGCAAATTTAGTTGTTCGGGATTTATAATCATAAGCATCAACGTATTCCAGGGTTATTAGATTTTCACTGAATTTACAGCCTAGTTTTATATTAATAAAGTTATGATTTTTGCATTTGAAAAAAAAATAGAGGAAAAAGAATGTTTCTTTTAGCAAAAAAAATGAAACAACGTAATCTATTCTTAGTTGTGTAAACAATTTGGAAAGAGGCTGTTCTTTTGTTTTGTTTTGTGTTTTTCGCTTATTAGATAAATTATGGGAATTGTTCTCTAGCATAATGTATGTTATTTTGACTTTATTTCCATAAACCCCAGGCAACATAAAGCATCCTGATAGAGATGATGGAAATTGTTACCCAGAACTATCTAAATGACCAGTTTCCCTATTGTAGATATAAAGGGACTACTGTTTTTGTTTTCTTTTAAGAAAGCTCCTTTGAGTGGCAGGATTAGGAGGCATTGATAGAAATAAAATACAGGTCCACCCCTATAGCCATCCCAAGCCAGAGGCTTGCAATGAAAATATATCATTCCATATAGGTCCATCTATGATAAACTATACAGATGATGAGGCTATCTGTTTCCATTCATCTGCAATTCAGATGGGAATACAGATCCTAGGATGAAGTCTTGGGTTATTAGTGAAATATTCAGTAGATGTCTCTTGCTCAAAATTACAGTTTTTGTCTGCTTTTCTAATAAAGCCATATTAAATGTCAGAACTTCCAAGAAAGCCAGGATCCAACCAAACTCATAACGATAAATGTCAAGAAGGATGTCGTTCTTGTTTTTTCTTTTCTCAACATTTTTTTTTGTCTCCTCTGCAGGCATTTGGGATGGAATATTATTTAGGCTAGCTGGTTTAATGATTCTGCCCAGGTTGTAATACAATGGAGGGCTGGAAAAGGTTTTGGAAGTTACAGATCCCAAACCTGTCTTGTTTCATCCTTGCTTCTGCCTCGCTTCCTAATTTTGAAGCTATGATGTTAAAAAGGGTAAGACTACATATATTTCTGGACTGCATTGGTTGGAGAGGAAACTCTTAACCAAATCAATAGTGATGCTTTAGGAACTACAGCACTGCAGACTGAAACATATAATATGGTTCTTAACATGTCTCTACAATGCATCAGGCACACATTTACTCAATGTAACGACTGTGCCGTTGACATCCATGGAAGTCCTTTAAGTAAGATACTTAAACTGAAGTGTGTGTGTGTGTGTGTGTGTGATCTCACCACTGTTCACCTAGCTCAGAACTTGGCTCTTACAGTGGCCAACCAGATGCCACCTGAAAACCGAAGAGCAGGACAAAGTCTCTTGCCATCTCCTATTTGTGTTTCGTAGAATCTGATATAATAGGCCTTCTTCCTCTACTACCCTTCATCGGATACACACAGCTTTTAAGCAAGTGGGCTTCCATTCATTCAAACAGAGAAAGCAAATCTACCAATCCATTTCTTACGATCCACAGAGTTCACTCCTCTTTGGATCCTGGAAGAAACTAAAGGACAGAATCTAAGCAACGTTTAAGCTTTGCCAGAAAAAAAAATATAGCAACTTCCAGAATTGTTCCTGGACTTACACAACATGGTTTATTTTGGTCAACAGGCTTTTTTTTTTAAAAAAATGTAAATACTCCCCACAGACTGACTGTGAATCTATTATGTACAAGGTGTTGAGAGCAGCAGGGCTCACACATCACAATGCTAAATAGACAACGGTCCTCTTCTCTGTTAATCAAACATCACTGGGTGATCTGGCCCTTGCAGAAATGTTTGAAGGTATGCAGCCACAGCAGATGAGCCAAAGTGCCTTCTGTATTTCTTGATTTCGGAAAGCATATATAACGGGGTTGATGATGGAATTGTAGGTGGCTGGAAGCAAGGTGGCGTAGGTGTAGATAGAAGGATATGTATAGTCAGCTATTAAGGAATAGAGTGTGAAAGGCATCCAGCAAGCAGCAAAGGTTCCCAGGATAATGGCTAAAGTCGATACTCCTTTTCGGGTGGTGACATAGTGGGAAGTTGCTAGGAAGTGATGCTGCAAGGCAATCTGGTGAGCGTGGCGCATCACAATTTTGCAGATCTGAATGTACAGCTGTAACATGAGAGCGAACATAAGCAAGAACGAGACGGAGAGGACGGCCGCATTGTTTTTAGTGAGGGGCCTGATAACGCTGCAGGTGGACTCGTCTTTGAGGCAGTTCCATCCCATGACGGGCAGCACTCCCACACAGACCGAAGCACCCCAGAGCAGGATAAGCATAATGTAGGTAAAAGTCACCGTCCTCTCAGAGTTGTAAGTCAAAGCATAATAAAGGGAGAGGTAGCGGTCCACGGTGATGGCCAGCAGACTGCAGATAGAAGCAGAAAAAGAGGCAACGATCAAACCCACTGTGACCAGCTTGGTAGAGTCTGACTGGAGAAGATAAGCAAAAAGAAAATTGGCGATCAATCCAATTCCTGCTAAAAGGTCCGCCAAGGCCAAGCTGCCTATCAGGAGGAACATTGGGGCGCGGAGACTGGGATTATGGAAGATGATAAGGACCACAACTGCATTTTCACAGGAGATCAGTGTTCCTGAAGTACATAAGACAATATCCCAAGGGTTTACTATAAATCCCGGTTCGGGGTCACTGGAAGGGATGAGAGAGGTGACTGCAGCCGAGACGTTCTCTGGTGGTGGGCTGGTTTCTAAGGGATCCTGAGGCAGCCACGATAAATTAACCATCGGGTCTTCGTTCATATTTAAACCCGTCCTCTTCAAGGAAAAGACATTTTTTAAAAAAAAAAAAACACACACACACACAGAGAAATTCAGCGCCTGGTTAGCAGCAATATTAAGGAGCATGCAATGGACTTTAGATTTCTAAATAAACCATCAGATGCTTCTTCCATCAATACGACTGCAAAAAAGGAGGATGAGAACAGACAGCAGGTTTAAAGCTGCCCATGGTGGGGTGGGGGTGGGGTGGGGGGGAAAAACAAAGGAAAGAAATAACACCCTATGCCTTCATATGAAACATGAAGGGAAATGCAGAGACAGAATGTTTGGTCCTTTCTTCAAGAATAAAATGCCATAAATCAGCCGGAATTGCTGGGAAGAACACCTTAGGCACAGAAGCACCCAAAATTAAAAGGCTCCTCATCCACCATTTCTGAGCCAAGATGATGAATGAAATGACAAACCAGACAGAGGCAATAAAGGTTTGGAAGCGTTTTCTTTTTCCCTTGATTAACGGGGGGGGGGGGGGATATTGTGGCAGCAGCTCCCCTGTCTGCACCCACAACTCCATCCGAGCCCCTTTCTTAAGGAGGATGGGGATGGCTAGGGGGGGAGATGTGCAGGAACCCCTCCGTGTAACTCATTTCATGTCGGTGTGGACGAAGGGTGGCGGGGGGGGGGTCGCGGGGGTGGTGGAAACGGAGAAGTGAACGAGGGAAATGTCATGCAGGGTGATGAGGGGTGGGTGGGGGCGGTTATCTGCATAACCTACCCTTCCCCACCGTTCAGAACATGAGGAAATGAATGGACGGACACAAGAGACCACGACACCTAGCACAACGGGACGGAGCCCCCGCAACGTTGGTCACCTTGGCTTCTCCTCTAGAGGAGGAGGAGGAGTCCCCGCTTCCTTTTTATGCAGCAAGCTTGGCTGCTGCTTCTGCGGCGGCTGCTGCTGCTGCTTCTGCGGCGGTCGCCTCTCGCCAGCCCATTGTTCGCCCAGCGCAAGCACTGGACCAGGGCAGCCGCCGCGGTGCCCGCTCCAGGCTGGCGCCAGAGGAGCGCAGGTGGGAAAGCAGCCCCGTCCGTGCACGCGGCGCCTCGTGCATCCGAGGGTGTCGCCAGCGCGCGCGCCAGCAACCAAGGAGCGCAGGGGAGGCTGAGGAAGGGAAAGAGAAGGGAAGGGAAGAAGGCGCGCCTCTCGCCTCGCCTCGCCCCGCCTCGCGGGCTGCCGCTTGCGCTTTGCCACCACGTAAGCCGGCTGGCTGGGGAGAGAGAGAGAGAGAGAGAGAGAGAGAGAGAGAGAGAGAGAGAGAGAGAGAGAGAGAGAGAGAGAGAGAGAAGGTAGGCTAGCGCGGTCGGCACTGGCAGGGCGGCCGCGCAAAGAGCGCGGGGAAGGAGGGGAGGCCCGCAGAAGTCAGGGGCGGCGTGAAAGCGGATGGCATTGGAGGAGCGTGGAAGCGGGTGGGTGGGGGGAGAGGGCGAGGGCGAGGGAGACACCTGCTGCTTCGCAATGCGCAAGCGTTGCCGCGGCTTGCCGAGTTCAACAGGAGCCTCGTCGAAGCCTTCCGACCGGGCTCCTCGTGGTCTCCAAAAGCAGAAAGTCGGCGCTTCCTCTGCTACCTTCCTTGGTGGTTTTCGGATGGCACCGGGCGGTCCGGGAATCGCCTGGACTTCCAACGTGATGGTTTTTGCTGAATTGTGTGAACCGCATATCGGCTGCATGAGAAGGATGAAGATTAAAGTTCGGCAGTGCACAGATGTGCAGTTGCACAGATGTGCAATTAAAGTGCACAGACGACGTTCTAAAGTAGTAGCTTGTTTACTGCTCCTTGAGGGTGTCTTCCATCGGGCTCACCTATAACCATCCGCGCATGCTGTGTAAGGAGCCCTCCTGCAGCTGCTTAATGCCTACTTTTTTGTGTGCCTCTTGCTGGATATCTGGGCCAATGTAATAAAGCATATTATCCACCCAGCGCAGAGGTTTACCTAAGTCAAGAATTATTTTCCCAGTGCATTTTGCATATAAACAGTATGCAACATATAATCCATAACTCCTAGACATCTTTGGGGGTTAATCTTGATCAAAGATGCTCCTTGAAACCCAGGGGAAGGCAGCTGCCTTAAGGAACAGATGCTGAAGGGTGGGAAGAGACAGAGCTAAAGGTCTCGTGCTGATGGTCTTTTACTGTAGCTTCCAAGCCAGAGGAGAAGAATGTCCTGATCACAAGAGGCTGAAGATCAGTTAATCTGTTCAGCTTTTGTACATGCAGAAAGGATCGTCTTGTTCTTTGCTACAGACATCAAAACCTTCTTTGCTTCAATGATGATGGCAGTCTAAGTGGGTACCAGCTCTCTGGCTCTTACAGTTTCAGATTTGGATAGGAATCTCTAAAAAAAAACAGTGGCTCCTGGTTTTATCTTACAGTTTTGATCAGGTCACTGTTTGGCAATTAATGCAGTCAATTGATCAGTGGAATTCTGCGAGAAAAAGTTGGGAAAGCTGGACGTGTTTGAATTAGAAAAGTGGCAGTCAATAGGTGGTGAAGCTACCCTCATTACACTGAATACTTTTTTTTTTCTTTGTTCAGTCATGTCTGATTCTCACAGACTGCTCGGACAAGTCCCTGAAGCTTTCTTGGCAAGGATTTACAGAAGTGGTTTGCCATTGCCTCCTTCCTAGGGCTGAGTGACAGTAGCTGTCCCGAGGTCACCCGGCTGCCTTTTTTGCTGAAGATGCAACTAGAATCCCAGTTTCCCAATTTCTAGACTGATGCCTTAATCGCTAAACCAAACTGGTTCTCCCGTACTGATCGTAGGGGAGATGTATTATCAACGGCTGCAGATGTCAGGCTCTAAGGCCAATGGCTTCCAGTTACAAGAAACTGGTTAGTTCAGAAATCACAACCTCCTGACGTCCAAGCTATCGGCAAATTCTCTTTCATGGAGTTGTACTTTTCTGCATGGACGAAAGTTTGGTTTAGATGTTCTTTGAGGACCCTTTCAACTGTGATCCTTCAGGAGCTGCAAACTGTGTATATAACACAATCCTGCTTTACTGTGTCCCACACCGTGTTTCTCTTCCAGAATGAAAAGAAGGCAGTTATTTATTTATTTATTTATTTATTTATTTTATTGAACTTATTAGTCGCCCCCTCTCCCCACAGGGACTCGGGGCGACGTACAGAGCAATAATCAAGATAGTACCATATATCGTGCAGAGGAGGTAAAAATAAGTCCATAAATAAGCATACTTACAAAATTTAAAACCCCAAAAATATTAAACTCTAAAAACTTTAAAAAACAAAATGTTATGAAAAATTATTGGATGGTTTACTGGTTAAGATACTGGGCTACAGCTGGGGTGACCACAGTTCAAACTGACCCTCAGTTGGGGAAGTTTGTTGGCTAACTTAGAGACAGTCATGCTTTCTCATCCCTACCTACTACACAGAGTGCTGTGGGGAACAATTTAAAGAAGGAATGCTGTTTGTGCTGACTCGAGCCGTTAAAAGAAAGGCGAACTATAAATGTAGCAAATGAACAAAAAAAAATGAACAAACAAATGAATGTGCAAACTGATGACACGTGCACAGCATAATTTTGGAAATGAGGCAGAGTAGGTAACAAGGATTATTATTTGGGAGATGCTAATTATTTGGGAATTATGAAATCTGGTCCCTCTATCTCTGTTTCAACGATATCTGCTACGGTGCTTACTATCAGAGAAACCGATATAAATTCCCCTTCTTTAAAAGCCATAAATGCATTTGTTTAACCAAGAGTTCTGATGATAACATTTTCCTGAGATGTGGTTATCGCTGTTACATCTCTGTGAAATCCTTCAGAATCTCTAAAATGGTTTATTTATTGCTTGAGGTGGCTGGTGCAGGGGGAGGCAATGGAGGCAGTTCAATAATTTATCAGCTCACACAGCAGCAGTGAGATCTGTGCCTGGAATGCTGGTAGATGTTCCATGGGCTGCTCATATCGACTTATTTGGCTGATAGGAAAGTGCTCATCAGGGAAATCAGAACAGCTATAAAATGTACCTGGGAATTTAGGAAAGGACTAAAAGGACTTATTGGTATGGCAAGGACTGAGTAAAAAAAACCCCACATATAAACACACACATAAACGGAACAAAGAAATAGAAAATGCCAGTCATGGGAAATCTTTGGTGGAATGGCCAGTTTGCTTTCATTTAAAATCCACACACTCTTAACCACAAGCTGCATATAGATTTTGTGCCTTGCGGCACAGGGCAGCAAGGGGCATATGCTCTTTGAAACCCCTTTTAGTCTGCCTTTTAATCTTTTCCTCAGATTATTAACACATGCTGAGTAGAGAATCACTTTTGCTTTTTGCCCCTTTATTAGTCCTCATTCAGTTTGATGAAAGTGTCGCCAGATTTTTCCAAAACTGGAATATGTTGTGTTCTTGCATCTACTGAGTCATGCAGTGATCAAGAGTTTCGTCTTGTATTTCACCATTCCATTGTCCCTCCATCTGCCTGCAATCATGACACTTCAGTGTGTCCCAGGGGACGTTATCAGGCGAGGACTTTTCTCCTTGGACTTCCTCCAACGAAGTCCGATCTTTGAGAAATTGCTGGATATATTTTTTTTCCCTTTCTCCTGCAGAAATTCAGCAAAATTGCCTACTCAGTTTCTCTGCAGAGAATTTTGAGCCAAGGATTTATGCCTAACCCTACTTTCTTCAGCATTGTGGTGTTCATTGTTTTTGAGTCTTAATTTGAGATAAGAATGTCTATTAAGCATGCAGCATTCCAAGTATAATCAATAATATAATCTTATGCACACTGCGTAGTAAATCTGACTGTGTGTTACCCTAGTAAATAAATTTTGGATGACAGCGATCGTATGGTGAAAGCAATTATTATGGTAATTGGTAGGATTTAAATTGTTATTAGTATATACACCCAACTCTTATTAAACCCAACGGGATTTACTTCTGAGTTTATAAGTTTATGTATAAGGTTTCATTGTTCATTTTTACCTATGTACAGTATTCCCTCAATTCATCCTTGAGTTGGCAGAGAGCTACATTGGCATGGAATTTGCCATGTCTGCTGCTGAGCCCTCCCCTGCTTCCTCTATTGCTTCTGCTCAGGTAGTGCTGACCTCTCTCCAAGGTAACTATTTGACAAAAACATTGAGAGGCTTCCAAGCTTTTGCTCTTCTCCTGGAATGCTTGCTGCTCCTCTTTCTTAACCTTGCCTAATCCAAAGGGTTGCCATCAATGTTCATTGTGTTGATACAAAGCACAATTCTATATAGCAGCTTTCTTGAGCCTCTGGTTGGACTAGGAAAACATAGCTAAGAATTCTACAAATTGTCACCCCGCAAATCTTCCTGATGCTAGGTTAGGAAAGGCAGTTATTCCAACGTACTCAATCTAAGGTTGCACTCCTGTGGGGGCTGTCAATACCATGTATCATAATTTCTTCCTGGACTCCTTTCTATTTCGCTGGTTTCAGTTGGTGTTGGTGGGACAGTTCCTCCTCCCTCCCTCTCTAATCCAGGGGTGTCAAACTCGAGGGCAACAGGCTGTATCCGACCTGTGGGGTGCTTAGATCTGGCCCATGAGGCCACCCTGGAAACAGTGAGGGACTGGCCTGCGGCTCCTGTGCCAGCGAAAATGAGCTCCCGAGCTCTGTTTCTGGCTGCGATGGACTCCTGCCATCCTCTGTTAGCAAATCGGAATTTTCACTGGCAGAGGCTCTGCGCTCCGCCCCCTCGCTGTTTCCAGAGTGGCCCTGTGGGCCAGATCTAAGCAACCCACATGAGCATCTGGCCCGTGGGCCTTGAGTTTGACATCCTCGGCAGAGGGTTGCAAGAGGCCTTCACAGCTGAAAACGGAACTCGGGAGCTTGTTTTCGCTGGCAGAGCGCTTGGGCGCTCCCAACATAAGTGACATCGAGCAAGGTCATGCACATTCTGGCCACAACCATGCCGCCTCCCGCCCCCCAAGGTCAAACACAACCCTTATGCGGCCCTCAGTGAAATCGAGTTTGACACCCCTGCTCTAATCTATCTATATCTATTTGTCTGTCTTTCTGTTTGCTACCCATCTTGCCCCAGGCAACTCCAGGCAGCTTACAGTCTTTCAATAAAATAGCAATACTGTGGCAAAGCATTGAAACAATAAATAGTAACATTAATTTGATTTAGAATTGACAAAGATGAGGAGAAAGTGAGCAAGATGGACATGGGGAGGAGCTGGGAAATTAGACCTACCCATTGGAGCCCCAGGCCAGCTGGCAGAGCCAGGTCGTCAGGCCTTTTTGGAAGGCCAAAAAGAAGGGTGCAAATCTCATCTTGGGAGGGGGGGGGCATGATGTTCCAGAAAAGACTCTTCATCTGGACCCTGCCAGCCATAATTCCTTGCCTGATGGGATCCACAGCATGCCCCTTCTACCAGTGTGGTTGGAGCGAGCTAATCCCATGGGGTTAGCTGGTTCCTCAGACAACCTGGACCTATGTCATGAAGGACTCCAAAGGTAAGAACTGACACCTTGAATTGGACCTGGAATAAATTATTAACTAGTGCAGCTCATGGAACAGTGGTGTAATATAGGCTACCATGGGGGCCCAAGAACTGCTTACATTTTGCACCAGCTGTAGCTTCCAAATATTCTTCAAGAGTAGCTCCACATACAGGACATTATAACAGTCGAAGTGTGAGATGAACAGGGCTTGTGTGACTGTACACAGGGACTCCCAATCCAGAAAAGAGCACAAATGGTGTACAACATGAAGTTGTGCAAAGGTTCTAGCCATGACCGCCACCTTCTTTTTGAGCTGAAGTCACAAGTCCAGGAGAACCCCCAAGTTGCACACTGTGTCTGTCTGGGGCAGGGCAACGCCATCCAAAACTCAAGACATTAAGGACTTGGATCTGGAATTCCATGCATCCAAAGCCACTGGGTCTTAGTGGGGTTCCGCTGAAGCCTGTTGTCCCCTCCAGGCTTCCATAGTCTCCAGGCACTGTGAGAGGGCAGTAGTAACCTAACTTTGGTCAATGGGGATGGAGATGTAAAGTTGAATATCAATAACATATTTATGTTCAAGCCATCATCAAATCTGTAGAACAAGTCGGGAGCGATGAGATTTAATTAAATAATAAATGGGAAGAAGAAGGAACAAAGGGGCTTAATGCATCATATTAGTTTAAATGAAATCATCATAAAGTTTGAATGCCAGACTATTTGCTGCAAATAATAATAAGAAATTCAGTGTCCCAAAGTTAAATGCTACGCCAGCATAAGAAGGCTTCTGATAGCCAAAAGGGATGTGATAACACAGTAAAAATGCATCTCTCTTTCTGTTTTTAAAGTTTTTCATTCAGCAACAATGTTTAGATTTAGAGAAATCTAAATCTGAAATCCAGTTTGGATGATGAGGAATTTAATATGCCAGGCTTTAGGTAGAAATATTTTGATAATGAATATGATGAAGTAGATTGTATATGTGGGTATTATTTTAAAAATACTATATCTAGTGTAACTCTCAACTGAACTCAATGAGACTTTGAGCAAATTTTGAATTTTGAAAAAGTGTGGCGAGTTCTTTCACAAAATGGTTGCTCTGAGGATAACATTTCCATTCACAAAATACTCACTGTATTGTGGTGCAGCAACCAAAACCATCACAGGCGAAGGGGGCTAATAAACCAACTAACTTGCCCAAGAAAGAAACACCAAGCAGAGCTGGCACCTGAGCCCTAGATACAAACCCAATACTTGTAGGTACAATACTTGTACCTGCTCTAAACAGTAAACAATTTTGAAAGGGATTGGTGGAAATAGATGAAATAGTAAGCCAAATGTATTGGTATGATGGTATACATAGCTTCTCTTTTGGAGATTCCAGATTAAAGTTTTTTGGTACTGGACTTGAAAAAAAGGAAAGCAGATATACAAGAAGTGCTTTATTCATCTCTTTTCCCCATTCCTTAGTAAATATCTCCTTTGAGAAATGCAGTTATTCTCTCTAGGTTATACAAGGTTGTTGGTATGGTACTCTGGAGATTACAGAGAGCTGCTTTCATGAGTTCACAATTTACTGGGGCAAAGGGTCCCCTCTGCATTCTTTTCTTCAATTTCTGATAGTATTTAAGAAGAGAGAATTTCATTACATAATTTATAATTATAAATAATGGTTATATAATTATTTTATTTATAATCATATATAAATAATTATATAAACAATATAAACAATTATATAACTTTTATTTATTTCATGTAATTTATTTCATTACATAATTCACTACATAATTTATAATTTGGTGTATCTAAGATGGAGGTGGTGGAGATAGATGACTGGTTAATAAAGAATTTCCATTCTATTCCCATTCCCATTCCATTCTATTCTATTCTCCTCCTATCTTATTGACTGGTTGCTCTGTTTGTCCATCTGAAGGAAGCTTGATAAATGGACAGTACTGACTAATCTTGGTTTAAAACAAGGGTCGGATATATAGAAAAAGATATCCAGTTGTTTAGAGATACCTGTCTGGAAAGCTGCTAGGCTCTCTACTTCCTGCCCTGCGCCACCACCTTTAACATTAAAAAGCTAAAATTAGAAATTAAAATATTACAAAGTGAAATGCCAGCATCCAGATCATCTTTGTTTGTAAGAATGCTTTTGGACTTCATAAAATCATGATGGGCTGCAAAGAAGACTTGTTCAAAAATCCTTCTTCTCTTGTCCTTATAAAAAAAGCCAGACAAAATGTAATAAAGGAAGTATATTCTATAGGAAGTTTTGATAGATGGGGCTTAGTAACTGGTTACCGTATTTTTCAGAGTATAAGACACACCTTTCCCCCCCAAAAAAGAGGGTGAAAATCTGGGTGTGTCTTATACACTGAATACAGCATTTTTTGCAAAAACGACTGTGCATAGCCTTTAGGAGGCTTCCAGGGTGCTCCTGGGAGTTGGGGAGGGCAAAAAGGAGTGAGAAATGGGCAATTCTTTGCTCGTTTCTGCCCCCCACAGCCCCTAGGAGCACTCTATAAGCCTCCTAAAGGCTATGCATTAAGGATCAGTTTCGCTTTTGGGGGTGTGCGGTGTCTTATCAAAGTCGTATACTCATTTAGGGATTGCCTCATTTAGTGACCATGCATAGTTGTGATGGTAAATTATCTTTATGACTAGTCCTCACATTTATGACCTCTGCAGGTCCTTAAAGCAAAGTAAAACTGAAATAAGAGCATAAGGACAGTTGCAGTGTCACTTAGTGAAACTAGTTTCACTAAGACCCTTTGCTTAATGACAGAATTGCTGGTCCCCATTGTGGTTGCTAAACAAAGACCACTGGTGGAGGGAATCATTAAGAAATCAGGGGGTTTAAAGGGACAAACTTTACCTCTCTTCCGGTGTCTTCTGGTTTGCCAAAAATTTATTGACTGATGGGGCTTTCCAATGTGAAATTCATTCATTTCCCAGTCAAGATTCAAGTTCCCCACTCGTGGAGTATTACATGCAAAATATTATAGATCTTATAATTTGGTTGTATTATATTACTGTTCTTTATCTTGGCATTGAATGCAATCCTTCCCCTACTGCAGGGGTCCTCACCAGTGGTGGGTTGCTCCCGGTTCGGCCGAACCAGTAGTAGCGTTGGTGGGAGGCCCCACCCACCTGCCTGGACAGAAATGTTGCATGTGCGCAGGCGCGCACAGGAGCACATCTGAACCAGTAGTACAAATACTTGCAACCCACCACTGGTCCTCACCCCTGAGCCACAGCCCACTACCAGGCTGTGGCCTGTTCAGAACTGGAGCCACGTGAGTTGTGGGCCAGGATGCATGTGCACGCAGCTCAGTTTGTGCGAATGGTGGGCTGACACACATACGTACATGTGCCCAGTTCAACTTGTGTAAGTCAAGCTGTGGGCGCATGTGCATGCACTCCGGCCCACTGCTTGCACAAATTGAGCTGCACGCACACACTCAATGCAATGCCCTACTGTTCGCGAGGCCAGGTTCCCCTTCCCTGCACTGAATCATCAAGCCCCAAAGGTTGGGGAACACTGCCCTACTGCATTATAAACATTGAGGAAAAATACCCTTCAGAGACCATTTGTGTGCACACCGCACACAAACTCACACCCCTGCAGATTAATCATCTTATAAAATTATGCTCCGTGTTCCACTTAGCATCAATCATGCTCCAATTGCACAGAGCATATTTAGATAAATTCATTTGCTTCTTTGTCATCATCAGCCAGGTTTCTGCATTTGCCCCACAGTTATGAATATGGATGAGACCATTAATTAATGTCCACCTTTTGCACCAAGAAGTCAAGTGAGCTGTCAAGTAATTATAATCAAGTGAAAGATGACATATGGAAAACACACTCTTCTCTTCTCATCATGGCATGTTTCCTGTTGATTCAGAGAGCATTTACACATGCTTTACTCTGACCCCAGGCCCCTGCAAAGCTCTGCAGACTAGCTGAGACAAAGATCAGGTATCCATCAGGTATCCTTTGCTTGCAGAAATCCACGGGGCTTCCTATGTTTGGTGAGCTTTCTGAGTTTTCAGGTCATGAATCATGATAAAGATGCCCAATGGAATGACTATCATTTCCCAAATGTCATTATGGACAGGAGATAATAGAGGTTTTGAAATAATTACTAGAGCTGAAAGGGAAAAAAAAACTATTGTCTATAAAGATTCCAAATATCATTCATTTATTCCCTCAGGATTATTTTGATTATGTGCCATTAGGTTATTCTCAACTTTTAATAACCACATAGATTGTTTTCCTTGATCATTCATGAATTAAAGTGCTCTTAATTTACAAAAGTTGTTATTGAACACTGGGCATGTCATTTGTTCATTGGCATTGAGCCTTATTATAATGAAAAATACTGACATGGAGCCCTTTCCATCCCTTCAAGATGTATTACTTGCTTGCAATTACTTGCCCACAAATAATATATTACTATTAATATAATATTCTATATACTGTACAATTGAATATATTAAGTATTACATTACTTGTGGTTTTCATGCATTTTAAATTTTATGTTCTTATGTTCGCCGGTATGCATAAACATTTAATAAGGATGCTCCTGGCACAAATAAAAATAATAATACTTGTTCACAAGGCTTTCTATCCCCTTGCACTTGACAAGCATGTTCCATGATTAGATCTCATTGGACTTTTTTTTGGATAGCCTTCCCACATCTTGTTTTCCACTTTTGAATAGATATGAAACAGTGTGGACAAGTGGAACTTGGAACAAAATATTGCAATATGAAATGCTCCTATCAATTAGCATGTATCTTCCAGGATCCATCGCTCAGTTTCACTTCCCAACCCAACCCAACCCATGCCGTGCCGTGCCGTGCCATCCCATGCCACCCTATGCCATGCCATCATGTCTCAATCATTGTTTGTTGATTTTCCAATTGTTCTTCAAGCTCAACATTCATTACTAAGATTCAGATCTAATACACAGAACTTAATGTCTTCCTCCTTTGTTTCTTCTTTTTTCTCTCAATATATTGTTATTGTGTCCATGCAGATGACGTCAGGGAATTCCCCCTGACAGCCGGCATCTGCACTAGCAACAGCCAGGTCGCGTCTGATTGGCTAAGACGCGACCTGGCTGAGAGCGGGGAAACTCTGGCTTGGGGATTGGCTGGTTCGTCTGACAGCTTCGTATAAATAGCTGTCAGACGAACCCTGCATTGATTCTCTCCTGTATATTTGTTGAGTCTGTTCGTGTTCAATAAAGACTGGTTAATTCTCCTCACGACTCCGCTCGCCTTTGTGCCAACTTAACACTG
The DNA here is from genome assembly GCF_964273705.1 of Natrix helvetica. NCBI lineage: Eukaryota > Metazoa > Chordata > Lepidosauria > Squamata > Natricidae > Natrix > Natrix helvetica. Next base: position 23,152,792 of record NC_138550.1, read on the forward strand.
GCGACGAGGATGGGATACAGCCGCTAACCCACCGAACATTCCATCTTGGCACAATCGTACCGGCGACCCGTTTCTTTCCAGCCTAGCTCGAACCTCTGAGGAGACCATGTCGGCGATGCCAACATTCGTTCCTTTTGGCTGCGACGGCGAGACATGGGAAGCGTTCCTGGAGTGTTTCGAGTGCTATCTGATAGCCAACGGCCGTCGCGATGTGCCAGATGATGAGAAGTGCAGCTTCTTCTTGAGCTGTTGCGGCACGCCAATGTTTAGCGCCGCTCGCTCGCTAGCCGCCCCTCAGCCAGTCCACTCTCTGGACTGGGCTACATTAACGGAGCGTCTTCAGCGCCACTACGCCCCTACACCATCCTGGGTGGCGAAGCACTACGCTTTCAGGCGCTGTGTCCAGAAGCCGGAGGAGTCGGTGAGCCAGTTCCTCCAGTCGCTTCGCACAGCGGCGATGAGGTGCGAGTTTGCCGACCTCGATCGCAACCTCACGGAGCAGTTCGTCAGCGGCGTGAAAGATCTGCACCTTCGCCGGCGGCTCCTGTCACAAGCGGACATCACACTGACTGGGGCCATTGAGCAGGCAAGGGCGGCTGAACTCTCTGACGAGTCAATGGCGGAGATGTTCAACCTGCCGCCTCCGCCAGGCCGCACTTGCCTGGTAGACGAACTAGTTCCCCTGCCTATTGACTACCCTGAGGAGGGAGCGGTGGCGCGCATTGGCCAGTCCACCAGAAGACGCGGCCCTCAGCGAGCCCGGGAAGCTATGACCGCTTGCCTTGGCTGTGGAGGCAACCACGACCGTTCGGGTTGCCCCTTTAAGGCCACGGTTTGCCGCCGCTGCCTTAAGAAAGGACATTTGGCCCAGGTCTGCCGAGCGCAGTTCCCCTTGCCACAGCGTCCAGATGACGTCCCGACCACAGCCGCCGTCAAACAGCGACCTGGAAGCCGTGCTGGACGACAGCAGCAGCAGCAGCAGCAGCAGCAGCAGCAGTCGCGCGGAGGCTGCTACGCCGTGGACGCTGACTTCCACGCCAACCCCGCAGAGTTGGCCTTCCACACGGGTGCAGGTGCGGAGCGCATCAAGGCGTCGCTCCTCATTGAGGGCTCCCCCTGCACCATGGAGGTGGACTCGGGGTCATCCCGATCCCTATTGTCGTGGGCAGAGTTCTCCCGCCTCTGTCCAGGCATCTCAAAGACCCAGCTCTCCTCCCCAGACACAACCCTACGGGACTACCAGGGGACTCTAATTCCTACCCTGGGTTGTCACCTGGTGCGGGTGGAGTACGGGGACTTTTCGGGGTGCCTTCCCCTCCTAGTAGTGGAAAAGCCTTTGCCGGCCCTCTTGGGCCTTGACTGGTTCCCGGCACTTGGCCTATCAGTGCACGGGGTAAGGCAAGTGGTGGCCACGCCTCCTGACGTGGCCGATGTACTTGCCAGGTTCTCCGATGTGTTTGATGGGCAGCTGGGGGCGTATAAGGGAACGCCCATCTCCTTGAACCTAGACCCCCAGGTTGCCCCCATTAGGCTGAAGGCCCGTAGGGTGCCTTTCGCCTTGAGGGCAAAGGTTGATGCAGAGCTGGACAAGCTCGTCGCGCAGGGAGTCTTGGAGCCGGTGGATTACTCCAAGTGGGAGACCCCTTTGGTCCTCCCAGTTAAGGCGGATGGGTTCATTCGCCTCTGCGCCGACTTTAAATCCACCATCAACCTTGCCCTCCAGGCGAACCCCTATCCAGTTCCGGTAGTGCAGCACTTGCTCCACTCTTTGGGGCAAGGCTGCATCTTTGCGAAGCTGGATATGGCGCAGGCCTACCAGCAGCTCCCGGTGGATGATGAGGCGGCGGCCGCGCAGACCATCGTCACCCACCGTGGAGCTTTCCGTTGCCGCCGCTTGCAATTCGGCGTTTCCGTAGCCCCGGGGATCTTCCAGAGCCTAATGGAGCGGCTGCTCCATGGGCTCCCTGGTGTGGTTCCGTACTTCGATGACGTCCTGATCGCCGCCAGCAGCCGATCGGGCCTCATCGAAGTACTAGTGAAGGTCCTCGAGCGTTTCAGGGGCGCGGGCTTAAAATTAAAGCACAGCAAATGCTCATTTGCTGTGCCCCGGGTTGATTTCCTGGGCTTCACAATTGATGCCCAGGGAATTCACCCCACCCCTTCCAAGGTAGCAGCCATCAGGAACGCCCCCACACCTGCCTCCAAGACGGAGCTGCAGGCGTTCCTTGGCTTGCTTAACTTTTACGCGCCATTTTTGCCGCATAAGGCATCACTAGCCGAGCCACTGCATCGGTTGCTCGACCGATCGGCAGCCTGGCGCTGGGGCAGCCGCAAAGCGCATGCGTTCGCGGCTGTCAAAGACTTGCTGACGTCAGAGGCAGTCCTCGTCCAATATTCGGACAAGCTGCCTTTGACTCTTGCTTGTGACGCCTCCCCCGTGGGTTTGGGGGCGGTCCTGAGCCATGTGCTGCCCAATGGCTCGGAGGGCCCCATAGCCTTTTATTCCCGGACACTGACTTCTGCAGAACGCAACTACAGCCAGATTGACAAGGAGGCTTTGGCTGCAGTGTCAGGGATTAAGAGATTCCATGATTACCTCTATGGTCGGCACTTTACTTTGTTCACCGACCATAAGCCACTCCTTGGGCTTTTGGCAGGTAACAAGCCAACCCCTCCCATCCTTTCACCGCGCATGACCAGGTGGACAGAGTTCCTAGCTGCATACAGCTACACTCTGCTCTACCGCCCGGGCAAGCACATAGGGCACGCTGATGCCCTCAGCCGCTGCCCCCTGCCCGTTGCAGACCCCCCGACAGTGCCTTGCCTGTCGGTTTTGGCCATAGCGGATTTGTCTTCCGCTCTCTTCCGGAGAGGTGGCCTCGAAATCTAGGGCTGACCCTGACCTGTCCCAGGTCATGCTATGGGTCCATAGGGGCTGGCCTGAGGGACCGGTGCCAGAGCACCTTCGTCCCTTCAAGGCCAGGCAGTTGGAGCTGTCACTTCACAGTGGGTGCCTCCTGTGGGGTGACAGGGTGGTCATTCCACCCAGCCTGCGCCATCAGGTGCTATCTCGCCTTCATGAGGGCCACCCGGGCATAGTGCGCATGAAATGCCTGGCGCGCAGCTATGTCTGGTGGCCTCGCATTGAGGACGAGATAGCCGCCTGGGTGGCCGGCTGCTCCCCCTGCCAACATTCCCGACTGGCGCCACCGGCAGCCGCTCCTAGGGAATGGGAATTGCCCCGTGGGCCTTGGTCCCGCCTCCACGTGGATTTCGCGGGTCCCTTCAGAGGCCAGGTCTTCATGGTGGTGGTGGATGCATATTTGCGCTGGGTGGAGCTCATCCTCATGAGGTCCACCACAGCCGAGGCCACGATCAGGGAACTGACTAGGCTTTTCGCCACCCATGGCTTGCCGGACGTCATTGTCTCTGATAACGGGCCTCAATTTGCATCCACCGCGTTCCAGCTGTTCCTGGCTTCTCAGGGTATCCGCCATGCCCCAGTCGCCCCATACCATCCGGCTAGTAATGGCCGGGCGGAACGGGCGGTCCGCTCGGCCAAGGAGGCGTTAGGCAGGATGGATGGGGCAGACTGGCCATCAAGGGTGGCTGCTTACCTCTTGGTACAGCATGCCACTCCTTGCCCCCTGACCGGGAAGTCTCCAGCTGAGCTGCTGATGGGCCGGCACCTGCGGACCACCTTGGATAGGTTGCACCCACTCTATTCAAGTGAACAGCCTGGCAACCTGGGGCCCCCTCCCCGTTCTTTCCGTCTGGGCGATTCTGTATGGGCTCAGGCGTTCTCAGGGGCGGTTAGGTGGGTGCCTGCCACCATCACCGCCATAACCGGCCCTGTTCTTACAGGGTCCAGCTACATGATGGGACCGAATGGCGGCGGCACCTGGATCAATTGAGGCGCCGCCTGCCCAGCAACAGCGACAACATCCCTGCCAGGTCGGCCATCGACGTCGCTGCGCCTGAGCCCTCCAACGTTTCGTTTCCTGGTGCCCTTCCACCAGCCACTGATCACCCGGTCCAGCTGCCCAGGGCCTTCCTGTCCTCGGACGCCGCCTTCCGGCCGTCCATTGTTGAGGATGTGCCGCCCGTTAGGCGTCTGCCTCCCGGTCTCCAACTGGCCTTCCCCGAGTCAGGCCAGGCCTACCCTGAAGTTCCCCAGTCAAGCCCGCCTTCGGCTGCGCCCCCTCGGCCCTGCCTACCTGGTCCTTGTCGTCCTCCGTCAGGGGTGGGCCTCCAAGATGGCGCCCGGAGCTCCACTCCCTTGCAGGAGGAGCTTCAACGGGCACCACCTTCCTCTCCGGCGCCTCCTGTCGAACTGAGGCGTTCTGGGCGGGTCCGGCGCCGCCCAGACTATTTGCGTGACTACGTTTGTGCGTCGTCTACACATGCGCAGTCACTGGGGGGGAAGGAGTATTGTGTCCATGCAGATGACGTCAGGGAATTCCCCCTGACAGCCGGCATCTGCACTAGCAACAGCCAGGTCGCGTCTGATTGGCTAAGACGCGACCTGGCTGAGAGCGGGGAAACTCTGGCTTGGGGATTGGCTGGTTCGTCTGACAGCTTCGTATAAATAGCTGTCAGACGAACCCTGCATTGATTCTCTCCTGTATATTTGTTGAGTCTGTTCGTGTTCAATAAAGACTGGTTAATTCTCCTCACGACTCCGCTCGCCTTTGTGCCAACTTAACAATTGTTACTTCTCCAGATGTCAGATTCCAATTGCCCACTAGTACCTCTTCCAGTTTCGGCTCCACTACAGGTAGTACAGGGGTGTCCAAACTTGACTACTTTAAGACTTGTGGACTTCAACTCCCAGAGCTGGCTGGGGAATTCTGGGAGTTGAAGTCCACAAGTCTTAAAGTTGCCAAGTTTGGACACCCCTGAAGTAGTATAAAACAGCTGAGATTACTTTTAATGTATATGACTGTGAAACAGCAGCAGTTCATGCTATATATTTAGCCAGCCCAGGGTTGACACAAGAATATTAGGGAGGTAGTAAAGTTGGGGAGGTGAGGAAGCAGGAAGCCTTCTTGGATGGTGACTTCCAGCTTTTGGCTATATTGACTAGGGCATAGTAGTCACCAGATGCAGGGAAAATTGCAATATTAGTTTGAAAGGAATAATTTTCTCATGGTAACAAAACACCTCAGATTGGGAATAAAGGGGAGAGAAGGAAGAGGTGAAAGGCTTAGTAGAAAATAAAGACAAATAATAATTTGTGAATAGAGGCCCATTGATAAAGAAAACAACAGAAGGTTGACATTGAAGAGACCATTCTTCTTGAAGTTTAATCCTTATTCAATCATTTTGGAGAAAAATTAGTAAGACACATCCTAAGGGCTACAGCAAAGCCCTGACCATCCTCTTGTCTGAAAGTTTCTGCAGATGTCACTCATAACAGTGCTGTGATTGGTGACTAGTTTTTTAAAAAGTTTTTTTTATTTTAATTAGACAAAAACACAAAAAAAGAATTACCCTTCATTACATCTTGTAAAAAGCGTGTCAATTGGTTACAGATAACTTTCATGCATTTCTTCCACAGTCATTACTTATAGTTCATATTAGATTATACACTTTAAATCAAAAATCTTTGTATATCTTACTATCCATGTACCACAATTCTCATTTGACTACAATTATTTGAACATGCTTTTACCTCAAATAATTCATACTTAAAGACTCAACCACATAATGGCATTCATTAGCTATTTCAAAAATCCTCCAATAACATTACACCTTTATGACATGTTCTAGGTAAAAGTCAATTAATAAAGTTTTTAAACCTTTTTTTCCTTTTTTTTTCTCAACTTGCTGTTTAGAGTTTGTACCCAAGTTTCTTTTGCCAAAACCAGAGCATATATATATTAGTAAACAATATCCACTGAGATTTCCTTGTTATTATAGTTGGCTAAAAATCATTTACTATTTATATCCAACCTCCTCTCGTCAAACCCCAAAAGTGTTACACCTTTATGACAAGATCTGAATAAAAATTGGTTAATAAAATTTATAGGTCTTTTTCCCAGATTGCAATTTGCAATTTGTATCCAAATTTCTTTTACTAGTTTGTCAGTACATGTATATATCATTAAGCTGTATCCATTATCATTTCATTATTGTTATTATAATTAATTATTTGTTAATGAATAAACATTTAATAACAATCTAAAACAATCTAAAAATTACTAAATTCCTACTTATTGATCACCAAAATTAACTAATTTTTTATTATCAATTTTCATTGTCAACCTGTATCTTTCCAGTAACAAAGCAGTCTTATCTCTCTTGCCAATTGTGGTGTCAGTCTTCTTTTTATCTCCTTTATAAGGTTTTTATAGACTTCTCTCCGCACTTTGTTGCTTGAAGGATCTCTCAGGTAATCTCGTTGCCCTCCATCTGCTATTAAAATTAGCTTTTTTTAACAATTGTTATAATCTTTATAACCAAATATTTAAATTAATCAATATTTAAGACAAATAGCTTTATTTATATATATATTTATTGCTACATTGCTATAACCATAAATAAGTAAGTGTGAATCCTGGTGGCAATTACTAGCTATATATGCCACAACCATTTAAATAAGTTTAAATTTAACATTATTAAGAAACAATCTAAGCATTTAAGTACTTAAATATAGCACTGTAAATGTTAAAATGAACAAATATTGAGACTCTCCCCAGTCCTCCCTCCCTGCCTATATAACCCCTTCTCCCAACACCTCTAGATATTATTGTATAATAATTATTATTATTATACTGTATTACTTAAAATTTATATAGTATACTAAGATTAATGCGGATATACTAAAACAAAAAAAAAAGAAGGTGGGGGAAAGATTGAATGCCAGTTTGGGACAATATATACAAGATACTTTCAGAACAAGATAAAACTATAAGAGAAATGGCAAATATAACATCAACAGCACTTAGAAGTGGAAAAAAGACGAACATCAACCCTGCAATAAACCCAACAACAAGGGGTTTGCCGGCCCCCCCAACAACCAAAGGACCAACAGAAGAAATGAATGAAACAGAAAAAACAAATGTGGCGTCGAATACTGAAAATATACAGACAGTGCTGCAAACCATTCAAGAAACTATGCTAAAATTCCAAGAAACAGCAACAAAAAACCATGATGAAATGAAAAAAGATATGAATGAAATGAAAATAGATATGAATGAAATGAAAGCAGAGATGTGTGAAATGAAAAATGAAGTCAAGAAAGATATACAGAAATTAGATGATAAAATGGAAACTATACAACAAGCTCTGGGAAAGAATGAACAATTAATAAAAGAAGTAGAAAAAAGAACAGAACAGACAGAAACAAAAATAAACCAGGTTGAACAACAAATGAAAGCATCAAATAAAAATCTAGAGGAATCGCTTATTCACATGGAGATGGACCGTGCAGCTTTCTACCTCCGCTTTCAGAATGTGACAGAGGTAAAAGGTGAAGACCTAACTACGATAATGTCTGGCTTAATTGCAGAAACTTTAAACACAGATAAACAAGAGATTATAAATGAACTCGACGACATTTATAGAGTTACCACCAATTATGCGAGGAAACATCGACTACCCAGAGGAGTGCACATCAGGTTCGCGAGGAAAAAAGTAAGAGACATACTATATAAAATAACAAGAGAAGAACCGATGATGTACGAGGGGAAGGAGATACTAATATTAAAACAAATCCCACGAAGAGTGAGGGAACAGAGAAGAGACTACCAATTCTTGGCCACGCAATTAATTAAGAGGGAGATACTATTTAGATGGTTAATACCAGAAGGGATGTTAGTAACATGGCAGGAGAAGAGAATTAAAATTGACAACCTTGAAAAAGCACAGGAATTATACGAGCAATTAATGTATCCAGAAGAGAAACAAAACACAGAAGAGGAAATAGAATATAGAAGAAGGGAAGAAAGATAACAAAAGGCAAGGGAGGGAAGACAGGGAGGACGTAGCAGGGAAGAGGAAGAACAACAGAAAGAAGAAGAAGTAAGACCAAAAACAAGAAGTCAAAAAGAAACTAGAGACAAATAAAAATAAGGACAAGTAGAGATCTAGGAAAATGGAGGAAGAAATCCAACTACTATCTGTAAATGTCAATGGTTTAAATTCACTAACAAAAAGAAAACACATCTGGGCAAAATTAATAAAACAAAAAGCAGACATAATATGTCTACAGGAAACACATATCAAACAACAAGACATAAAATACTTAGAATGTCCGAAATTGGGGAAATTATATACAGCATCAGCAGAAGAAAAAAGAAAAGGATTAGCAATTTATGTTAAAGAGAGAATAAAGACAAGCTTAATCTATGCAGATCCAAGGGGAAGAATATTAATCTTAGAGATATGGATAAACCAAAAACCAATATTGCTGGTAGCAATTTATGCCCCAAACGAAGACCAGAAAAATTTCTATAAAAAATTACATGAAAAAATCAGAGAAATTGGAGGGGAAAACATCTGTATAATAGGAGACTATAATGCCATAGTAGATAGCAAAATAGACTATGTAAGTGACAAAAAAACCAAAAACAAAAAAAAGTATTACCAACAACGTGTATGGAGATGATGGAAGAGTTAAATCTAATAGACATCTGGAGAAAAATGGAACCAAATAAAAAACAATTTACCTTTTACTCAAATCCACACCAATCTTGGTCATGGATCGACATGGAATGGATGAATAAGGAAATCGGGGCAGAAGTATATAAAATTGAAATACTACCAAACACCTGGGCAGACCATAACCCCATTAAAATAATCTGGAAAGGGAAAAAAAAAACTAGACGAAGATGGACATTAAACCTGCAAATATTAAAAGAAAAAGAATTTATCCAAAAGTGTAAGAGTGAGTTGGGACTATTTTTCAAAGAAAACACAAAAGAACAGACATCAATACAAAACCTATGGGATACCATGAAAGCCTACATACGAGGAATCATTATAGCTTATTCAGCAAAAAGAAATAAAGAAAAATGGGCACAACAGAAAGCATTAGAGAAGGAAATTGAGAACCTAGAAAAAGAACTCCAAAACAAACCACAAAGTGACAAAATTAGAAAAGATTGGATGCTAGCGAAACACAAATTAAACATACTAGTCCAGGAAGAAATAGTAAAACACTTAAAACTAACGAAACAAAAAATTTTTGAATAAGCAAATAAACCAGGAAGGTGGTTATCTTATAGATTGAGAAAAGAAAGAGAAAAAAGACTAATATATCAACTCCAAGAGGAAACGGGTGAATTACAACACACAAGGGAAGGGAAAAAAAAGATTGTACATAAATATTTCGAGAAGTTATACAAGGGGGAACAAGTAGATGACAAACAAATACAAGAATATTTGAACAAAGAAGAACCCCCAGTAATACCGGAAGAGATGAAAGAAATGCTAACGAAACAAATAACAAATATTGAACTGAAACAGGCAATTCAAAAACAGAAAAATAATAAAACACCAGGTCCAGATGGATTCCCAGCAGAATGGTACAAAACGATAAACGAGCTGAATGAATCAATAGAACCCCTAATGTTGGAGATGTACAATGAAACATTGACGAAAGCAAAAATACCAAACACATGGAGGGAAGCATACATTACGTTAATATATAAAGAAGGTACAGACCACAACCAAATTCAAAATTACAGGCCAATCTCGTTGCTGAATGTGGACTACAAAATATTTGCAACAATAATAGCGGAGAGACTAAAAAGATTACTAAATGATTACATACACCCAGATCAAAATGGATTTCTCCCAACAAGACAAATTAGAAATAATACCAGAATAATTGCTAATATCTTGGAGTACTATGAGGTGCATACAGAGAAACAAGTGGCACTTGTATTCCTGGATGCACAGAAGGCATTCGATAATTTAAATTGGCAATACATGAAACAACAAATTAAAAATATGAATCTAGGAAATAAATTTGAAAAATTAATAGAAACAATATACTCCACCCAAAAGGCAAGCATACTATTGAATGGGGAGAATACAGAGTCTTTTGAAATAACGAAAGGAGTGAGACAAGGCTGCCCACTATCACCTCTGCTTTTTATTCTGACGCTAGAAAGCCTTCTGATACGAATTAGAAAAAACCAGGAAATAAGAGGAACCAAAACTAAAAAGGAAGAATACAAAATACAGGCCTTTGCAGATGACTTAGTATTTATCATAGAAGATCCATTAGAAACAGGGAACAGGTTAATGCAAGAACTAGAAAAATATGGAAATGTGGCAGGACTAAAAATTAATAGAGAAAAGACTAAAATAATAACCAAAAATCTGAAGGAAAAACAGAACAAAGAATTAGAAAAAACAATAGGACTCCAGGTAGTAAAGAAAGTCAAATATTTAGGAATATGGCTAACTGCAAAGTGCTCAACCATAAAAGAAAATAATTACACAAAATTAGTGCAACAAATAAAAAAAGACCTAGAATTATGGGGGAAACTACAACTATCGCTATTAGGGAAAATAGCAACTATAAAAATGAACATATTACCAAGAGTCCTATATCTATTTCAAACGATCCCCATAAAACTAGAGAAAACTTTTTTTACTGAATTGAATAAAATAATACTAAAATTCATCTGGCAAGGGAAAAAAGCTAGGATAAAACTGAAAGCATTACAGGACGATAGAAGCAGAGGTGGTATGGGACTACCTGACTGGGAACTCTACTACAATGCAGCAGCACTAATTTGGATTAAAGATTGGATAAATCTAAAAAACGAATATTAGCAATAGAAGGCCACGACCTACAAACAGGATGGCACTTTTTCTTATGGGAAGAGAGTAAAAAGAAGCAAAAATATTTCCATAGACATTACATTAGAGAAGCATTAATTCAAGTCTGGAATAAAATTAAAGCAAAACACTATATGAAAATACCGGCATGGCTTTCCACCATGGAAGCCATGATACACCCCAATACGCTAGATTTATCAAAAATGGTTAGGTATAGTGAAATATTAGATAACCAAGGGAATTTGAAAACGAACCAAGAACTAAAAGAGAATAATATCAATATAGATTGGTGGCCATACCTCCAATTACAATCAAGATATAAAAAAGATATAAAAGAATATGGAATATATACGGAATTGCAACAAATAGACAAAATCTTAATTGGCCCAGAAAACAAATTTATAACGAAAATGTATAAATATTTGTTAGAAATAAACTTAGAAGAAGAAATAGTTAAAGGATGTATGATAGCATGGGCCAAAAATTTTGGTTATAACATAGATCTAGCGGATTGGGAAAAAAATTGGAATATAAATTATAAATTAACGAGATCAGTGACACTGAAAGATAATATATATAAAATGTTTTATCGTTGGCACCTACCACCAACAAGATTAGCAAAAATGTACCCAACACTGAAATCGATATGCTGGAAATGTAAAAAAGAAGAAGGGACCTACTACCACATGTGGTGGACATGCCCGGAATCGCAAAAATACTGGAAAAGAATCTGGAAGTGGGCACAAGAAATTACGGGGGAACAAGTAAAGTATAAACCCGAAACCCTTTTATTAGGAATAATTAAAGGGAACTATACAAAAAAAATTAAATATTTACTAACACATATATTAACTATAGCTAGAATTGCCTTCGCCCAATGCTGGAAGCAAAACAATACACCGCCAGACGAATTAGTGATAAAAAAAACTTTGGAGTGTGCAGAGATGGACAAACTAACTCAAAAATTACAGGACAAAGAAGAATCGGAATATTACGAAATTTGGAATAAGTGGTATGAATGGTTGGATAATAAGAAAAACATTTAAGCCGAAAACAATATACATAAATAAACATAGAACTGTATATAAAAGTAGGTAAATATGTTAAACATCATAAAAATGTATAGATAAAATGACATAAGGATTGTAATATATGGTAAAGAGAGGAAAACATACATAGATACGACGATGTAACATTGTACAAACTGTTGATATAAAGAGTGTAATATGTGATAAAAAGACAAAAACAATAAAAAAATTATTCAAAAAATAAAATAAAATTAGCTTGTCTTTGGTTGTCAATCGTGCTTCTGAAAAAATTTCTCTTCTTAAATCCATCATCATTTCTCTTTTTTCTTCTTCTGTATCTTGGAATCTGAGGTAGAGCTCCAGTTCGTTGAATTCCCTTTTCCATATTCCCTTCTTTCCACTTTCACCCACATTTGCTCCATTAATAAAATCATCTATTGTCTTGTCTTTATCTTCTATGTCTTCATTCTCCTCTTTAATTTTTGGGGCTCCAACCCCTTCATCTTTTGCTGTGAGGAACACTAGTTTTTCCAACTTCTTCTCAATTCTTCCATATCCTTCCAGTAGATTTTGAATTCCAGTCAAGATATTTTGGAATGTTAAGGTTTCCTCATCTGAGTATTGATCCATGTTTCTAAAAAAGAAGGAGGAAAAAGAAAAACTAATAGCCACTGCCGCTCTAGCCTTCCAGGCCTCTTTTATTTTTTTATTTTAGATTGACTTAAACACAAGTTCTTTTATGCTCTTCAAAGGAGAAGGGTTCTGGTTTTTTTCCCTTTCTCTCCCCTGCCAAAATAGTTCTCAAAGAGCACCTGCGAAAACAATTCGTGCCTGTAGCTCTTTATCAGTTTCTGTAAACAAATTGCAAACCTTTCAGCTACAAAGTCAGTAAGTTCAAAGAGGAAAAGAGAAGAAATACATTGTTTCAAAAACTCCAGCCTCTGACCTCCGAGTGGCAGTGTTGCTACCTTTCACTTTCTAATATTTATCTCTGGTTTATAGGAAACAAAGTTCTTTAATGAAATTTAATAACAATAGGAAGAATTGTTAAAATAAAAAGGAAGGTTTTAATCCAAAAGTCAAAAAATAAAGTAACAAGAAACAGAAGAAAAAATAATCTGTTCACTTTAAGAGGAGAAACAAAAAACTTTGCGAGCACTTCAATCCACAAAGTATAGTTACAAAGAAAAAAAAAGCTTTCCAGAGCAATCTAATATAGGTTAATTTCGCTGCTTAATTCTTTTGCTTAAGGATTTAATTTGGCTTTAAAAAAAGTTTCTTTGGGCAGTCTTTCTCAAAATAGAAAAAATACCTCACCAGATGGACTCACTTTCTCTTTTCACTTCCTTCCTTCTGGAGCCATCCCAACTTCATCAGCCTGGGGCTGCCTGTTTACCGCCGACTTGAAGAGCTTCCCTTGGGTCAATTAGGGACTTTGCGGTGTTCCTGAGACCAGCAAGGATTCATCTTCCTGATCACCCTCTCTGCAGGATGGTTTAGGTCCAAATGGACCATCCAGCAGCAAAAGTATCAACGGCGGTCTCGGAGTGTCGAGACCGCATGCTGTATCGTCACGACGTTGGCTCAGATTGGTGACTAGTTTTAATAGATGGCCAGACTGTGAGTTTGTCCATCTCTCAAAATTGTCTGGGCTTTCCTTTCCACGTTGCCTATGTAAGCCTGTACAGGTAGTCCTCAACTTATGACCACAATTGAGCCCAAAATTATGTTGCTAAGTGAGAAAATGGTTAAGTGAATTTTGCCCCACTTTACAACTTTTTTTGTCACATTGGCTAAGTGAATCACTGCAGCTGTTACATTAGTAACATGGTTGTTAAGTGAATCTGGTCTCCCCCTTGACTTTGTTTGTCAGAAGGTTGCAAAAGGGGATCACATAACCCCAGGACACTGCAACTGTCATAAATGTGAGTCAATTGCCAAGCATCTGAATGTAAATCCCATGACCATGGGGATGTTTCAATAGTCATAAGTGTGAAAAATGGTCATAAGTCACTTTTTTCAGTGTTCTTGTAATTTCAAATGGTCACTAAGCAAACTGTTGTAAGCCGAGGACTACATGTAGGATATGCCTGGATAAGTGGTGGGCTTGTCTAGGCAAAGTAGGAACAAATTTTACCTGTGAAAGCTTTAAATAAAAACATTTTAAAACATTTTTGTGAGCCCATTTTAATTTGCATAGGAAGCCCTCTACCACAGAAGCCATGACTTCCAGCTTGAGAAACTCTACCCTAGGAGTCCAAGGAGTCGCAGCGGTTCAGTGGCTAAGATGCTGAGCTTGTTGATTAGAAAGGTTGGCAGTATGGCGGTTCGAATCCCTAGTGCCGCGTAATCAGTGGTGGGTTTCAAAATTTTTTAGAACCTCTTCTGTGGGTGTGGCCTACTTTGTGGGAGTGGCTTCCCGGCCACGTGACCAGGTGGGAGTGGCTTGCTGGCCATGTAACCGGGTGGGATTGGCTTGCCAGCCATGTGACTGAGTGGGAGTGGCTTGGCAGTCATGTGACTGGGTGGCCGTGGCCAACTTGTAAAATGTGGTGAAACTCACTTAACAAAGCTCTTGCTTAGCAACCAAAATGTTGGCTCAGAAACTCTGGCATTTGAACCATGGAAGTCTTAAAGCTGTCAAGTTACAAGACCCTTGCACCCCTAACCCTTTAGAAAAAAAACCCCCAGGGTGTTCAAACTTGACAGTTTTAAAACTTGTGGACTTCAACTCCCAGAATTCCTCCTCCAGTCATGTTGACTCAGGAACTCTGGCATTGAAGCACGCAAGCCTTAAAGCTGTCAAATTACAAGACCCTTGCACCCCTAACCCTTTAGAAAAAAACCCCAGGGGTATTCAAGACTGAAAGCTTTAAGACTTGTGGACTTCAACTCCCAGAATTCCTCTTGATGATGTGCGGATGGGTGGGGGGGAGGGAGCTGGAACCGATTCTAAACGGCACTGTAGATTTGTGGAACCTCTTCTATAGAAGAGGTTAGAACTGGCAGGAACCCACCCCTGCGCTCCCGTTACTTGTCCCAGCTTCTGCCAGCCTAGCAGTTCAAAAGCATGTAAAAATTCAAGTAGAAAAATAGGAACCACCTTTGGTGGGAAGGTAATGGAGTTCCATGTGCCTTTGGCATTTAGTCATGCCGGCCCCATGACAACGGAGACGTCTTCAAACAGCGCTAGTTTTTTGGCTTTGAAACAAGATGAGCACCGCCCCCTAGAGTTGGGAACAACTAGCACATATGTGCGAGGGGAACGTTTACCTTTTAGCCTGGTGTATCATTGTCAAATACTTTTATGAAGTATAGTATGCACTTGACTGTAATTCTTATTCATTACCTTTTGCCCTTGCAAATTTAAATTATAGCTCCACATTAAACGGGATACTTCTAATTGCTTAATATATCAGTTTTATTAGTGTGTTTATATATTTATGCTGACAGTGAGGAGGGGGAGAAAGCTGAACTTTCTTGGTCTGTCTCCTCCACCGTTTCACTTTTGAAGGGCAGCTCTTCCTGACTTGGCAACAGAAGACCTGGCGCCTGAACCTTGATGGGAATGAAGCAGGAAGTGATTGAGCAGGACTAAGAATTGCTGGAGTGACTCCTAGGTCTACTTTTGCAGCTTCTAAAGCCTCTGGCTTGGCTACAGGGTTTGGATGGTTTGCCTGCCCTGATAAAGTTTTTATCATTTCAGATAAGACACACGATCAAAATGATTGAGTAAGACATTAAATAGAGTTCACATGATTAACTACCCCACCCCATACAAAGGAATAAAATTCCTCTCCCACCAATATAATTTTACCCCGTTTGAAAACACTGTGGCAAAACTACAAAACAACAGGTCCATTTTCTACATATCAAGCCACCAAAGCTCTCTATTTTTATTTATTTTATTTTTATTGATTAGTTTTTTCAAACGTGTACAAGATAGCAGGTATAAGTATGAACATGGACATGAACAAAGGAAATGAATACAAATAAATGGGGGGCAGTAGGACAGGGACGGTAGGCACGCTGGTGCGCTTATGGACACCCCCTTTACGGACCTCTTAGGAATGTCCGTAAGGGCGAGGTCCACTGTAGACAGTTTGAGGTTGAAGCTGTGAGGGTTTGGGGATGTAACAATGGAGTCAGGTAGAGCATTCCAGGCATTGACCATTCTGTTGCTGAAGTCGTATTTCCTGAAATTGAGTTTGGAGTGGATTTTTGTCATACTACGTTCTAACCTTTTATTACTTACTGTCTAGCCCTCAAATAGATAAAAGGTTTATCAGTGAAGATCAGCGAAGGAATGAAGGGTGGGAGGTAGTGTAGAGGGAAAGAGGAAGAAAGAAAGAAAAAGGAAAGAAAGAAAGAAAGAAAGAAAGAAAGAAAGAAAGAAAGAAAGAAAGAAAGAAAGAAAGAAAGAGAAAGAAAGAAATATCTGGCAAAGATGGAATGAAAGCCTAAAAACATTCTCACACCTCTCATTCTGCAGCTGGTAAGGATTTAAAGTTGTTGGGGAAGTCGAGAATTGCAACAGGATTGCACTGTCCATTTGTCTTAACTCCATATTCTATGTCACATAGAAGTTAAGTCATCTTGAATTATACAGTATGTAATTGGTGAGTGTATTTGGGATTTTGAGCATGCTTTCCCAGTTGTTGCTTTTGGAATCCTCCTCCTCCTCCCCTTCCCCATAAAACAGCTGCCACAGTGAGCCCAAAACACTCGTGTACAAGAAAGCAAACTTTTGCCATCTCATTGCTCCTCTGTGCAAAATTCCCTTTTACGAACCACCTACCTTTTTTCCTCTCTTCTAGACAGAAGAGCACAAATCCCCAAAATGTACAAGAGTGCAAATGTACACTATTTACTACCTCTCACTTATCAGGGAACAGAGATATTCACAGAGAAGTGTGGGGGGAAAACCAGGATGGTAGTGATAATTGCACAATTGAAGCCTGCCCTGGTTTAACATGCAGACTGCATGTGACAATCTAAAAGAGATGGGAACTTTGATTGTATGATTGTGGCTACCAATATTTTTGACATCCACTCCCTCCCCCTGACAGATTCCACTGGGGGGAGAGGAGAGAGTAGCCCTCTTGTAAATAAAGTTGATAGCAGAAGAATAGAATAGAATAAAATAGAATATATCTTTATTACGGTCATAGACCAGCAATAGACATCACTTTTTACTATATATATATATATATATATATATATATATATATATATATATATATATATATGTGTGTGTGTGTGTGTGTGTGTGTGTGTGTGTGTGTGTGTGTGTGTGTTTGTGTGTGTGTGTGTTTGTGTGTGTGTGTGTATACGTACGTACGTACATACACACACACACACACACACACACACACACACACACACACACACACACATATATATATATATATATATATATATATATATATATATATATAAATAGTATTGACATTAATAGTGGATAATAACATCCCTGTTAAAAAAATACATGTTCTCAAACTGTTAGGGTCACTCCCTAGTTTACCTGGGTAAAAAGCCGATAAGTATGTGAGTAAATATAATATTCCAAAAATTGTTAGAGATACCTCCAAAAAATTGGTACAAGTTGACAGCTATAATTCTGTAACCAATATTTTTTCAACACAGAATTTTGCCACTGCATGCGTGGTAGACGGGTTTGAGTCCTGGAGGAGAAAGCCTACATAAAAATCATCTGCCCTCCCTGGCAACCTCTCTAGTAAGAGGAGAATATATGCTGACCTATAAACTTTGTAGAGTAAAACATGTGAGATAGCAGAAGCTTATGCTTTTGATTTGTAACATGCAAACCCTCCATTTCTTTCTAATTACAAAAATCTCCAAATAACAATAAAGGGTCAAGAGACTGGACTGTATAATATTTATATACAATAGTGAAGAATCTGATGAGAAATGAATCAATACCAGCTACAGAAGTGTTAACTCTTTTCACCTGGCAGTTTTGCTTTCTGTAGCTTTATCAAGAGGCTGCATTCCTCAAGAGGCAACAGCATGCCGTACGTTTTCAGAGATTCCTGCAATGTTGTAATAAGAACCAATCCACTTTTTTCAGGGCTACAAAGCAATTTAGATCGATCCGAATCTCAGCAGTAGGCTTCCAAAATACATACTTTTTTTTTACCGTAACCCTCCCCCAGCTATGATTATGAACTAGCACTTTAATATTCTTTCCCTATTATGGTTTTAAATTTAGATTTAAAGAGCCAACGGTGGTCTTCTTTCCTGCATGTGACAATTAATTATAGGGTTCGGCCATACTTAATTTGCTGGGATATCCAAAGCGCCTTGCTTCATCAACTTAACTCACCAAATGTCAATATCCCAAGGGCTATTGGGATGATAAACACTCTGCTTTTAATATAAACGTAGCCACTGAAATCTATTGCAGGCTGAATTATTTTGCCAGGAAGGGCTTTGGCTAGGAATATTTTTGCATGCTCAAGTGCTTTGGGTCTTTTCTTGTACAATCACCTTGACTTATTTGTGGCATTTGATAGAGTATTCTAGAAATTCTTCTATCCGGACTAATTGGTTAGTCTCCTGCTTTTACTCCCTCTTCTTTGTCTTTATTACAAAACAACAACAACACCCTATTAAGGAAAGAATGAGAATTTTGTTGACCAAATTCTATATTTGGTCAACAAATACTATATAATACTATACAAATATTACCGGTATATAAAACAAATACTGTATAATACTATACTGCAGATTTTAATTTATCCAAATCCCAGGCCAAATGGTTAGAAAAGAGAGACAGGGAAAAATAAGATGGGGTGTGGGGGAGATGGAGATGGAGAAATGTAGAATCTACTGTATAGGATTATGTGTCCCCCCCCCCAGCCAACATATTTATTATTATTATTATATACTGATAGTACTAGATGGAGTCCATCAGGAAGCGTTCTGTGTGGGAACACTCTTGCATTTCAAGAGTAAACATGAGGGATTTTGCGTATAAGAAAAAAGAAATGCAGAACAGGAACTGTAATGTTAAAAAGAGATGAATAGCAATAGCACTTAGACTTCACAGCCTTTTCTAAGCGGTTTACAGAGTCAGCATATTGCCCCCAACAATCTGGGTCCTCAACCTTGAGCCTGGTGAGATTTGAATTGCCAAACTGCTGGCAGCCGGCAGTCAGCAGAAGTAGCCTGCGGTATTGCACTCTAACCACTGTACCACCACAGCTCTTATGAATCAAGAGGAAATCCTTGTGACTATAGTGTATAGACCTGTGATGGCGAATCTATGGCACTTGTGCCACAGGTAGCTCATGCAGCCATATTTGCCAGCACAGCAGCCCTCTGCTCTAGTGCGCATGTATGGGCTGGCCAGCTGGGTTTTGGCCTTCTGGAGGGCTGCAGGAGACGGTTTTCGCCCTCCCCGGGCTTCAGAAGAGCCTCTGGAGCCTGGGGAGGGCGAAATCCCCCCCCCCAGTGCATGCACGCGTGTATGAATGGGGAGCACTCGTGCATGCACAGGTGGGAGTCATGTGCACATGTGCAGGTGGGTGGGCATGCGGGCACAAATTTTGGCATACCTTTAGAAAAAGGTTAGCCATCACTGGTATAGACACATTCATATTTTTTTCAGACAAAATACAGAAATGGTTTATCATTGTCTTTGGGATATTTTTCACAGTCTAGTCTTTCTAGCCTAACCTACGCATTGGGATGATTTTGTAGTCTTCATATATTAAACAGATTTAATTGTCATCCTTTTGAGATCAGCCAAAGTTGATTAGTAGGTACTGTCCAGTTACATATCTGTATCCTCTACTTCAGGACAATGTCAAACCAAAAGATCTTTGGACCTTCAAGATGCCCATCTTCTGTTGCCCATTTAGACAATATCCTGGTAATCCTTGACTTACAACAATTCATTTAGTGACCATTCAAAGTTAATGAATGGTTAATTTAGTTAATGGCACTTTAGAAAGGTGACTTATGACCATTTCTCACAGTTTCTACGACCTTTGCAGAATCCCCATGCTCATGTGAACAAAATTCAGATGCCTGGCAACTGTTTCATAGTTACGACGGCTGCTGTGTCCCAAGGTCATGTGATCACCTTTTGCGACCTTCTGACAAGCAAAGTCAATGGGGAAGCCAGATTCGCTTAACAACCAGGTCACTAACTTATTGGCTGCAGTGATTCACTTAAGAACTGTGGCAAGGAAGATCGTAAAATGGGGCAAGACTTAATTAACAAATGTATCACTTAACAAATAGAAATTTTGGGCTCAATGGTTGTCGTAAATCGAGGATTACCTGTACAAGGAAAGCACAAATCACTTGATCATAATCTTCTCTCCAGTGATGAGATGTCCTGTTGCTGTTTAAGCAGCAACCATTTTTATATTTGCCACTCTAGGTATGATTTTGCATTCATATTGGGGTCCTTTTTATCCATGATGCATTAAAAGATTTATGGTTCATAAACCTGAATGACTTCTAGCCCACAGCAGTGGCTTCTTTCAAGGCATCCTGACCATTTCTTTGCCATGGAGCATAAAAATCCTAGTAAGAATTTGTGTATTATGTCTAATGTCTTGTCAGGGAGAAAGCAGAACTATTTACGTAACTCATGTTTTGCATCTGTCTTTACACAAAGGGATAAAACAGTCCAACCTATCAAAAACAGCACCACAAAAATCAGATTAGGAACACAAATTGAAATAGGGAAGAAAATGGTAAGTGAGCACCTGTCTACCTAGACGAATTCAAATCACCAGGACCGGATGGATTACATCCCAGGGTTCTGAAGGAACTGGCAGATGAGATCTCAGAACCACTGAACTATATCTTTCAGAGATCCTGGAGCACGGGGGAACTGCCAGAGGACTGGAGAAGAGCTGATGTGGTTCTCATCTTCAAAAAAGGAAAAAAATAGATCCAGGAAACTATAGACCCATCAGCCTGACCTCAATACCAGGAAAGTTTCTGGAAAAGATAATCAAGCAACAAATTAGCGAACATCTATAATAATAATAATAATAATAATAATAATAATAATAATAATAATAATAATAATAATAATAATAATAATAATAATAATAATAATAATAATAATAATAATAATTTTATTTGATTAGCCGCAACCCTCTCCCGAAGGACTCGGGGCGGCGTACAATCAAAAACGGATAAAAATACACATAAGACAAACATATATACAAAAAGAACAGAGACATATACATATGTGCATATTTACCTAGAAGTAAACAAAGTAATAGCCAAAAGCCAACATGGGTTTGTCAAAAACAGATCATGCCATACTAATCTTATTGCATTCTTTGACAAAGTGACAAAATTAGTGGACCAGAGGAATGCCATCGATATAGTTTACTTGGACTTCAGTAAGACATTTGATAAGGTAGACCATAACCTACTACTAGATAAAGTAGAAGAATGTAGGTTGGACAGCATCACCACCAGATAGATTCGTAACTGGCTGACAAACCGCACACAACGTGTAGTCCTCAACAGAACTACATCTACATGTAGAGAAGTATCCAGTGGAGTACCCCAAGGCTCTGTTTTAGACCCAGTACTCTTCAACATCTTCATCAGTGATTTGGATGAAGGAATAAATGGGGACCTCATCAAATTTGCAGATGACACCAAGCTGGCAGGAATAGCCAACATTAACACTCCAGAAGATAGGCTTAAGATACAGAAGGATCTTGACAAACTTGAACATTGGACACTATCTAATAAAATGAAATTCAATGGTGAAAAGAGTAAAGTTCTACATTTAGACAAGAAAAACAAAATGCACAGTTATAGTGTAGGTGGTACCTTCCTCAATAGTAGTAACTGTGAGAGGGATCTTGGAGTCCTAATGGACAACCATTTAAATATAAGCCAGCAGTGTGCAGCAGCTGCCAAAAAAGCCAACACAGTTTTAGGCTACATAAACACAGGGAATAGAATCAAGATCACATGAAGTGTTAATACCACTTTATAATGCCTTGGTAAAGCCGCACTTGGAATACTGCATTCAGTTTTGGTCGCCACAATGTAGAAAAGATGTGGAGACTCTAGAAAGAGTGCAGAGAAGAGTAACAAAGATGATTAAGGGACTGGACACATAAAACATATGAAGAACGGTTGCAGGAACTGGGTATGTCTAGTTTAATGAAAAGAAGGACTAGGGGAGACATGACAGCAGTGTTCCAATATCTCAGGGGTTGCCACAAAGAAGAGGGAGTCAAACTATTCTCCAAGGCACCTGAGGACAAGAAGCAATGGGTGGAAACTAATCAAGGAGAGAAGCAACTTAGAACTGAGGAGAAATTTCCTGACAGTTAGAACAATTAATCAGTGGAACAACTTGCCTCCAGAAGTTGTGAATGTCTCAACACTGGAAGTCTTTCCTAGCAGTAGCTTATGGCAGATACACTCTCATTTTACCCTTGCAATCATTTTGTAAGGGAGATTAATCAATTATTAATTATATTTGTTAATTATTTATTATCATTATATCTTGCCTTTCTCCAGGAATTCAAGATGTTGTTTATACCACTCCTCCATATTTGTTTCCTGAGCAATAATCTAGTGCGGTAGGTTGGGCCAAGGGTTAACAATTGACCCAAAATTATTGACGGGATTTGACTGGCTGGGGAATTTGAACCTGGATTTCCATGTGTCTTATCCAGCATATCAATCATGACACTCCATTGGCTCTCTGAGATAGAAACTGACCTTGGAGGTCTACCAACTCCAGGGCCGGATTTTCCTATAGGCTAACTAGGCTTCAGCCTAGGGCCTCAAGATCAAGAGGGGCCTTTTATTTATCCGTGCCACATTTTTTATAAAGGTTTGTACCAATTACAACATGTTTCATTTAATATATTGATATATATATCACAGTAATGATGTATTTTACTATCTCTCATGTAATTTACAAACTTAAAAATGGGAGGTGAAAGGGCCCCATAAGTGGAATAGCCTAGGGCCTCTTTTCATCTAACTCCCCTAAACTTAGTGGCCAAGGGAGAATTGAAATGTATTTGCTCACTGTCTGCTCAGTAAACCTGAAACTTTTGATACTCTACTGACTTTGAGAGAGAGATTCATAGCCTCTGTTGGGCTTTGAATTTGAGCTTGTATTGCCATGCAGGGACAACTCTGTAGGATGTCCTGAGTCTCAAGCTTGCTGGAGTGATGATGAAATGAAAAGGCTTTGGGATTCCTATTATGGCTCTGCCTGAAGGAGGTAGACCTTTGTTATGTAAAACAGACTGGCTCAGGCCTTAATGGTCTATTGACAAAGGAAGGGGGCTGTTTCTGCCTTCCTTTTAGGGGAAATATTCTTCCCTTTTAATATTTCCAAAAATAACTCATTTTCCTAGGAGAGGGGTGGGTGCTAACTTCCTACAGGAGGTAAGCCATGAAATCCATTTACAATCATCACTTTTATTAAATATACCTTATTTTAAAACAACAACAACACAGGGATCTTTGGCCATGTTGGTAAAGATAAAGGCTGGTTAAAGCTCGTCTAATTTCACATCCTATTTCTCCTAGTGCAGGGGTGTCCAAACTTGGGAACTTTAAGACTTGTGGACTTCAACTCCCAGAATTCCCCAGCCAGCATGGCTGGCTGGGGAATTCTGGGAGTTGAAGTCCACAAGTCTTAAAGTTCCCAAGTTTGGACACCCCTGTCCTAGTGCAATTGACTTTTGAGATTAAATATACATAAAATTGTAGAGTCCTTGGTGCTCTCTGAACTTGGTCATTGGCTTGCAGATGTTTCGTTATCTGATTAAGTATTATCAGTGCTTAGTGAGCTGCAAACTCCAAATTTGCTAGCACTGATAGTGTTACCTAGTCAGGTAATGAAATATTTTAGAGCAAACACCCAAGCTCAGAGAACGCCAAGAATTCCACACTTCAACCCTAATCTAGATATATTCTGTTTTACTGGATAACAGAAACTGTTTCCCTTTTTTAGGTTTTAAGATTAGATTTTCATAGGTAAAGGTAAAGTTTCCCCTCGCACATATGTGCTAGCCGTTCCCGACTCTAAGGGACGGTGCTTATCTCCATTTTAAAGCCGAAGAGCCAGTGCTGTCCGAAGACATCTCCGTGGTCATGTGGCCGGCATGACTAAACACTGAAGGTGCATGGAAAACTGTTACCTTCCCACCAAAGTGGTCCCTATTTTTCTACTTGCATTTTTACATGCTTTTGAACTGCTAGGTTGGCAGAAGCTGAGACAAGTAACGGGAGCTCACCCCGTTACATGGCGCTAGGGATTCGAACCGCTGAACTGCTAACCTTTCTGATCGACAAGCTCAACGTCTTAGCCACTGAGCCACCGCGTCCCTTCTTTTCATAGGCATATACAATAATTATTATGACGATTTTCTTCCTTGAATTGGTCTAATCCCATTTTGAAGCCATTTAATCTAGTGGCTATCCCCATATTTCAATGACAGTGGTTAAAAATTGCATTTTCATTGTGGGTTTGGGCATTATGTGCACATACAACTGTAATACCCTATTTGTTTGCAAAGTTGTCTTTGTTCCAAGTCACAATGTTAGGAATCCAGAGTACAGTAATTTGCAAACTTACCATGTGTTACTAACTCATTAGCATTCGTTTCTTCTTTCCTACCTCATCCTTGCTGAGATGCTCCCTAGGACACCATCTGGAACTGAATTATTTGAGAGTACATAATTAGGAGGAACTGGACACACAGTTATATACATACCGCATTGATAATCACCAGAATCACTAAATTGAAAGTATAAGTCAATAAACGTATCTTGCCTACAAAGATGATAGATAGATAGATAGATAGATAGATAGATAGATAGATAGATAGATGATAGATAGAAAGATAGATAGATAGATAGATAGATAGATAGATAGATGATAGATAGATAGATGATAGATAGATAGATAGATGATAGATAGATAGATAGATAGATGATAGATAGATAGATGATAGATAGATAGATAGATAGATAGATAGATAGATAGATAGATAGATAGATAGATAGATGATAGATAGATAGATAGATAGATAGATAGATAGATAGATAGATAGATAGATAGATAGATAGATAGATAGATAGATAGATATGATTCTAATATGTGTGAATGCATGATGGGTTGGATCATAAACATTGACTATTCTAATAAAATGTAAAATAGACTTGGATATCAGTTTTGCCAGTCTTGATGCCTTCCAAATTTATACATCCCTCACAGAATTCTCAGCAATGGCCACCCAGGCAAGGGATTATGGGAACTGAAGTCCAGTCCCCTGCAATCCATCGAGTCAACCTGTCTATCAATCTTCCTTCTTGTTGGAGTTTTAAACTCTCCCTCACTAAAGTCCCTCCGGTACTACATGAAAATGACAAAAGCTGAATATTTGAGACACATGCGATAAACAAAATGTATAAAATACATAAGCATAAGCCTTATCTAATTAAAATAATTTAATGTAATGTTAAATAATAGATAAAATATGGACATTTATGTTAAAACAGAATAATCATTTTAGCAATGAGGTTAAATGCTTTAAAATGAAGAGTGAAATATTTTAGACGAGTTGAAAGGGAGGTGTTTTTATGTTCTTTTTGAAGGCCATTGTGGATGCCAGCTGCCATCTTGTCTTGGAAAACAGTTTCCACAGATGCTGGACCATCCAAGAGAAGGCTCAGTCTAAGTAGCAATATGATGGGCTGAGGACCACTAGCAGTGAGCCTTCAAGGGGAGTAGGGTTAGGAGGGGAAAATGACAAACATCTGAACTTTGTTATTTTGGCATCATCATGTTTAGGAAAAAATGCCTATGTGAATGTCCACTAAACTATATTTTGGAGTATGAGTGTCAACTCATAAAGCATTTGCATGTCTGTTATCAGGTTGCCATGGTGAGGAAAGGGGAGGAGCACATTCCATGCATACCTTCAGCTAGAGTCGGATCTCAGATTACTACAGCAGGCTTTTGAGGCATGCACCTAGTTGGAGAATGTGATTTATGACACAGACTGAGGAGAGGGAAGAAACGGGGGCAAAGTTCAGCCATAATTTAAGTGAGGTCAGATCTGACTGCAATGAGGTATTGCCGAAATGGTGTTCTTAATAAATGACTGGATTTCTTTTGAAATTTGGCTCGAGGCTCATGAATTAATTAGGGCATCTTTTGGAAACCTGACAATGAGGTTCTTTGGCCCTCAAAAGCCATTTTAGGGCTTTACAAAAGCAATAAATCATATTTGTTTTGTTGTGCCCTGAAATAAACTGGGGAAAATGAAATGTAAAGATTTCAAAATACAGTTGCATAAGTAGTGCATGGTTTCCTAGACATAAATATGGTCTTCCGCATCTTCTTAAGAAGCTGAAGAGGCCTAATAGCATGGTTCACAAGTAGCAAAGTGCTTGCTGGAAACAAAGCAACATGCTTTCTGTTAGATATTCGTTCTAACTTCAGTGGTTTCCACCAAGGTCCTCTGATCCGGCGGGAACAGAGGTTTAATCCTATTGGTCGAAGGGTCTGACAGCTCCCTATAACAGGACTTCTGTCAGATTCAACCTTCGCTGGATTGTTCTCACTTGTTGTACTTAATAAAGAGCCGTTACCGTTAAGCCTGTGTGTGCCTATCCATTACCCAATCTAACACTTTCTGTAGTAGCAGAGGGAAGAACTTTGTGTCTCTAAAACAGGGGAATCAAATGCAAGGCCCATCCGGCCCATCGGGTGCTTAAATCTGGCCCACAGGGCCGACCTGGAAGCATCAAAGGACTGGCCTGCAGTGTCTTTGCCAGTGAAAAAGGAGCTCCATTTTCACTGGCAGAGGGCTGCAAGAGGTCATCGTGGCCAGGGAGTCATGCATGGCTCTGCCAGACCCTGTTTTAGCTGGCAGAGGTCTCCCAAAACAAACTAAAAACAAAACAAAAGAAGAAATGTTTCCCATTTTGCATTTGAACATGAAAGAAGGGACAGGAAAGAAGAAAGGGGAAAAGGAAAGACAAAGAAAAAGAAGGAAAGATGGAAAAAGAGCAAGGAAGGAAAAAGAAAGGAAGAGGGGAAGGAAGAAGAAAGAATGAAGGGGGAAGGAAAAATAAGAAAAGGAAAGAAAGAAGGAAGGAAGGAAGGAAGGGTTTCAGGGAACTCCTGCCTTAGCACTTGGCCACCACAGGTGCCCCAGACACAAGTGACATTGAGCTGGCCACGGTCACCACACCCACGGCCACCACGGCCCTCCAAGGTCAAACACAATCCTGATGTGGCCCTCGATGAAATTGAGTTTGACACTCCTGCTTGAAAGAGTTTTTCACCCATCAAGACACCATTTTGCTGAGACATATATTTTGGATGATTCT
Source organism: Natrix helvetica (assembly GCF_964273705.1). NCBI lineage: Eukaryota > Metazoa > Chordata > Lepidosauria > Squamata > Natricidae > Natrix > Natrix helvetica. The sequence goes on from NC_138550.1 coordinate 23,180,001, forward strand.
ATTCTGCTGTGGTTTAGTCAAGTAGTCCTTCAGACTGTTTTTGTTTTTGCAAGTTACCCTGAGGTCTCAAGCGCAGCTAACATTGGTACATAAACAAAATGTTTATTGGGCATGTGAAATTACATTACATTCCTCTTTAATTGAGCATCTGGAAATTGAAGCCATGTTTTTAATGCAACATATTCTCCTGCTAATAAAAAATGAAAAATGAGGGAAAAGGAAAGGAGCATTTAGTTCCCTTTCTGTGTATAAGGAATGAAATACTATATTTTGCTGCGCCGTCAGCTGTCTAATTTAGGGATAAATTGCAAAGGACAGCATCGTAATAAATGGTATCGAATACTAATTTTTCATTTAGTTGACTAAAATAAACAGCTACTAAGAGATTGATGAATAGGTCCATCGGTTATGTTTATTTGCAGTCAATTAGATATTTTAGATTATAGTTGCTAAAATCTGCTGAAGTTCGTTTCTCAATCATTCCTTTGAAATATCATTTCCATTCCAGATTAATTTTAAGGCAAGGAGATCAAAATTTAGCTGTATATAGTTAGAGCTTCGCAGATGATGTTTGTATGGTGCAAAGTAAGAATTTGGTACAGATCACATTGTGTCCAATAAAAGGCAGGAATTTACCATCTGCTGGGGAGAACATAACAGTTACAAAGAGGTTTTCTGGCAGATCCTTCCTTTCTACTCTTTATTTTTTTATGCACGCGGGGGTTTATGGAAAGAGTAGCCAAAGCAGACACATCCTTGCCTAACCGTGAAGATTTTCTGTTTTAACCATGACATAAGCAATGAAGGTGTTTTTGCTTCTGCTGTGTTCCCATGACATGTTTTATTCTAATCTGTAATTGAAATGGGGTTAAGTTCTCTTAGCTATGCAAGTGTTGCAGAAGTGTGTTCCCACAAAGCTGACAGCATTCGACAACAGCTGCAAGGTGTGCAGCAATCTATTATGCTTCGCCACCCATTACACTGGAGGCAAAATCAGTTGACCTGAAGTGAGATGAGTCTTGGCTGAGGTAAATATTCACTGACGGGTTTTTTCCCTCAAAGACCTGGCCATAAAATGAAAGGTACAGACACAAAACATGAAAATCACACTTTTTTTTAATAATAATTTTTATTGTTTTTGTCTTTTCATCACATATTACAATCTTTATATCAACAGTTTGTACAATGTTACATCGTCGTATCTATATATGTTTTCCTCTCTTTACCATATATTACAATCATTATGTCATCTTATCTATACATTTTTATGATATTTTACATATTTACCTACTTTTATATACAGTTCTATGTTTATTTATGTATATTGTTTTTGGCTTAATTATTTTTCTTATTTTCCAACCATTCATACCACTTATTCCAAATTTTGTAGTATTCCAATTCTTCTTTGTCCTTTAATTTTAGGGTTAATTTGTCCATTTCTGCACAATCCAAGGTTTTTTTAATCACTAATTCGTCCGGCGGTATATTGTTTTGCTTCCAGCATTGGGCAAAAGCTATTCTAGCTGTGGTTAATATATGTGTTAGTAGATATTTAATTTTTTTTGTGTAGTTCCCTTTGATTATTCCTAATAAGAAGGTTTCGGGTTTATACTTTATTTGTTCCCCCGTAATTTCTTGTGCCCACTTCCAAATTCTTTTCCAATATTTTTGCGATTCCGGGCAGGTCCACCACATGTGATAGAAGGTCCCTTGTTCTTTTTTACATTTCCAACAGGTCGATTTCAGTGTTGGGTACATTTTTGCCAATCTTGTTGGCACACTTTTTAAATGTTGTAAGCCTGTCAGAGTCATTAGTATGAGGGGTGCAGCAAATACATTTCATAATAAATCAATAAATGTTGGTGTAAAAAGGAAATGATGTAACAGTGAAAAGTAGAGTAGGCTAGAACAGTATAGCATTAAAGGGTAAAAATGACCCCCCTCCTCTGTTGCTCCAAAACATCACATGAAAGAAGGTGCATATTGGCATTTGTGGTCTAAGCGGGGGGGGGATGGGAGAGAAAATTTCTAAGTAAAATATTGCTTGTGACTCAGTGGCTTCATGACTCCAGTCTGTTTTGGTTATTGCAATTATATTCAGCTTGGATTATTGCAGAGTGGCACGTGGGCGGGGGGGGGGGGGAGAAGCAGCACAGGAAGGCACTAGAGATGATGGATGGAGGCTTGCGCTCTGACCTGACTTACTCCTACTGCAGTACCGAAATTGGTGGGCTTTCCCTCTCCCTCCCCCAGATGTTTGTGGATGGTGGAAGAGGGAGAAGAGTAAAGCCAGAATAATCAGACAAGCATTTTCTTACAGGCACCACAAATCAGGACAGCGTAATATGCCATGCTGTGAGGGCGGATCTACATTTGCTGCTTGGCCTATTGCATCCCTCTCCAGCCCATTGCCAATGTCTCCTGCGCCCATCTTTTCCAGCTTTGATTCAAAATGGCTGATTTCTGACAAAAGCTGTCTTCAGAGAGGATGATCGCCAGCACTTCGTTCTGATCTAATGGCTCTCCCTAACTCTCATGGGCTGCAATGCCTGGCTTTTCCCTTAAAGAATTGGTTCGTCACCAGACCTTGGGGGGGGGGAGTGGGGCTGAGTACGCGGTGAAGCTAGCGCTGGAAATCTCTCACTTCCGGAGAAATGTGCCCAGTAAGACCCGTCGCTCGCTTGGGAAGGCCGTGGCTGCTTCCCCCGCTCGGCGTGACCAAGCAGCTCCCACTCCGGTTCACAGAGGAATCGGATGGGGATGTTCCTTTGCCAGAATATAGACCCCTGCCTACCCACAAGGACGCATTGGTTATATTTCCGAGTCCTACTGGGAAAGGGAGCGGCTAATAAATCCAAATTTATTATTATTATTATTATTATTATTATTATTATTATTATTATTATTATTATTATTATTATTATTATTATTATTATTATTATTATTATATTATTATATTATTTATTATTATTATTATTATTATTATTATTATTATTATTATTATTATTATTATTATTATTATTATTATTATTATTATTATTATTATTATTATTAATATTATTATTATTATTATTATTATTATTATTATTATTATTATTATTTATATTATTATTATATTCAGTGGTGGGATTCAACTTTTTTTACTACAGGTTCTGTGAGCGTGGCTTTGTGGGCATGGTGTGGCTTTGTGGGCGTGGCAGGGGAAGGTTACTGCAAAATCCCCATTCTCTACCCATCCCACTAACCTGCTTTCCTGCTCCATTCTCCTGTTCGGGGCAATAAAAGAAGGTCAGCTTGGAGACAGGGAGGCAGCAAGGGCGGGGCCAGCCTATTTGCCGGTTCTTTGGACTACTCAAAATTTCCGCTACCGGTTCTCCAGAAACCTGTCAGAAGTGGATGAATACCACCTCTGGTTATATTAACTTGTCACTGATATATGGTAATCTGGCTGCTGTTTTGAGTACTATTTGGGAGTTGGGTTGTGGGTTTTTGTGTGCTTTTATATTTTTTTTCCACATTGTTAGCTGCCCAGAGTCGTGAACCTGAGATGGGTGGCCAAATTTAAATTACCTGTTTCCCTGAAAATAAGACCTCCCCGGATAATTAACCCAATCGGGTTTTTGAGTGCGTGTGCTAAAATAAGCCCTCCCTGAAAATATTGCAACGCAGCAGCAGCCATGAGGAGACCACGCTTGCAGCCTCCTGCACCTCAAAAATAATAAGACCTCCCCAAAAATAAGGCCAAGTGTTTATTTCAGGGGGCAAAAGAAAATAAGACCCTGTCTTATTTTGGGGGAAACACGGTATAAATATACATTATTACATTGTTATTTTTAACTTGCTTTTAGGTAAGACAGAAGTTGTGAAGTCAAGGCAGCAAACATACATAATATTCCTGCCTCCTGTCCTGCTTTCCCCACCACAACATCCCTGTGAAGTGTGTGGGGCTGAGAGTTGCTAACCCAAGATCACCCAGCCAGTTTTCATGTCTAAAATGGGACTAGAAATCATAATCTCCTGATTGTAGCCGGGTGCCTTAATCCCAAGACCAAACCACCCAGAGTCATGGGTGAGTCATTGGAAGTCAGATAGCACATAAATTCAATAAATTATTATCGCTGGCTGCATTATCAGCCAGATGTTTAACTGGATTTGGCATTTTTATCTACCCATCGAGTCTTTCCTAAGGACCTGGGATAGGCAGATGTTGAGGTTTAATAATATTAAATGTAGCGTGGCAGGATGTCAGCTGTTCCAGGTACAATCAATCTTCCTTTTCCAATTGACTGATGGTAATTCTCTCAGTGCTGATGGTGTTCAAGTGGTGCTTCAGATGTTTGGGAATTGCACTCAAGGCACCTATTACTATTGGTAATAGCAAATCATTATTTCTTTGCTTTCCTTCTTAATACATTTATGATGGGTAAGCAACTTTTCTTTCAGTAGTCCTGCAGCTGCCAGCCTTGGTTGCTCAGCAACACTCCTGAGTCTTGTAGCCCACTGTGTCACCAGATGTCCAGGAATTCCAACAATTAGTCCAGTCGTTGGTGACCTGGGCAATGACTGATTTAGTATGGGGGTGGGATTGAAAAAAATTAGCAACCTGTTCTCTGCCTGGTTGCTTGGTGGGCATGGCCTACTCAGCCTCCTGCACTACAGTGGGGGGGAGGCATTTTCAACCTCCCCAGGGTCCAGAGGCTTTCTTTGAGCCTCCGGGAGGGTGAAAATGGCCTTTCCCAGGTTCCAGAGGTCCCCTGGAGACCGGAAATGGGGCCATTTCCAGACTTCCAGAACTTCTGGAAGGCCCGTTTTTCGCCCTCCCTCCCAGAGCCTCTGCGTGGGCCCTGCACTTACCTGGCATCCAAAATGGACTGTGTGGAGACTCCTGGGAGGGGAGGGGTGGGCAGGGCCAGCCAGTCCTTGCAACTACCGGTTCGGCAAACCAGATGTAAAATTAGCATCCGGTTCACCCAAACCAGTCCAAACCAGCTGAATCCCACCCCTGATTCAGTATAGATTTCTGTAACTTATATCTCTCACCCTATAAGAGACATTCTGTTGTGTCCTTGGAGATACGACTGGCGGCAGCCGAGAGACACTGGAAGGCCCTGATTGGCCAAGGCGCATCTGCCAGCTGGCGGGAGGATTACACCCCTCTCATTGGCTCCCCGCCTGACAGCTCCAAGTATAAATAGCTGTCAGGCGGGCTAGTTGCTGTTCTGTTCTGCCTATACCTTGTAGCGTTTGTTGTTAAATAAATAGTTTGAACCTTTCACCGCCTCAGTTATTCGCGGTTCGCAGGGACATAAAACATTCTTTGGCTGGCTCTTTTCATGAGATTGGTTCAACATGTTTGAACCTCTGTCAAAGTTCTTGTCTTCCTCATTCAAGTCCCACAACCACATTACAACCACTTCAAGGAGGTGCCTGATGATGATGATGATGATCTGGGGAAAGCAAAGAAAAAGCACAGGGACAAGGAGGGGATATCCCTAAAAGAAAAAGGCATGGATGGATGCATGAGTGGATGGACGTATTGCACTGAATCTACCAAGCAAGAGTTGTCTTCTCTGCAGGGAAATAACCAATTAGGTCTTGGGATGACTGCAGTTCGAATCGAGCACCAGGCCATTCCCACTGCAATCTGGATTGGAATTTCTGAAGTCGAAGACGAGGCAAGATTCGGATCAACAATGGGTGCAGCAAATTTTGAGTGGATACTGTTTTCTGCTGACTCCACAAAAACGGATCGTACTTGTAGATTGGCTCTAAATCATGTGGTTTTACCTTAACATGGTATAGGATTGTAACCATTGGTGGTTTTTAAACCATGGTTTCAATCTTGATAGGCTCTTTCTCCCTTTCTTCTGTGAGTTTAAAAATAATGTTGAAATCAATACAAATGGAATCTGAAATTACCTGCAAGGTTAAAAAAGGAACAAGAAGGTACAGTTGGGGAGTCAGATTAAGGATTAACCAAATATTTGTTGCGAGATTCTTAAAAACTTTCCATTTTATGCTGATTTATGCTACTGTTTTGCAAAATGAACCTGTTTCCAGATTTTTTCCCCCAAGCTGTTTTGAAATGGAATCTGTCATCTTGACAGGTAATTCTATGCTGTATTTAAACCCCAAGACTCTTCTTGTTCATTGCAAAATGTCCTCCTCTCATTTCTTCATATAATTAGGAGGCGCCTGGCAAGTCATTTTTCCCCAAGAGGAGTGGGATTAATAGAAAGGTTTCTTGAGCTAACTAGAAAAAGAAATTTCCCTCTCATTCTGTGCACATGTTCATATACAGCATACAAAGTGCTAAAGTGCAGGCAAATTTGGTTTTGAAATTCACCATAATTTAGGGAAATGATTTTCCTCCATCACCGCTACTACTATGGTGTTGGAAGAAATGTCAATCTGGGTTCACTTCCAAGTAGGGAGAAAGACAATGGAAACACGGAGTCTGTTTGGAAAGATGGTTTTCATGGTGGACAGGACCACATGGCTTGAGATCCTGGGCAAAAAAGCACATGGGTGAGAGATAGAGATAGATTTATACCCTCTGTTGGGCTTTGAATTTGAGCTTTTATTCTGATTGGTTGTCAGACTCCCATGGGGCCATTTAGGGGTAACTTTGTAAGTTGTTTTTGAGTCCTAGGCTTGGTTGAGCCTTGCTGGGTGATGATGTAATGAAAGGGCTTTGGGCAATTCCTACTAGGGCTTTGCCTGAAGGAAGTAGATCTTTGTTAAGTAGAATAGACTGGCCAAGGCCTTAATGGCCCATTGACAAGTGGGAGGTGGGGAGATGAGTTTCTGCCTCCCTTTTAGTGGAAATATTCTGCCCTTTTAATATTTCCTAAAATAGCTCATTTTCCTAGGAGAGAGGTGGGTGCTAACCAGGGGTGGGTTGTGGCAGGCACTACTGCCAGTTTGCTCATGTGCACGCTTTGTCCGTGCGTGCATGGGCAGTGCAATTAAAATTTTTCTGCGCATGCGCAGAACTGAAAAACAAGATGGTGCCGCCTAGAGAACCGGTTTGGGGTGTGGCAGGCCTGGGTCGTTGCCGGTTCCAGTGTCCCAGGCCACCAAACCATTACTGGTTCGGCCGAACCGGTCCAAACTGGTAGGAACCCACTACTAGTACGAATTTCCTACAATGGATTACTATAACTGTACAGTACTGTGTGACTAATGTTGTGTATCAGTAAAGTGCTGTGAAAAGCTATTATAGGATGTGAAAAGAAAAGGAAAAGGAAAAGAAGAATGCATAGTAAATTACTTTAACATTGCTGAGAAAATGACATGGACATGCCCATGTAGTCATCAGGAGCTGAAATAGCTCTGCAGAGACTTTAGTTAAAAGGCAACAATTTAGTTAGTTCTTAAATTATTAAATTCTTTTCGGTTTTAAAAGTTAAAAAAAAGTACTTTTAAAATTATTTTAAAAATTTTATTACAAGGGTGAGAGAAGAGGCAAGGGGTACAATTAAAGATTCAAACAATTTGACACTGGCTTGGACTTTGCACTTTGGCTGGGAGAGGCAGTCAGGATAAGATGCTGCAGATTTAATTCAGGTAAGTAAGTGCTTTGGGTTGGATTCCCTTCCATCTTTGAGGCAGCAGTGCCGGGTTCCCAGACTGATAAAGATTGAAGAGACAGTTATGTAAAGAGCCAGCTGCAAGCTTTTCCATTATCTGTGAAAAGATCTGTCTCCCTGCCAGATTACATGGAAGTTATTAGAAAGAAATTTTGAAAGTCCCTGATGTGTTCTGACCTACGCTTCCCCAAACCACGAAGCAAACTCCTTGTCCCGACAAAAAAACCCTTTTTATTAATTTACTGTGAATTCTGCTCATTCACATCCTGCAAAGTCTTTCAAGGGGGGATTTACAGTCACAGTTACCTTAGCAGGCTTGGAGAGCTGCCAGGCAGATATCTGAAAAACTTGGCAAGGAGTCTCAGAGAGTCACGAAACAATTAAGCTAACTAATTGTTTCCTGTAAACTCCATTCCCCTTTCGCTGCTCTTTTATTTCCTCTGGAAGGGGCCATTCATTGTCCACCTGTGGCGTTACTCCCAAGTCGACCCTTGTTCCTTAGCTGTTCCCTTCATCTGGCAACTCTGCTCATACGCACACTGGGAAAAGGCTCCAGCTGTTCGTCTGCCTCACTGATGTCTGACTCCAAAGGCAGCTGATAACTGTCAGACAGTCCTGGTCCCATCTTTGCCTCCGACACAGAGCCCTCATCCGAGCCTTCCCCAGACTCCAGGACTGGCCCATGTTCCTTCCCAACCTCCTCACTGTCCAAATCTGCTGCCAGCTCCGCTGCCCGCTGGCGGGCCACAACAAGAAGTCAGATTCACTTAACAATTGCATGTATCACTTTACAACTGCAGTGATTCGCTTAACAACTGTGGTGAAAGAAGTCGTTAAATGGGGCAAAACACACTTAACAATTGTCTTGTTTAGCCTCAGAACTGTTAGGCTTGATTTTGGTTGTAAGTTGAGGACTGCCTTGTATTTTTACTTTGGTAATATAATAAACAGTCTATGTTCTGAATCCACAATCTTTGTTGTGTATGATTTAAGCATCTCTTCTTAGCCGAGTTGCAAACTTGTAGGTGTGTGTTTAATTCTGTTCTCTGCTCTTTTAAGCCATCTGCCGCACAGCTGCTAACACAGAATTAAAACAACGGAAAGTATTTCCACTACTAAATTTCAGTATATTCATGAAAAAGCTGTTAGAAGCATCAGACTTTACATCGTAGGAAATGTTCTGATACACATATGCATACATAAACAACGGTGATACCTAAAATATACATTTATTTACCAAACGATAATTGTTCTTCCTCAAAACAAACTACAAGTACATAGTACTTCAATCACAATTAAATAATCAAATGTAAATCCAAGCAGCTTAATTAACATTTGCTAAATAAATCTCGTTTTCCATTCTCAGTTACCAAATTTTAAAGCTGTCTTTTAAAAACATGCAGATGAATGTAAATAGAACTTCTGGATGGTGAACACGAAAGGAACACCTTATAAACAATCACTTTTATAGTGGCCCTATTAGCATGGTACATATTTTAAATCTGTGTGAAAGCATATTTGCTACCTACCTTTGAATGTATGAATGGAATAGCATTTTACTGTTGGAATGGAAGTATATTTACATTAATTTATGCAAAGAGTTTCATGGCATATTTTGCTTCTAAACTGTTTGCTACATGGCAGTTTCCTTAAGCTTTTATTTTCCTGATATGTTGAGAGGAATGAGCTGAATGGGAAACACCTATTCCTGTACATATGCATTTAGCATATCTGGTATACTTATTAACATTCAAAACAAGAATGATTTCCTTACAGTACTTTGAGCTGAATCAAAAAGCTTGCTTTACAAGGACTCAGGATTTTGAAGAAGATTTATTTTAAGCTCTGAGATGCCAAATACAGCAAGGCTACATAGTGCTTTGCAGCCCACAAGGAAATAATCCTCTTTTCTGATGCATTTAAGATCTGAAAAATTGTGAACAGCATGTGATTATTGCTGTTACATATTCATGGCTGGTGACACCATTCTGGATGTTTACCAAGCTCTATAACCCACCTGATTTTGTTTCTTTATTTGTAGATAATTTTAATATTAAATATTGAAACTGATTTAAAGTAAACTGATTCTGGAGAACTAGTAGTGGAAATTTTGAGTGGTTCGGAGAACCGGTAAATACTCTGACTGGCCCCGCCCCCATCTATCCTCTGCCTCCCGAGTCCCAGCTGATGGGGAGGGAATGGGGATTTTACAGTATCCTTCCCCTGCCACACCCACCAAGCCATGCCACGCCCATCAAGCCATGCCCACAGAACCGGTAGTAAAAAAATTTGAATCCCGCCACTGGGCATTGGTGAAATCTGCTTACCTTCACTCCCGCAGAGCATCAAAAAAGGACGTGATGATGTCGGGGTGAGTGGGTGGAGCCTGATACCAAGCATGCCTGAAAGGTACGTAGAACAGCGAGGGGGGCGATCCGCTGTGCAATGCGATTTAAATTAGCTAGAAAGCAGGAAATCCTGCTTTCTAGCTAATATAAATCGTGTTTCACAGCTGATTGTCAGAAATATCGGTTTGCCCGAATTAGTAGCATTTTTTTACTACCAGTTTGGGCATTTCACACCTGGGATGGGGCATAGAAGTACCCCATATCCTAAATCCTGAAGCCTATCTGATGTGGGTTACAAAATTCTGAACAACTGCTAAATGGTAGAGTTACCTATTTTCTGTATTTGTTTTGAGGCAGCAGGTAAATAGCCAGGTTACCTAAAGGATATAGGAGCACCCAGACTCCCCTATATTAAAAGGACAATCGAGCCAGCATATTAATTGACCTTTAAATTAGCTTGCTTAATATCTGCTACAAATCTTACTGGAACATAAGTTGCAAAAGGCTTCAAGACTTGGGTACAAGAAACAGATGGTGTTTGTGTAAGATATGAAACTGCCGTTTAGCGTATTAATAAACCTTGGCATTAAGAGGTTGCTAATGCTAACTTTTTCACTTCTCTTTCTGTAACTTTCCAAATGTATTTGTAAGACATAAATGTGAAATGTAAGTATTGCTTTTGATGACCAAGGCAAACCAAACCCCCCCCCCCCGAGCAGGTGGCTGTTTCGGGGGTGTGGACTTGCCCAAAACCTAGAAGCTAGAAAAAGTATAAAAGTACTGTCTTGGGCATAGCCAAGACAGTTCAGAATTGTGTATGAACACGCTGGACTCAATGCATCAATAAACCTGTTTTCTCTAGCACCTTGTGGTCTCACGTCCCATCTTTGGTGAACTGAGGTCAAACACCCCAGTCCGCCGCAACAGTTTGTTGTTGGTTGTCTGGATTTCTGCAACCCAGTTTACTAGCCCCCCAGCTACTTTGCAGAAAATAAGCACCGAGTGCTCCATTTTACCTTAATGTTTAGTTTATCATACTTTGTGAATCATCTGTTTGGGAAGCTATTTGCCTTGGCTGCCTCCTTTCTTGTCTATACAGTTCTGTTTTTAAAAAAGAATTTTATTGGTTTTTAAACATTTATGGGGAAAGGTAAAAGGGTACATAGAAAATTTTGGCAGCTCCCGTGCTGGTGGTAGAAATCCCTCCAAATCTCACAGTTTTTACAATGTTAAAGACAACGTATAAAAGATAAGCAAAAACAGAATCTTGTTCTACATTATATCAATCATGTGTTCAATCATCTCTTTTTTTGTCACTTTCTAGTATATCAACAATTACAATAATATTTCAAATGCATTTATTTTTGTGGCCTGAGCCTTTTCGATATTGCTCCCTCCTCTCTGTCCCCAGATGGAGTCACAGCCCCTCCCTCTTTCATATCTTGTACATTACTACCTTTTTCACTACCTCCCATATTTTCGTCCTCTAGGAGAGAACTGTGTTTTTTTAATGAAGGCTTCTGCCTCCCCCACTGTATTAATTCTAATTTTGTTTCCCTCCCAAAAGATCAACATTCCTCTGGCAATAACCATCTAAACCAAACTCCTTTATTATATAATTTCTTTGATAAGGAGGAGTACTTCGTCCTTTTCTCTCTTATTTTTTTGGGGGGGGAATTTGCTTAAGAATGGTAATTTCTTTGTTTTTATATTTTAGTGGTCCCCCCCTTTGAGCCCTTAGCACCCCATCCTTCATGGTCCTCCTAAGAAAATTAACATGTACCTCCCTTGGAACATTATGTGTTCTAGCATATGCTGAATTAATCCTGTAAACCAGATCCATATCCCACCACAACTGTTCTCTCTCTCTCTTAATATATTCTGCTAAAATTGTACTCATAATATCCTTAAGATCTTCACTTTCTGTCTCTGGTAGGTTCTGGAATCTGAGAAAAAAGGACATTCTTTCAAGTTCTATCTTTGCCATAAAATTTTCCAATTCTAAATTCCCCTTCCAGACTGCCTTAACCTCCTCCCCCAGCCCAGCCGCCCCCTCCTCCAACACATTAATTCTTTGTTTGTTTTCTGTTATATGGTGTTGTACACCTCTGAGTTCTTCTTTGAGATCTGTCACCTCCTTTTTCAACTCATTTTGACCCCTCATAATTTCCTGAAACATTTGGGTAACGGATAAGTCTTTTGAGCTCTCTCCAGTCCCTTCTTGTTGTAACAATGAAGTAATTTTCATCTGATGCATACTTGGGCTGGAGGTGGCAGATGTGGGAGCCGAGAATGTCTTGCCCGTTGGTGGTTTTTTGGGCCCCATTTATCTGAGTTCAGAGATGGTATAAATCTTTTACAAAAGAAATGGCGTCAGTGGAGTGCGCAGCTGTACCGATCGAAGGAGGCAGGCAAATCCGAAAGTGAAAAGTTAGTTCTCCATCACAGTTCCAAGGCACTGAGGCACACCAGAAAGGGGAAAATCAAATAATCAAAATCCTGGAAGACCATATAACAGGAGAGGTCCAGGGGTCCTTCAGGGGGGGTAATAATACAATGCCAGAGATTTTTTCAAAGGTAGTTTCAAAAGGCAGACTTCATTTGTAAGTACAAAAGCGAAGACGGAGGAGAGCCATCTTGGCTCCTCCTTTCACAGGGAGAAGAACAAAGATTTCCATAAAGTTTTTTTTCCTTTAAGAAAACAGCTCAGCAATCACCTCTTGCAGTTGTGATATGAATCTTTCTCACATAGTTAATACAGGTGACACGTCAGCCTTTATTCTCTCTCCATTCTGATATAGAGAGAGATAATATGAATGCCACTTTATCCGAGGGAGGTAAAGAGAAAGAGAAACCCCCCTCTAATCTTCCAGCTTCAAATAGATTGAACACGAATTTACAATAGTCTGCTGCTTATCCATTAATGATAATTAAGGAGATGAGGACGGATCTCTCGCCACCCGCATTCCAGCTGCTCCTCCTTATTTAACTACTTCCTCCCGGAGGCCATTCAGCGAAAGGGGAGACAGCCAAATGCTGTTCCATGCCCCCCCTCCATTCCCCGGCTCCTGGGGCGAGGCTGGAAACACCCCCGCCGGCTGCCGCCGAATCTGGGGGGTTCCAGCAAGCCGCCCTGCAGCAGGTGGCCCCTCCGAGACCCCCTGTGCTCCTAAAAGGAGCCCACCAGAGAGACGAACAGCAGACAATAATGTCCGTCGCCTTCAGTGACCAAAAGTGATCTCCTGTCTATACAGTTCTTGTTCTGTTTTTACAGGATGGCAGTTAGCCATTGTTGGAAGAAATATCCAGGTCCAGGTCCAAGCCGGGAATAAAATGGAGGCTGATTGGAAAGAAAGAGTCTGTTTATTGATGGGCAGAAACAACACACACACAGTGTGCAGTTCTGGGACAGCTGACAAAATAGACTTGAGAGTGGGTGGGTTTTTTATACCTTCTTGATTCTTATGGGGTCATGGCTGACTCTCTAGGTGAAAGGGGAAATGCAAATCCTAGGTGTTCACCTGAGCTAATCTTGTCAACCTTTGGCTTGCCTAATTGTGTTGCTTATCTGGAGTTTCTGTCTGACCCAGTCTTTCTGAATGGATTACCAAATCTGCATTTCTAAAAGCTGGTCTCCCCAGTTTCTGCTTGGGGCAGGGAGACTGGGGCTGGTTTCTGGAAGGAGAAGAAATGGAGCTAGTGACATTTTATTTTCCTGGGCCCCAAGATCACTGCAGATGGGGACTGTAGCCAAGAAATTAAAAGATGCTTGCTCCTGGGGAGGAAAGCTATGGCAAATCTAGACAGTATGCAAAAAAGCAGAGATATCACCCTGCCAACAAAAGTGTATATAGTCAAGGCTATGGTTTTCCCAGTTGCAATGTATGGCTGTGAAAGTTAGATCATAAGAAAGGCTGAGAGCCAAAAAATTGAGGTCTTTAAACAATGGTGCTGGAGAGGACTCCTGTGAGTCCCTTGGACTGCAAGGTGATCAAACTAGTCAGCCCTAGAAATCAACCCTGACTGCTCTTTAGAAGGCCAGATCCTGAAGATGAAACTCAAATACTTTGGCCACCTAATGAGAAGGAAGGACTCACTGGGGGAGAACCTAATGCTGGGAAAGATTGAGGGCAAAAGAAGTAGAGAAAGACAGAGAATGAGATGGATGGAGTCACAGAAGCAGTAGGAGTGAGATTAAATGGACTCCAGAGGACGGAAGATGACAGGAAGGCCTGGCGGAACATTGTTCATGGGGTCACCATGGGTCAGATATGACTTTGCAACTAACAGCAACAAAAATACTCCCGTGCTTCCTTTAATTGTCAGTGTCAAGGAAGGAATTCAGAAAAGATTTCCATAAATGTTCTTGCCCTCAGATTAAGACATGTAAGTATCTGGAACAAGCCATAACGATGTCAAGGTCAGTAGGACGCCACTACATAAAATATCACAAGTACAAACCCTTGTAATTTTGACACCAATTGCCTTCCTTCTTTCTGCTCCCTGCAGTCAGCCATGAATGACTGCATGGATGGCAAATGCTAACCTCTTACAAGATCTGTTTTTAGAACTGTGATTGATTAGGTTTCTTCAGAGTGTAGCTGTTCCTGTGCTCTGGGATTTATTGGCAACCCCTTCCCAGCCTTTTTTGATATTCTTATTAAACAGCACATTTAACTTCTTAATCACTACAGGCACATTCTCATGTCCCAGGAGAAGAAGATATATTAGAAATGTCTGTCTGCCTTGCAGAATCCAATGCCAGTTATTGGCAATATGTCTTGAGAGTAATGGTTTATTGCTTTCTTTCTGCAATAACTCTGATTGTGGCCATCGCTTGTGGAACTGGCAGCAACGAGTGACTGCAAACCTCAGATGATTCCTCTTCAGTGCATTAGGCCAGATCTCCCTTTGATCACCCAGCCTTGCACAACTTGGCAGCAAGAGTCTCAGTAAAAAGTCAGTTGTAACTGGGCATAAATTCTGAGGCTCAGCAAGCATTTCCTGACGACCTAGAAGAAGTACAAGAATGCCATCTATCTCCCGGCTAAGGCTGGGATGAAATATAATGGGGTTTCTCAGGAGACACATTTCAGCATCCAATTAGGGACTTGGCATAACATTTCACATTGAATTCCTTTGCGGTGGCTTTTTGATACAGATGATGCAGCTGTGGTCCTACCCTTGAAACAGTAGAAAATTTGAGAGGGGTAAAGGATATCCTACCAAGGTTATCCTGACCTCTTTTGCTGGTGCAACCTTGTTGCAAGCCGGATATACAATACAATACAATAGCAGAGTTGGACGGGACCTTGGAGGTCTTCTAGTCCAACCCCCTGCCTAGGCAGGAAAACCTACACCGTTTCAGATAAATGGCTATCCAGCATCTTCTTAAAGACTTCCAGTGTTGGGGCATTCGCAACCTCTGGAGGCAACTTCTGTTCCACTGATTAATTGTTCTAACTGTCAGGAAATTTCTACTCAGTTCTAAGTTGCTTTTCTCCTTGATTAGTTTCCACCCATTGCTTCTTGTTCTACCCTCAGGTGCCTTGGAGAATAGTTTGACTCCCTCTTCTTTGTGGCAACCTCTGAGATATTGGAACACTGCTATCATGTCTCCCCTAGTCCTTCTTTCTCTTAAGCTAAACATACCCAGTTCCTGCAACCGTTCTTCATATGTTTTAGTCTCCAGTCCCCTAATCATCTTTGTTGCTCTTCTCTGCACTCTTTCTACAGTCTCCACATCTTTTCTACATCGTGGTGACCAAAACTGAATGCAGTACTCCAAGTGTGTTACCAAGGCATTGTAAAGTGGTATTAACACTTCACATGTGGCATTCCTTTTGAAAATGATCAGGCCCGCCAGGCCGCCATGGAAAAAGTAAAGGACTGGCCCGTGGTGCCTCTCCCAGTGAAAATGGAGTTCCCCGAGCTCTGCTTTTGCTGGGAGAGGGCTGCAGGAGGCCATCATGGCCAATGTTGTGGCCCACCAGTGGCCAGCAGAACTGGCAGCAGATTCAGAGAGTGAGGAGTTTGGGGAGGAACATGGGCCAGTCCTGGAATCTGTGGAAGACTCTCATGAGGGCTCTGTGTTGGGAGGCAGAGATGGGAACAGAGCTGTATGCCAGTTATTAGCTGCCTTCAGAGTCAGACATTAGTGAGGCAGATGAACAGCTGGAGCCTGTTCCCAGTGTGCACCTGCGCAGAGTTGCCAGACAAAGGGAACAGCTAAATAACAGGAGTTGATTTGGGAGTAAGGCCACAGGTGGACGATGAATGTCCCCTCCCAGAGGAAATAAAAGAGGAGCGAAAGCAGAGTGGAGTTTGCAGGAGGCAATTAGTTCGCTTAATTGGTTCATGACTCTCCGAGACTCCTTCCCAAATTTTGCAGATATTAGCCTGGTAGCTCTCCAAGCCAGATAAGGTCTGTGACTGTAAATCCTCCCTTGAAAGACTTTGCTGGATGTGAATGAGCAGAATTCATAGTAAATTAATAAAAGGGGTTTTTGTCAGAACAAGAAGTTTGCTTCATGCTCTTGGGAAGCCTAGGTCAGAACAGCCCCAAATGGAACCCAGGTGAGGTGCACGCTGCTCCCCTGAACTCCATTTTCACTGGCAGAGGACTGCAGGATACCGTCGCGGCCCAAAATAGACCTTCACTGAGTGATATTGAGCTGGCCACGCCCCATGCCCCCGAGGTCAAACACAACCCTGTTGCAGCCCTCCATGAAATTGAGTTTGACACCCCTGCTCTAGCTCTTCCTATCTTTTCCTTCTCGCTTGTTTTAGAATGACCCTGTCCAAAATGTCCTTTGCCCTCCCCTAGCCCTATACATTCAGTCTTCCCTCTTTTCTGCAGGTTCAGGATTCCAGCATTCCTTCTCCCTTTCTGTCTGTCTGATCCATGTATTTTTCTCCTTTTACCTTTCTGAAGCCCTTTTCCTTCTCTTGGCTTAGCCTTTTATTGCCCTGCAGAGCCAAAGTGTGCCATTGCAAGTAGCATTTGATAGCGTTAGATGCCGCATTTGAAGAGAAAGGGAGATTGTGCTCAAATCAATGGTCAGCCAGCTCTTTCTGTGCAGGGAGGCACCATTTCTTTGAAGCAGTAAACACAGCTCTACATGCTGACTTCTTTGGGAATGTGACTATTTTATAAGAGTCCACAACCACTATTGGCAGTCATTTTGTGACAATGGGGACTGCAACAGAGGGGTCCTTGGTGCTCTCTGAGAGCTGGTTGTTTTCTTGCAGGCGTTTCTTCTTTTTTAAAAAATAGTATTTATTGAATTTTCCAACATTTAAGAGACAAAACACAAGACACAAACTTACACTTATAGCAGCTTTTCCATAGCAATGTCTTTCGTAACAATCTACTAACAAAAATTCTATCTCCATTTCACTATCCTAAATTATATCCTTATTTAGCTTATAATGGCATCAAGTCAACATCATCTATTTCCTGTACCTTTTGCATTCTATATATGTACTTTAACATTTTATACCCTTAAGTTTTACATTTACTCTCAAGCCAGGAATACCATCTATTCCAGATTTGGTAGTACTTGGTTTCTTCCCTCTCCTTCATTTCCATAAACAGTCTATCCATTTCTGCACATTCATAAATTTTTCTTCTTATGATCGGGTCTGGAGGAGTATCTGTTTGTTTCCAATTCTGTGCTAACACGATTCTACTTGCAGTTAGAATATGTCGTGTTATGTATTGTAGCTTTTTCCCCATTTTCCCATCAAAAAAAACCCAGGAGAAATAGTTCTGTCTTCAACTCTATCCTCTGTTCAGTGATCTCTTCTAGCCACTTTCTTATCTTATGATTCTTGAAGGCGTTTCATTACTCAAACTAGGTAACATCATCAGTGCTAGTATTGCTAGCACTGATGATGTTACCTAGTTTGGTCATGAAACACCTGCAAGAAAACAACCAAGCTCGGAGAGCACCAAGGTCCCCTCATTTTTACCCTGAGCTACAAATATTCTCCTTTATTGGTACAACCAATAAAGGAGGCTTGGGAGGGGCGGGTGTTGCTTGTGGGGGGAAGGGTTGCCACCTGATATACCATGTTTCCCCGAAAATAAGACAGTGTCTTATTTTCTTTGGACCCACAAAATATGGCTTGGGCCTTATTATCAGGGGAGGGCTTATTGTTTTGGGGTTGCCAGGCGGCTGCTCTCTTGCGAGCGGGCTCCCAAAGAGCCAGGCACAGCCTCAGGGGCGAACAGCTGTCTTGTGCTATCGCAGCAGCGCAACACAGCAGTCATGAAGTGACCACGCTCACAAGCAGCCACCTGGCAAACCCCCTTTCCAGCCAGGCACAGCACCATTCACTGACCTAGGGGTATGGCCAAGCCGCGTGAGCACCTGTTTGCCGCCGCCCGGCTCCCACGGCTTGGCGCCTTCGAAATGCCAGTGAATGGCGATCTGCACGGATGGAGAGGGGGGTTGCACGAGCGGCTGTTCCCACTCATGCGCCTCCCACCTCAGGATGACCTGGCCCAGCTCTCCCTGCAGAGCCAGGGCACCTCCGCTGCTGCCATTGCAACATGTTCACCATTGCCCCCCTCCCAGTTCCCGTGGCTTGGCACCTTCGGGATACTGCTAGGTTGGTGAGCGGCGCTCTGCCTGGCTGGAGGGGGAGGTGTCCAGGGGGCTTATTTGCAGGGGAGGGCTTATATTTGCCCACCAGAAAAATGTGGCATGGCCTTATTATCAGGACATGTCATATTTTCAGGGAAACACAGTATTATACCAAATGCTTCAGATTAAGGATCATGGAACCTGCAATGTTGGGTAACTAAGCGCCCCATTTTTCTCATTCCACTTGCTGGCCTCTGCATAGATTTTTCTTCTCGTGTACTCAGAGCAGCTGTATTTACATGTCTTCCTTTTCCCCCTGATTTCTCTATCATTCATTTGTAGGCCCATGCCGCACTGAACAGGGAGAATGAGATGCATTGAAGGATGTTGCTTCCGTGTGCTGAATGTTTGTGATGTGTTATCTGAGATCTTGCTTGAGTAAGTTTATTCCATTGTCAGCCTGATTGCACAGCAGACTGGAAATCTTTCCACAGAGGGAAAGCAGTCAGCTGTACAGCATGCTGAGTGCTATGGAGCTTATTCTACCAGGAAGAGATATAGGGCAACCTCTAGCGGTGAATATATACAGTACCATAGGTCATGTGTCAGCTGAATGGCTGTTCTTGAGGGCTGTACAGTGTGCCTTTCTCTGTCCTTCGATTAATAAGACCACACCTAGAGTACTACATCTAGTTTTGGTCACCACACTATAACAAAGATGTTGAGACTCTGGAAAGAGTGCAGAGAAATGCAATCAAGATCATTACGGGCAATGGTGGGTTTCAAAATTTTTTAGAACCTCTTCTGTAGGCATGGCCTGCTTTGTGGGAGTGGCTTGCCGGCCATGTGACTGGGTGGGTGTGGCTTGCCAGCCATGTGACTGGGTGGGCGTGGCCAACTTGTAAAATGTGGTGAAACTGACTTAACGCTCTTGCTTAGCAACGGAATTGTTGTCTCAGAAACTCTGGCATTTGAAGCACGCAAGTCTTAAAGCTGTCAAGTTACAAGACTCTTGCACCTCTAACCCTTTAGAAAAAAAAAACCAGAGTGTTCAAACTTGACAGCTTTAAGATTTGTGGACTTCAACTCCCAGAATTCCTCCTCTCGCTCTTCATCTTGATGATGTACGGACAGGCAGGGGAGGGAGCTGGAACCGGTTCTAAACGGCACTGTAAATTTGTGGAATCTCTTCTATAGAAGAGGTTAGAACTGGCAGGAACCCACCCCTGATTAGGGGACTGGAGACATACAATGGAAAGTTCCAGGAACTGGCCATGGCTAGTTTAGTGAAGAGAAGGAGCAAGGGAGACATGATAGCAGTATTCCAATATTTGAGGGGCTGCCACGGAGAGGAAGGGGTCAAACTATTTTCCAAAGCACCCGAAGGGCAGACAAGGAATAATGGATGGAAACTGAACAAGGAAAGATTCAACCTGGAAATAAGGAAAAAAATTCTAACAGTGAGAACAATCAACCAATGGAACAACTTGCCTTCGGACATTGTGGGAGCTTCATCACTGGAAGCTTTCAAGAAGAGACTGGACTGCCATCTGTCAAGAATGGTGTAGGGTCTGCTTGGATGGGATGTTGGACTAGATGACCTACAAGGTCCCTTCCAGCTCTGTTAATCTGTATCTGATTGAAAAGATCTCTTAGCAGCAAGGATTACAAGTCCTTCAGTGCTCATGACTTTAGCGCAGGGCAGCTTAAGGCAACAGATTGGGGACTCCTCTGGTTGTGTTTCCCTCCCACCCAACATCACCAGCTGCTGGAGAGGAAAACAATACCAATCTTTTAAAAATGTGATGGGAGTGGGGAAACAGATCCTAGGGCGGCCCCCTTTTAAACTGCCTAAGTCGGGGGTGTCAAATTCAAGGCCTTGGGGGCCAGATCCAGCCCACTGGTGCTTAGATGTGGCCTGCGGGGCCATCCTGGAAACAGTGAAGGACTGGCCTGCAGTGCCTCTGCTAGTGAAAACAGAGCTCGGGAGGCTGTGTGCAGCCCTCCCAAGCTCCATTTTCGCTGGCAGAGGGTTGCAGGAAGCTGTTGCAGCCAAAATGGAGCACAGGAGCCCGTTTTCGCTGACAGAGCTCTCAAGCCACCACAGGCGTCCCCGACATGAGTGACGTCAAGCTGGCCACACCCACCCCAGCTCCCCACGGTCAAACACAACCCTGATGTGGCCCTCCATGAAATTGAATTGGACACCCCTGGCTTAAGTGATAGCTATCTAACTTGCTGCTAACTTTTCACTTGATCTATCTACCTTCTGCGTCTGTCATTGTCCTATGGAAAGTTATCACCCAGCCCTCTCCCAGAAAAAATGAAATATCCTAGGAAATATTGAAAAGGCAGAATATTATATTTCCCTGGATGTGAAAAGGAAGAAACATGTTTAAATTGAGAATAGTTCCCTGCTGCTTCCTGCCCCCACCCACTTTGTCAATGGGCCATTAAGAAGGTCAAGCCAGCCCCTTTACATAATAAAGAGTTCTCCCCTTCAGCTCCAGGGGGGATGGGATTAAGACATGATAATATTGGCCCTTTACCCAACTCATCACATGGCATCTGAGAACTCAACCAAACCTGGATTCAAAACGCAGCCTAGATAGTTGTCCCTGCATAGCCCCATGGGAATCTGACAACCAATCAGAATACAAGCTCAAGATCAAAGGCCAGAGAGGGCATAAAACCAGGGACTCAGCATCTCAGTCCTTCCTTCTCTTCTTCTCCCCAACATTGAAGCATGTGATCACCTTTTCTGTTCAGGACTCAAGCCATGTGGTCCTGTCCACCATTCAAACCATCTTTCCAAGCAGCCTCCGTGTCTCCAGTGTCTTTTTCCCCACTTGGAGCCGAATCCAGAAGGACGTTTCTTCCGACAGTCCCTTGCCTATTCTGGTCTTTCACATGCTTCTTCAGATTGGGCTCAACCATTATCTTTAAGTAGTGCATATATATAGCCCAGTCTGATTCTGATTTAGCAGCCTATGTAGCATTTAACATTTCAGCTTCAATAGACATTGTGGTCTATTTTAATTACCAGCCATTTCCCAATTTTCTGTTTCAGTTCTTTTTTTTCCCCAGAATCCCACCCCAACCATATCTGTAAACTCTCCTTCTATCCCTGTGAGAATCTAAATTAACAATTAACTATTCTTTGCTTCTTGCTATCAACAAAATTAGCACACAGCAGGAAGATGTGGCTGAATGACAGTTTGTCACATAGGCTTTGTGCCTATAATGTAGTTCCTATAAATACATCTCATTTTTTGTTGCAGTTATAAAAGCTGCTTCACTAATTGTTCAGCTTAAATTCCCCACTCTCAGGAAAATTCATACCTACACACAGAATACCTTAACCTCCAACAAGGAGATGAATTCTCTCATCTAAAGAAAAAGCAGAAATCTTTAAAAACCCTATTAATACATTATAAATGTAATTTGGTGACAGATCCACAAACCATTCACTTGTTATAAGTTATCATGTTTATGATTAATTTAAAAAATCATGGTTTTATATAACATGCTAGATTAGGATAATACAAAATTGGGTAATTGTTATTCAAAATGCAAGATCCTAGCCAGTGACCTAGTATCTTAAAAGATGCATGCTAGAAGTAAATGTTCTACGTCTTCCCAACATTTGAAATAAATTGACTATTTTTTCCAATTATTTCTTTGATGTATATGAAGAAGATTTAACAATAGTTTTGGCCTGTAGATTGCAGACAGTTTTTGGAAAAAATTAAAGTGGTTTTTGATTTATCATAAATTTCCTCAACATTTTAAGCATTTTATGTCAGGGTAATGATGATTTAATAGCTGAACAGCTGCTGTAAGGTTGTAAACGGAGATGATGATGAAGAATCAGCAGAGTTACTGCCACTTTAAGAAGCTATATATATAAGGGAGGCCATGTGAAGGCATCTCTCCTCGTGTATCTCTCTCCTTGTGTGTCTTTCTCCTCGTGTATCTATCTGCATTGTAGTTCTCAGTGTAGAGTTGAAGATTGATTGATTGCTTCGTATTTGCCTGACACGTGTATGTATGTATATATAAGTCCTGTATATAAACTACTGTTTGAAAGACAAAACCTCTGTGTACTGTATTTTGCTCCTGGGTTGTCTCAAAATAGTAGTCACACTATGCACACTCTGGCATTTTAAATTCTCGATTTAACGGTCATTATCATCAGTCATAATCTAAAAATGACTTTTGACCATTTTTCACATTTACAACCATTGCAGCATCCCCATGGTCATGTGATCAAAATTCAGATGCTTAGAAACTGACTCATATTTATGACGGGTGCAGTGTCCTGGAGTCACGTGATCATCTGTTGCGACCTTTTGACAATCAAAGTCAATGGGGAAGCCAGATTCACTTAATAGAATAGAACAGAACAGAATTCTTTATTGGCCAAGTGTGATTGGACACACAAGGAATTTGTCTTTGGCGCAGATGCTCTCAGTGTGCATAAAAAGACAAGATACATTAGTCACAAATCATAAGGTACAGCTCTTAATGACAGTCATAGGCAGGGGTGAAATCCAGCAGGTTCTGACAGGTTTTGGAGAACTGGTAGCGGAAATTTTGAGTAGTTCAGAGAACCAGCAAATGCCACCTTTGGCTGGTCCCAGAGTGGGGTGGGAATGGAGATTTTGCAGTATCCTTCCCCTGCCACGCCCACCAAGCCACACCACGCCCACCAAGCCATGCCTACAGAACTGATAGTAAAAAAAATTGAATTTCACCACTGTCATAGGGCACAAATAAGCCATCAGGAAACAATCAATATCAATATAAATCGTAAGGATACAAGCAACAAAGTTACAGTCCTGCAGTCATAAGTGGGAGGAGATGGGTGATAGGAATGATGAGAAGACTAATAGTAATAGTAAATGTAGCCCTAGTGAATAGCTTGACAGTGTTGAGGGAATTAATTGTTTAGCAGAGTGATGGCATGACAACTGTGTTACTAACTTAGCAGCTGCAATGATTCACTTAACAACTGCTAAACAAGAGAGGTTGTAAAATGGAGCAAAACTCACTTAATTGTCTCGCTTAGCAACATAGAGTTTGGGGTCAATTGTGGTTGCAAATTGAAGGCTATGTGGAATGATTCTTTAAGAAAATGAAAGCTGTTTTTTCATGAATTCATTTCAGAGAAATAGAAAATTTACATACACATTTTGCTTTGTGAGGCTTTCTCCAAAAAAGATGCTTGATGAGCTCTTTCCATAGTGTTAATCCATAGTGTTAATAATACTTTAGCAGAGAGGTCTCCCTTGAGGCCACAAGTACCCACCAAACTCTGGATATACCCCTTCTCAATATCTCCAACCATATTTACTTAATTATAAATTTTATTTACAGAAAATATTTTTTTATTTTCTTTTATGAAAGGGATTTTTAATTTTAGCTTCAAAACAGAAAAGCGATGGAAGAATAAAACACCTAACTATATTTTAATTAATTTAATATCAATAAAGAGTGGATGCAAAGATAGGAGATAGTATATTTAGGCTGAGGTTCTATGCACATCTATTAAAGGTAAGTAAAGTTGAACGAATGGAATTTATTTCTGCGTTGATACGAATAGGATAAATCGATTCACATTCATTATTTTAATGTAAGATATTGCTTTGTTGACTAGCTTTTGGTGCACATATTCTCTCTCACCAAAAGAGGGCAGCATTGCTGTATGTCTGTAGAATTAACCATGGATGTTTTCAGCCTAAAGGACAAGACGGGAAAATAATTAAAGTTCTCTCTGTATTAAATCAAAAAGAGAGTAATATTTTGGATAAATAGATAAAAATGAAGGACTGATCTTCCTTTTTTTCCAAGAGGACAGGAACATCTACAGCTTTCCAATTTTCAAGTGATTGTATCAGAAAAAGATTTTAAGATTTTTGGAACTGTTTTGAACTGCATTGTTGTTGTTTTTTTACATATAGAAAACAAAATGATTGCTTATGGGACAAAATGACTGCTCGTTTTCCACCACCATCATTAAATAAATATTGTTTTTGAACTTGTAAAATGCTACTTGGTAATAAAATAAATATTGAGGAAAGTCCATGGAGCTCCACAGTTTCCCATTTAGGGTCCCCATCCAAAATATGGATTTGTATTTGAGTCCTTTAGATGTTTGAATATTGCTCATTCAAAATAGTAGAAATCATCAGTTTAATGCCAAGAGTTACATATGTATTTCAGTATTTGCAGATTTTTCAGCACTATCCATTTTGTGGCTGTCTAAATAACCTGTGACCCATAAGATCATCATTTCAGAGATAGTATTTCCTTACCAGATCCATCAAAGCCTTCAACAATGGCAGAGCTTCTAATGAAGTGCCTTCACTGGAAAAGTTCTTTAAAATTTAGGGAAATTCAGAGATGTATCTGCCTTGAGAAATAGCTTATGCGTAGTTAAATATCAGGAACTGACTACAGGAAGTATTTTATGAGATTTTGTATTATGTCTTACACTCCTTTGTGATATTTTTATGTCATCAAATGTTTATAATTTTTCAAAAATTCAATTCCATAGAAGTCATAGGTCCTGATGACCTATGGACACATTTTGGACACATTCTGTAAGGTAGCCCATTTGATGTACCTTGGTTCAAATATAATTGCTCTATAACACATCATTCTATCAAGTTAAAGGTTACAGACAAACAGGAGAATTTTAGCAGTATATAGTATATATAGCTAGAGCAGAGCTGGCTGGGGAATTCTGGGAGTTGAAGTCCACAAGTCTTAAAGTTGCCAAGTTTGGACACCCCTGTGCTAGAGTATACTCAATGGGGAAAAAGAGAAGAAAATAAGCAGCAGAAAAGCTCAAATCAAGATTATATCTCTGGACTGGGCAAATAATCCATAGTTTTAAAATGTCACTTTGCTTTGCATCCTATGTGGCTTACCTTCTTGACAATTAGAGCAATTAATTACAGTATGACTGAATGTCACTGAATTGTCCTTTATTTTAGAGACATTAATTATGTATTCCATTCTGGAGCTCTAGGATTCTATGGGGACCTTGAAAAAGTTGAGTTGCAGCTCCTAGGATTACCCAAAAGTGGTTCTGAGTTATAATTTTAATGTGAGAGAAATTATTCCCTACATGACTGTCCACTGAAAGGGAAAACGTGTCTTCTCAGTTAGAAACATATTGTGCCTTCTGCTCTGTTTGAGAGGGTGACCTATCCAGGTGCTGGTGTAAAGATCAAGAGTACAAGAAGGGAAAGCAAGGTCTTGAACAATATCCCTTGGACAGGATCCAGGTCCTCTGGATGAAAATAATAAAGTTTCAAAAAAACATTGACTCCAGTTTACTCACACTTGGAATCAGTTTCTACGTGGGTATGAAGAAGCATATTCTGATGTATGTCTAGGGTACTACAACATGTTGTAAAGATGGCTTATTACTTCAGGCCAGTGGTGGGATTCAAATTCTTTTACTACTGGTTCTCTGGGCGTGGCTTGGTGGGCGTGGCTTGATGGGCATTGCGGGGGAAGGATACTGTAAAATCTCCATTCCCACCCCACTCCAGGGGAAGGTTACTGCAAAATCCCCATTTCCTCCCAATCAGCTGGGACTCAGGAGGCAGAGAATAGGTGGGGGAGAGGCCAGTCAGAGGTGGTATTTACTGGTTCTCCGAACTACTCAAAATTTCCACTAGCGGTTCTCCAGAACTGGTCAGAACCTGCCGAATACCACCTCTGCTTCAGGTTTGTCTCAATCCTGCTTCAGGGTATCTCAGTCACTTCTCACCTTGCCTGAAGTGGGGGGGGGGGGATAGACTTGAAGAAGAAACCTGAACTCAGTTGGAATACTGTAAACATGGCTCTGAGGGGAGAACTCAGCTGAAGCATCGGAAGACATTTAATTTATCTTTCATTCATCAATCCTTCTTCTTCTGGTAGGCCCAAGAAATGTTAGACTGTGAGTCTCCCACTTGGCAATCAGAATGGCCACAGGAGCTGTATTGCAGCATACATGGAGGGTGCTATGCTTGGAGAGACTGGTGAAAATTATACAGCTGATGGGGATTAGTTTGGAGGTAGGCAGTCTCCAGAACTGATATACTTGCGGTGCTGAAGATGCAACGTTCTTCTCAAGCACAATATTTATTTTGAGAAGAAACTATTAATGGGTCTGTATTGACTCAAATCAACATGGAAGTTAACTTCATATACTTGAATGTTTACAGCGGCATCAGTTAATTTGTCATTTTATTGGTTCTTTCAGTGAGTCGTAAGGCTAATCTAAATGCAAGCAACTTACAGGGTTGACAACTCTCTTTACAAGCTTGTTCAGCACAGAAGTGTCAAATTAGGGCTATATCAATAGATAAAGGGGAGGGAAATAAGCACCATTGATGGCCTGGTCTTTCCCAGCTGATATCTTTATACGCTGCTATAAAAGCAAATTACTCTTAATTTAAAGAGGTGACAACTGTTGACATCTCAATTAAATTGTACTCTTTAGGAAACTATTAAATCCAGACTTAATTGGAGGCAAATCAGGTGCACCTCTTGTTGAAGAATCATAAAAACATACCCTCACAGATAGGTGATAGTAGTATTCAGGAGTAATAAGATGGTTATATTGTTTTGTCTGCAGAGTTTTATAGACATAAAAGCATTAAATAAATTCCAGGTCGGCAGTGGCTGAAAAGAAATATATTGGAAGAGTTATCAGAATAAGATTAAGAGAATGAACTTTTAACAACATTTATTTTATTAATCGTGCAAATGTTTCTGATCTGTAAGTTTTAGAAATTTGGATTACCTTAAGATAATTTTAATCCATCATTGATATTGATTTTGTCTTCGCTTGTTATGAATGTTCCGAAAAACCAACTTGCTCTTTATTTTTATAATATCATTTAATTTTTTTTCATGAATTTAGACTAAAATGCATATTTCTCACATAAAGTAAGAAGTTTACAAAAGTAAATCTAACATTTCCCAATGGAATTCACTTCCCAAGAAACAAAAACTGGAACACGCGGTAAAAGAACTTGAGTGCTTATTTAGAAGGTGTTCTCAGTTAATTCACTGGGATTTATTTCCAGATGACGATATGCTTACACCACAGTCTCACTTGTTTACAAAGCTCATTTTATTAAGTTAGAAAGCAAAAACTCTTCAGAAATAGGCAGTGATGAAATGAAAGTCAAAAGTAATCAGACTAACCTCTTAATTATAAAGGCCTTCTTTTGTCCTCCAATATGCTTTCTAAAATTGTATCACCATGGTTACTTTTTAAAATTAAGTTGCATTACGAAACAAGCTTTGGAAAGCTCTCCATATTACAACTAGCTTTAGTTAATATATCCTAAGCAAAACCATATGATCAGACTTATGAGAAGGCAAATGACCTTGGGCTAGTTACTCAGTCTATCTAAATTTCATTTAATTTCCCTGTTATCAACAAAGTAGAGAGTTACATATTATGACTTCACAAGTGAAGAGCAAAAAAACTTTATGTTGTCTAGTAAATCTAACTTCAGCAATGTTAGTTTAGGAATTACTTTGCTCCCTTGAGGGGAGGGGAGCAATGTTGTCTAGATATTGACAGAGGTCAGAGGACGTTATCTTAGCCAAGAACCACAGTTCTTTTGAATGGGATTTGCAGAGATTATTTTGACCATTACTTAATGGACTTACAGAACCGTATCAACAGAATAAGTTAAGAACTTTTAGATTCTAATGCATTTAACTGCTTTTTAAATGATCAGATCATCTGAATGCAAAGATAAATGGCAGCTGGTAGAAGGGGGTGTTCCAGTGGTAAAATTCAAATTTTTTTACTACCGGTTCTGTTGGCATGGCTTGGTAGGCATGGCAGGGGAAGGATACTGCAAAATCTCCATTTCCTTCAGATCAGCTGGGACTCAGGAGGCAGAGAATAGATGGGGCGGGGCCAGCCAGAGGTGGTATTTGCCGGTTCTCCTAACTACTCAAAATTTCTGCTACCGGTTCTCTAGAACCTGTCAGAACCTGCTGAATGTCACTCTGAGGTGTTCCCATGAAGATCTATCTAACATTTAAAAAGATAAGTGTGTGTGAATATGAGAGATACTTCCTATATTACTGCACAAACTCTGAGACATCTATTAAATGTATCTTATTTGCAAGCATAGCACCTCTCTGTTATTTGTTAAAACAGCCCAACTTTGTTCAGATTTTGGTATCACCTTTAAAAAAAAAGTGCTGCTGTTTGAAGAAACATGCTAATTGAATAAAACCAATTCTTTAAAGCTGTGGCATTTTCTTTCAGTGTTAAACATCTTGCATGTGAGACTAAAAAAAGCTGAGGTATTGTAACTGAGGACAGATAGGCTCATACAGTGTGCGGAAAGCATTTCTTCCAAATAATTTTTAAGTGTCTGTAATCCACATCAGTGTTGGGGGGAAAAAAAGTCTGGTTCAACCCCCTGGTATTGCCATATGAAGATACAAAAAGAAGGAGAAAAGGAGGTTATGGAGGGGGGATGCACTTTCAAGTTAGTTTTATCTCTCAGCAAATGCCTGGACAGGTTTCTGCAGTTTACTTGGCAAAGTTTTCCTGAAGTGGTTTGCCATTGCCTTCTTCCTAGGGCTGTGCGAAAGTGACTGTCCCAAGATCATCCAGCTGATTTACGCCCAAGGCAGGATTAGAACTCACAATCCTCCCGTTTGTAGCCTGATGCCTTAAGCCCTATACCATACAGCTGCTAGATGTTGGCTGCATTTTGGCTACACAATAAGGAGCAGGAGCCTCCATATGCTAATTCAGAGGACTTCAAACTTAACAACTTTAAGCCTTGTGGACTTCAACTCCCAGAGTTGAAGTCCACAAGTCTTAAGGTTGCCAAGTTTGGGGACCTCTGTGCTAATAGCTTAGAAACAATAAAAATGCTGGGTAGTGGTGATATCCAGTGGTATCTAATATGAAAACAGGCTCCTACAAGACCTTTTTTTAATGTCCATTTTCAAACTAATGAATGTTTTACAGTAGCTGAAGTACAAAAGGAATTTTAAAAAACAGTGAATCCATTGCACAAAGAAATTTAAAAAGCTGGGGTTTCTCCCCAAATGAAACTATTTGCCCATCCAGATCTATCTTATCAAATTGAGGTATACATCCTATGGTCTATGTAATCCACTCTTCTAAAAAGATAGCAGCAACTTAATATCTTTAATTTCACATAAGAGAAGTATTTAATGCATGAAGAACTGCATACTAACAATAGCTCATATAGTTGAAATGACTGTAGCTTCTTCTTTTAAAATAATTGTAATTAAAGGTAAAGGTTCCCCTTGCACATAAATGCTAGTCATTCCTGACTTTAGGGGGTGGTGCTCATCTCCATTTCAAAGCCGAAGAGCCAGCACTGTCTGAAGAAGTAGAATTCACTTATCTGGCTGTGTTTTCTGCCTGATCCTAGCCAAGCTAATAGCTGGTAGTCCCACTTTATGGTCAGGTTTATTAAAAACACGTGGCAGGGAATGGGTAGCAAAGGAAACTCAGTAGGGGCATATGCGCCTGTAGGCCCCAAGGCAGTTTCTCCTCTATTGTTCCTGTGTTTATGTCAGTGGAAAGATCTTAATTTATGCCTCAATTATGTGGCTTCAGAGATAGAATTCAGGTACACGTTTGTTCTTATCGCCCTTGGTTATATAATCTTAATATTTATTTAATTATTAGGTATAGTATTTTTAATTAAATTAATTACAATCTTTTGCATTGCAATAGAAATATTTATATTAAACTCCCCTAATAAGCTCCTATCAATAGCTACACTGGCTGTGTCACTGAGCTTTATAATAGTTCAGCCATGGATTTCTATCTTGACTTGGAGTAATGGACCATTCTGAAAAATATATGATTAAAATAGAGTGCACATAAAGCAGGATAAAATGGGAATTAAAATATAAAAGTCAGACGTGGCAGAAGGGAGAGATAAAAGCCTGCTTGTAAGTCATGTACAAAGACAGAAAAATGTCATCAGCCTTAAACCACAGAAGTCCAGTAAAGGTTCCAGTAAATGTCCTTATGTCAAAAGCCCAAAACCACAAGGTTCAGCTAAAGTTCGTATAGAGACACGTAGTCAGTACTTGTAGCCCAAGACAAAAGGAGAAGTAAGGCAATATCTACTTATAAGGCTTCTTTCCTCAAGGTAACCAATAAGAAATGAGTTAAGTGTTTCCGTGTTACGCTGCCTTTGAGGATGTATAAGAATGCCTGCTTTGATAATGAAGGTTGTTCAGAACTTGCAATGCTAGCCTTTGGCTAGTTTTCTGAACCTGGCTGCCAATAAACTTCTCCTTGAATAAGGTATAATAATCTTGCTGCATTTACCACGTCTAAGCCCTGTTATTTTCTGCAGCATACATGTAGTCACAGTGCTGAAGTTGAAGGTCAAAATGTGTTCATAAATATCTTTAACTCCGGTGGGTCTAGCTCTAATGTGTAAGTAAATGGGGATGAAATAAATGGGCTGAGTAAATTAGGTTCTCCACATTTCTGGTGTGTTCTGCAGGAGAAGGTTTTTTTTTTTTTAGCTTCTTAAATGTGCAAAGAGCCACTATTGGCTTTTCTTGGTTTGCTCTTATCAAGGAGATAATGTGCCCTCTGATCCGTTGTCAATAATACAAAGAAAGTCACAAGCAGCCCCTCCCACGTTGTCCTCAATAGCCTCTTCTTCTCTGATGCAGTCATTGGCCACTCGTAAAACATTTACAAAACCTATCATAAAAAGAAAAGGTTGATAAGGAAGCAGGATGCCTTCTGGAGTCAGCAGCTTCTCAGCCAAAGGCCCTGTGACACCAAGGTGCCTCTGTTTAAACAGCAAACAAAACTCCAGCAATTTCACCCATCATAAAAGATCTTTGCGCAAAGAGCATTATGGTTACTTGCTGTGGCAAGTGTGGCCTAAGTCAGTCACCTTCCCCATAGGGCAGCTATGTGGGACATCTTATCCCAAATAAAAACAATGGAGAGGCAACCAATTCTCCCACAGAGGTCTGAAAGGAAGGCACAATTGTCCAGGCATTTTAAGTGCCACTTTTATAGAAAGAAAAGGGGGGAAACACACAGCTCCCTTTTAAACTACCGTATGCAAGTTTCAATAAAGCATTTGTTGTTGTTGTTAGTCGCGAAGTCGTGTCCGACCCATCGCGACCCCCATGGTCAACGTTTCTCCAGGCCTTCCTGCCCTCTACCATCCCCTGGAGTCCATTTAAGCTCATGCTGACTGCTTCAGTGACTCCATCCAGTCACCTCATTCTCTGTCGTCCCCTTCTTCTTTTGCCCTCAGTCTTTCCCAGTATTAGACTCTTCTCCAGTCAGTCCTTCTTTCTCATCAGGCGGCCAAAGTGTTTGACATTAAAGCATAACCTACTTCAGTGTTTCTCAACCTTGGCAACTTTAAGACATGTGGACTTCAACTCCCAGAATTCCCCAGCCAGCCATGTATAGGTGTGTGAAACATCTGTGGCTTATGTGGTTCCATCCTGCTGTTCCAGCCTCTCAGAAAGCAAATAAAAGTCAACATTTAATCCTGATTTATGCAGTAAAAAAATTGGGCTCTCCTTGCCCCAAAAGTGTATAATCAGAAGTCAGATTCTTCTCTAGGGCCCTAAGATGAGTAAACAGAAACGTGGATCAGATAGGTAATGTTGGTAAAGATTTATGCCTTTTAGTTTGGTGTAGTTCAGGGGTGTCCAAACTTGGCAACTTTAAGACTTGTGGACTTCAACTCCCAGAAATCCCCAGCCAGCAGAGCTGGCTGGGGAATTCTGGGAGTTGAAGTCCACAAGTCTTAAAGTTGCCAAGTTTGGACACCCCTGGTGTGGTTTAATTTAGTGATCCTTCAAAGTTACAATAGCACTAAAAAAAAGTGATTTACAACTGGTGCTCATAGTTATGACTATCCAACAGTTATGACTGTTGCAGCATCCTTGCAGTCATGTGATTTCTTCCCAGAAGAGAAATGGCCTAGATTTTTGGAAGTACAGGAGATGAGATACCATATTCCTTGCTCTGCCTAAGAGTCAAATGGGCCACAAGGAGTAAGTGCAAGCAATTCCTAGTATAGTTCAACAAATCACAGTTGTCAACACTTTGATTCTAAGTTGCCTGTACTTCTGCAGTCCTATGAGTGACAGCACATTAAAGTCAATCTTTAGGCTTTGGTAAACTATATCATAAAAGTAGGAGGCAGGACAAAACCTAATTTTGATATAACTTAATAATTTTAACTCAATTAACATTAACTTATATTAATTAAATACAATTCATGTGACTACTGTAGATACAATTGGGTTGCGAATTTAGGAAGAGCTTTGGAGGCCAAATCCAAACTTTTGATGCAATGTTATTATTTTTGGATGCTATAAACTCTATGTGTAATAGAGTTGAAGTCCCCAAATACTCAGGAAGAAACTTTCTGGGGACTGTGGCAGCTGTGATGCATCATATCTAGGGAGCAACAGGTTGGAGAAAGGTGTAAGAAATCAGTGGATCCCCAGTCTGGACCTTCGTTAACCTCTGCAGAATCCTATCTTGTGCTAGGTCCAGATGACCATTTAATGCCACCTGAGAAGCAGAAGTTTGAGTTCCATGGGATCCATCAAGCGAGAATTGAGCCTATCACCAAATTCTGAATAGCAGCCAATTTGGCCGTTTTTCAACACATAATCCAAACATCAGCCAAGGTTGTGCTGACTATAATAAACCCTCCAGAGCTGCAGCAAGGTCAGAGAGCTCAAAAAGTACACCTCTTGTTTAGTAATTATTAACAGGGCATGACACCAACCTCTGGGCTTGCTTTCTTCTCATTAACAAGGGTCAGAACAGTTTTATTTTTAAAATGTCCTACGTAATCTCTCTGGAAGTCATGTGATGCTTAGCTCGTAAAAAGGTTCGTGGGACACTTCTTCTACCTAGCACCCTCCAGAGGTGTTAAGCCATGGTACCAGGATTTTCTCACTGGAATTATGGGAGCCATGGAGGTGTATCTGGAGGGCTTTGGATTGAGAAGTTTGGAAATCTCCTTCAAACAGTGATGCTCCTCAGCATTATACACAATTCTCTTTGAAGTGAACACTTTAGAAGAACTCAGTGTGAGCATGAGCTGAAGTAGAACTGTATTGGGGGATTAAGATAAAGGTTCCCCTTGCACATATGTGCTAGTCGCCCCTATCTCTAGGGGGTGATGATCATCTCTGTTTCAAAGCCGAAGAGCCAGCATTGTCCGAAGACGTCTCCGTGGTCATGTGGCCGGCATGACTAAATGCTGAAGGCGCACGGAACAATGTTACCTTCCCACCAAGGTGGTCCCTTTTTTGCTACTTGCATTTTTTACATGCTTTCGAACCGCTAGGTTGGGCGAAGCTGGGAGACATAATATGAACTCACTCTGTTAGATGGCGCTAGAGATTCGAACCGCCAACTACTGACCTTTTCAGTCGACAAGCTCAGCGTCTTAGCCACTGAGCCACAGCATCCCTTCATTGGGGGATTAGGAATAAGATATTCAAGTTGAAGGTGGGCACACATGTTTCAGAAATGTCCACTGTTACGTACGGACGTACCTTGTTAAATTTACATGTTTTCACATGCTCACCAGGGATTGGTTGACCAAACTCCGGGAAGTTTAAGCTACTGTCATTGGCTGGCTGGGCTGCCGGAGCTCCTTAATTTACATGTTTTCACATGCTCACCGGGGATTGGTTGCCCAAACTCCGGGAAGTTTAACCTACTGTCATTGGCCGGCTGGGCTGCTGGAGCTCCTTAATTTACATGTTTTCACATGCTCACCGGGGATTGGTTGACCAAACTCCGGGAAGTTTAAGCTACTGTCATTGGCTGGCTGGTCTGCCGGAGCTCCTTAATTTACATGTTTTCACATGCTCACCGGGGATTGGTTGCCCAAACTCCGGGAAGTTTAACCTACTGTCATTGGCCGGCTGGGCTGCTGGAGCTCCTTAATTTACATGTTTTCACATGCTCACTGGGGATTGGTTGCCCAAACCCCGGGAAGTTTAACCTACTGTCATTGGCCGGCTGGGCTGCTGGAGCTCCTTAATTTACATGTTTTCACATGCTCACCGGGGATTGGTTGCCCAAACTCCGGGAAGTTTAAACAACTGTCATTGGCCGGCTGGTCTGCGGAGCTCCTTAAAAGGCAAGCTCCAGCAGCCCAACCAGCAGAGTGCAGTCACTTACTCTTGCAATAAAAAGTGCTGAAACTCACTCGCGCCTGCTGCTTCTCGCCGATCTAACATCCACCAAACTGGTGTGCAGAGAAATTGGGTTTGACAATTTTTCTGAAGTTCTGCGGAAGGAGAAGAAATTGCCTAACCATTTTCAAGGTCAGCCTCTCCTCAAGCAGTGATAATTAGACTACATGAGTTTCAAATTCCCTATTCTTCTTTGTTGCCTTCCTGTGAATCTGTTCTGATTTCTCGGATTTCTTTTCAAAATGTGATGGCCATTATTGGCCAGAGTATGTGGAAAGACATTATGGCTTAGTGAGCCAAGCCTCAGCCAAGAACTTTTTCAAATGTATGGTTTCTTTCATAAGCCCGTTATGGGTTGGTTCACTTATGTGACGAGAGAATTCTGAAACAGTTGTAAATATGAAGATCCCCCCCCCCCAAGCTGTGCTTTTTAACATCATCTTAACTTTGAACGGTCACTGAAGGGGGCAGCCAATGAGTAAAGATTTCCAGTACAGGCAGAGGATAGGTTTAGTTTTTTTCACAAGGCCTCTTCCAAATTTTACATCTTAATATTCTATATCCAGAAAGCAATAAATTATAGAAGGCTGGCCTAAATTGATTAGCAGCAACATAGGCAGTGGTGGAGTGAGAATACCAAGTTGATTGGCAGTTGCAGTTAACAGCTTTGGCATTTAGTGCATAGTTTTATCACTGAACACAAAGATAAAATGTACTATCTGTAATATGGTAGCAGCAAAGTTTTGTTCCACCATTCATACCTGTCACCTGTGTAATTACAGCTAGTCCTTGACTTACAACTGGTTGCTTAGTAACTATTTAAAGTTTTGACATCTCCCAAAAAAGCTACTTGCAACCCTGATTTGAAGTTCTGACATCCGTCCCACCCACAGTCACGTGACTGCCTTTTGGGCACTTGGCAGCCAGTTCAGACTTCAGACCTAATCACGTGACTGTGAATTACATCATTTTTTTAAAAAAAATGGAAACTGGTGTT
Organism: Natrix helvetica; assembly: GCF_964273705.1. Lineage (NCBI taxonomy): Eukaryota > Metazoa > Chordata > Lepidosauria > Squamata > Natricidae > Natrix > Natrix helvetica. Next base: position 23,215,777 of record NC_138550.1, read on the forward strand.
TACTTCTAGTTTCCACAAAAATTACCCCAGAGTGAACAAAGGGGTTCACTTAACAATCGTAGCATACTGAATTGCGGTGGCGCAGTGGTTAGAGTGCAGTACTGCAGGCTACTTCTGCTAATCACCGGCTGCTAGCAGTTTGGCAGTTCGAATCTCACCAGGCTCAAGGTTGACTCAGCCTTCCATCCTTCCGAGATCGGTAAAATGAGGACCCAGATTGTTGGGGGCAATAGTGTGACTCTGTAAACCGCTTAGAGAGGGCTGTAAAGCACTGTGAAGCAGTACATAAGTCTAAGTGCTATTGCTATTGCTATTAACAACTGTTGCATAAAAGTTCATAAAATCGGATACAGGCACATGTTAACTCATTTTAAGATGGTCACAATTTAGAAGTGAAATTGCAGACTCAGTTATAGTTCTAAATTGGGGACTATCTACAATACAATACAATAGCAGAGTTGGAAGGGACCTTGGAGGTCTTCTAGTCCAACCCCCTGCCTAGGCAGGAAACCCTATACCGTTTCAGACAGATGGCTATCCAACATCTTCTTAAAGACTTCCAGTGTTGGAGCATTCACAACTTCTGGAGGTAAGCTGTTCCACTGATTAATTGTTCTAACTGGCAGGAAATTTCTCCTCAGTTCTAAGTTGCTTCTCTCCTTGATTAGTTTCCACCCATTGCTTCTTGTTCTATCCTCAGGTGCCTTGGAGAATAGTTTGACTCCCTCTTTTTTGTGGCAAATCCTGAGATATTGGAACACTGCTGTCATGTCTCCCCTAGTCCTTCTTTCTATTAAACTAGACATACCCAGTTCCTGCAACCGTTCCTCATATGTTTTAGTCTCCAGTCCCCTAATAATCTTTGTTGCTCTTCTCTGCACTCTTTCTAGAGTCTCCACATCTTTTCTACATCGTTTTCTACATTCTATATCTCCTATGCTGTACAGCGCAGGACAGATGTAGCCCCAGTGTGAATAAAGAATTGCAGATTTAATGCAATTTATCTGCTGTATCAGTTTAACAAGCATTTCGTTTCAGTTTAACTCCCTCTGCATAGTGAGTTTGCCTAACCCGAGTCTTCTGTTTGAACAAGCAGACTGGTGACCCTGTGTGATCCAGGGCATGGAGAACCAACAAACTGCACTTCCTCTTAAAATAAGAAGTGGGGGAGAAAAAAACTTGAACTACACCCATGGCGTCTTTCAGTCTGTAATTTAACTTATCTGCAGTTTATCTTTTACATTCACTCAGCCATTTGAAATCATTAAGGTGTAGAGATAAGGGACAATGAGTAACCGCTCCAAGGTTTACTATTTGAGCTGCAGATGCCCATAAAAAGACCATAATTTTATAAATGGCATATTTATATTTATATTGTGCATGAAACCGAGAGGCAGTTTACATTAGTAAACACTTTAGTGGCACGTATTCCTGGGTGTGCTATCTATTTTCAGCTCCCATTACCTTTACTCACGTTCCACTGCACCGTGTCACATTTCACAGGAGAATAAGGCAGCCCACCCCCACCCACCCCTCCTCTAACTGACTTTGAGTTTAAAAGAATACATGCAAAAGAATCCATTTCATGTTCTGCAGCTGAACTTACATAGGTGTTTTTACAGTGTTCAAAGCAGAGACTGACATCTCGGCTGAGCCATATTTTACATTTCCAGAATGTTCCAGAACAAGGTGAACTCTGCGGAGTCATGGGAATTTAAAGGTTGCCTGGCACTGCTTGGAGTGCCAAGCATAAAAGAAAACCCATGTATCTGGGCGTCAGTGGTGGGATTCAAAATGTTTTACTACCAGTTCTGTGGGCGTGGCTTGGTGGGCGTGGCTTGGTGGGCGTGGCTTGGTGGGTGTGGCAGGGGAAGGATACTGTAAGATCTCCATTCCCTCTCCACTCCAGAGGAAGGTTACTGCAAAATCCCCATTTCCTCCCAATGAGCTGGGACTCGGGAGGCAGAGAATAGATGGGGCGTGGCCAGTCAGAGGTGGTATTTACTGGTTCTCCAAAATACTCAAAGTGTCTGCTACCCATTCTCCAGAACTGGTGAGAACCTGCTGAATATCACCTGTGGTGTGTGTCTGTGGTGGACACACAAATGGCCCGGTTGGGTCAAATACAAGTAAGGATGGCAGGCGGGTGGGTGGGCCCTCCAAAGAACCATACCAGAACGGTACCTGGTGCTCCCAACAGGCACCGGTACCCCTGTACCGGGGCATACCAGCCCTAACCCACCACTGGTGTGTGTGTGTGTGTGTGTTGGAACGATTCTTCACTAGGTCCTATTAGCTGCCTCAAATGACAGGTAATGGATGCTATAGTAACAGAGGAGAATACCATTTGTAGCTCAGCGTTGAAATGAGGAGTCCTAGGTGCTCCCTGAGTTTGCTTGTTTTTTTGCAGACATTTCCTTACCCAAACTGGCAGTGGGTAACATCATCAGTGATGTTATGTAGTTTGGGTAAGGAAACATCTGCTGCAAAACAACTAAGTTAAGAGAGCATAGAGCATGGAAAAATAGAGTTGGAAGGGACCTTGGAAGTCTAGTCCAATGTCCTGCTGAAACTGAAGACCCTACATCATTTCAGACAAATGGCTATCAAGAGTCTTTGGTGATAGAGCACCTTGTCTGAAGGCAAGTTATTCCATTGGTTAACTGCTCTCACTGCTAGGAAATTTCTCCTTAGTTCTAGGTTTCTTCTCTCCTTGGTTAGTTTCCAACCGCTGTTTCTTGTCTTCCCTGTTGGTGCTTTGGAAAATAGTTTGACACCATCACCCCTCCATCTTTGTAGGAATCCCTCAGATATTGGAACACTGCTAGCATGTCCCACCTAGTTTTTCTTTTCATTAGACTAGATGTACGCAATCCCTGTAACCATTCTTCGTTCCTTTTAGCCTCCACCTCCCCTGATCCTTTTTGTTGCTCTTCTCTACACTCTTTCCAGAGTCTTGACATCTTATTGTGGTGACCAGAACTGGATGGAGTATTCCAAGTGTGATCTTAGCACCAATGACACTGTTACTAGTCTCAGATTTTGCCCTTATAAATATTTAATTCTAGTCTTTTTAAAAGTATAATCGCGTATCTTTTTCCCTGTGGAGGTTTGGAGGGACAAGGATGTTTGTTTTCCTAGTTAAAAGAAAAACCACAAAATTATCCTACTCCACTTCAGAATTTGACAGACAGAATTTTGGACATTTTGATGCTTTATCTCTAATTATATTCATGTTTGAGGAATACTTTGCCATCATACATACATCGAATTCTTCCATTTACCTTCATTTTACTCTCTCCCTCGTTTGCCAAGCTTGCAGGGATGGTTACGTGGGTTGATTTTCCTGCAACATGAAAAGGTAAGCCTTGTCCAAATCCATACACTAAAGATAGCAATAATGGGCTGTGATCCAACTCACAGCACACAACACACCTTATATTTTTTCCCCTTTTATCATTACATGAAGCAGAGTTTTAGACTTACATTAATTTTCAAGAAAACAACAGCACTCAATTTCTTTCCAGTCTCATCCCATGCACTAGGTAGGATAAGCCAAAGGGAAAGAGATTACAAGAGCTTCACTTACATAGATCTAGCCAAGTTTTTGAAAGTTAACTCCCTCTACTGGATATGTCACAAGCTAAAGTGCCGAGAAATTAAAAGACGCTTGCTCCTGGGGAGGAAAGCTATGGCAAATCTAGACAGCATACTAAAAAGCAGAGACATCACCCTGCAAATAAAAGTGCGTATAGTCAAGGCTATGCTTTTCCCAGTTGCAATGTATGGCTGTGAAGGTTGGGTCATAAGAAAGGCTGAGCAACAAAGAATTGAGGCCTTTGAACTATGGTGAATGGAGAAGACTCCTGCGAGTCCCTTGGACTGCAAGGCGATCAAACCAGTCAGTCCTAGAGAAGAACAGCCCTGACTGCTCTTTAGAAGGTCAGATACTGAAGAGGAAACTCAAATACTTTGGCCACCTAATGAGAAGGAAGGACTCTCTGGAGAAGAGCCTAATGCTGGAAAAGATTGAGGGCAAAAGAAGAAGGGGATGACAGAGAATGAGGTGGCTGAATGGAGTCACTGAAGCAGTAGGCGTGAGCTTAAATGGACTCCAGAGGATGGTAGAGGACATGAAGGCCTGGAGGAACATTGTTCATGGGGTCGTGATGGGTTGGACACGACTTCGCAACTAACAGCAACAACAAAGTGCAGGTATCTATAGTACCAACAGTCCCCAATCTTTAGCCACCAGGAACCAGTTCTGTGGAAAACTATTCTACCATGGATATGGTTTCACATACTACCTAGATCCCACATATGCATAGATGAATCTTTGCTTGCTTGTGTGGCCCAATTCCTAACAGGCTACAGACCAGTACCAGTCTGCAGACTGAGGATTCGGGACCCTTGATCTGTACTGTCTTACTCCCTAACTCAATATTATAAAGAGTTAAGGAAAATATTTCAATAGGTTGACTGCTTCTTTCTTCAGCCCACATTTTCTCTTGCCAGAATATGATCTCCCCAGTGGTGGAATTTACAGTTTTTTACTACAGGTTCTGTGGGCGTGGCTTGGCTTGGTGGACCATGGCTTGGTGGGCATGGTAGAGGAAGGTTACTGTAAAATCCCCATTCCCTCCCCATCTCACTAACCTGTTTTTCAGCTCCGTTCTCCTGTGCAGGGCAACAGAAGAAAACCCAGCCGATCAGCTTTGACTTGGGAGGCAGCAAATAGATGGGGGGGGGGGAGATCCAGAGTTGGTATTTGCCGGTTCTTTCAGCTACTCAAAATTTCCGCTACCAGTTCACCAGAACCGGTCAGAACTGGCTGAATACCACCTCTGGATCTCCCCCCCCCTCTGACTTCCCACAGAGACCACTGTGATGATTTGAACTATCTTTCAGAGGAATCCCCCCCCTCACTTCAAGCATCTTCTCTCAGGCTCTAGTGAAATCAATAAGAATCCTTCCAGAGCCAACAGTTGTGAGTTGTCTTATCCTTATTGATATTCGATGGCAACCTTGCTTTCCCATGTAAATTATGTTCACTCTCCTCCTCTCACGATGGGCTAACAGTTAAAAAGAACGTCACATCTGGTTGTACATGACAGCCCTTCAAGTCATTGTAGTGAAAGTACCTTTCTGTTCAGAGACTAAGCCTTCAGAAAGACCAAGGAATGTGTGAAATTGGGAGTTGTAGGACAGTTCTAAAGGCACAGCAGTATTACAGTGCTATCTACTAGTACATGTGGAGGCAAAATTATGCCAGCAGATATTAAACTGCCTTATGGCTTTGGTGTCAGGTATGGGTTTGGGCCAGCGTTACTGCCGGTTCGCTTGTGGGCGTGCTTTGCGCGCATGCACAGAACTAGAAAATAAGATGATGGCGGCGACCCAGGCCGGCATACCACTAACTTGTTTGGCTGAACCATGCCGAACTTCCAGGAACCCACTCTGCTTGGTGCGATGCTGGAATCCATTCAGTTGTGGGATCTCAGTCTGAATCTTATCACATGATTCTAATCTACAATAATACGCAGGATTCCCAGATTTGCTTTTCATATGGGTTTAATAGCTATAACTAAAAGTTATTTAGAGGAAAAAGGTGTTTTATACATAGAAGGTAAGCTTCCTTCAGTCCATCATATTGTCAAACATGCTCCCTATCCTTACTCAGTTTAAAGGGTCTCCCTGTCCTAAAATTCAGAATTATTTTGATGACTGGAAAATGATCATGGAGAGTAATTTTAGCAGGTGAAAATTGGCAGGTATTGGAATAGAGAGATTCGTTTGCCGTGCCCTTCACAAGCCTTATTATGTTTGAATTACTTATTATATAACACAGGAAATGTTGAATTTGTAACGTTGAGAATTATGCATAGTAAAATGGAATCTCCGGAGTGAAAAATGCATAAAAACTTGTAAAAATACTGTAATTAATACATAAACCACCAGTGGGCAGTATTGGACTACCAGAATGCTAATGAAATACCATTTTTAAAAATATACATAAAAATTGAGATATGAAGTGATCATATTAGAATAAAACATTATAAGTGTAGGTTTCTTCAAACCTCATATGTAACAGTAACTTTTCATTTTAGAGTTTTCCTGATCCATATCACTTCATTTCTTTTTTCCCCCTGATCCTAATAGGGCAAGAGGCAGAAATTCAACAGAATGCAGCAATCCAGATTTTATTCAGTAGTAGACCTACCTTCCTTCCTTCCTTCCTTCCTTCCTTCCTTCCTTCCTTCCTTCCTTCCTTCCTTCCTTCCTTCCTCCCTCCCTCCCTCCCTTCCTTTCTTATACAACCAAATGTGTTTGTGTGTATTTATTTTTAATATGTAAAATCTTTGCTTTGGGCATCTCTACCTTTAGCTAGCATGCTATACATACCTGTCAACACTTGCTGGACATTAGAGAGATGTGCTAACAGCTAACATGATGGAAAATAGATCTGAGTGCAATTAATTTTAGTTACTGAATGACAGCATTTTGACTTTTGCCTTGAGTTATAGGTAGTTCTCTATTTAAAACTGTAATTGATCCCCCAATTTCAGTTGTACGTCATGTTCACCAGTTGACTGCACCCAATTTCATGACCATTTTTGCATGACCGTTGTAAAGCAAACACCACAATTGTTAAGTGAACCCACTGTCTATGGAGATTCTCAGTCGTTCAGGTCATGGTTTTTCCAATGGTGCTTTTTCAAGAGGCAACTGGGCTTACTGGTTTTTCTTTGACCCCTCTTTCAAACCAGTGGCCGTTTCTATCCAAAATGTGGTCTTTGCTGTCTTCAAAAGAGTGGCCTTTGACTTTGAAATGCAGATGGACTGTAGAATCTTGTCCTGATAGGTTTGTTCTCCTATGTTATGCCAGTTTATGAAGCGGTTGTTTTGTTTCCCCAATGTATAATTTTGCACATGGCTCACTGCATTATACCGCATATACCACATTGCTCAGTTTGTGTCTGGGTGTTTTATCCTTGGGGTGGACAAGCATCTCAAAGAGGCCATCTGTGTCAAAATTGAACAGCCCTCTCTCAACAGAGGAGGAGGGATAAGACATCATCTATCTCCAGTCTACAACACAGTCCTGTCAACAGTTCCAAGAAGGCTCCATACCAGAGGTGGTATTCAGCAGGTTCTGACCAGTTCTGGAGAACCAGTAGCGGAAATTTTGAGTAGTTCAGAGAACCGGTAAATACCACCTCTGACTGGCCCTGCCTCCATCTATTCTCTGCCTCCCGAGTCCCAGCTGATCGGGAGGAAATGGGGATTTTACAGTATCCTTCCCGTCATGCCCACCAAGCCACGCCCACCAAGCCACACCATGCCCACCAAGCCACGCCCACAGAACTGGTAGTAAAAATTTTGAATCCCACTACTGCTCCACACCCATTTGCTCTACTCAGGTGACCCTGATGACACAGATAGGTGACCTCAATGATTCTCTAAAACAATGCAAACGACCAGCTGTCTGCAAGGAGTATAAATCCTTCCATTCCCCACCATCCAGTCAGAGCTGAAGAAGCTTCTTGGATGAGAAGTGAAACATTTTCAAAGAAAAAACAGAAAGTCCATTTGCCTCTTGAAAAAGCACCTTTGGGACAAGTGAACCCACTATTTGCTAGGAGGAGATTTTTGCAGGAAACTGGAAATAAATGTCAGATTCTCTCAAAAACATTATAAATCACAGTCATCTGATACCGGGAATGGCCATAAATGCAGGCCAGTTGCCAATCACTCAAAATGCAGTCCTGTGACCACCGAGGAGCTGGCCATCAGAACTTCAAATCCTGGTCATAAGTCCCACTTTGGGAATCTGCTGCAACTTCAACTGGTTGCTAAGCAACCCCATCGTAAGCCGACAACTACTTGTCTTTCCTTCTAGTGCAGTGTTTCTCAAACTTGGTGACTTTAAGTCCTGTGGACTTCAACTCCCAGAATCCCCCAGCCAGCACAGCTGGCTGGGGGATTCTGGGAGTTGAAGTCCACAGGACTTAAAGTCACCAAGTTTGAGAAACACTGTTCTAGTGTCTCTGTCGATAATGGGGAGATTTAGTAGCTTTGCTTGCTTCTAGAATCTCTATGTCCATTCTGTCCATTCCTAAACCGTAAAGAACTTGAATGGCAGGATCAGAAACCTGAATTACACCCAGAAACAGCCTCGCTACCAATGAACTCATGCAGCAGCAGTGAGACATAGCAAGACCGGGGAAGGCCAGTACATGGTTTGCTGTCTACTTGGACAGTTGAATAAATCAAAGACCATCCTCAGCACATCCGGTTCCCAGACAAGTTATAACTGTGTCTCAACTGAAGTGGGACCCAGGCACCCCCTGGCCACAGCCTCCACCTGTTGCTTGAGCCAGAGCCATGAATCCAAATAGTCAATCTGTTCTTTGGGGGGAGGGGATATAGGGTACAATCCCCATCAATAATCAAGGTTAGTCGAAATTGAGTTCAGAATATATACCGTATTTTCCGGAGTATAAGACTCACCTTTTTCCCTCAAAAAAGTGGGTGAAAATCTGGGTGCGTCTTATACACTGAATACAGTATTTTTCCCCCCAAACCCCACCCTCTTCACCAAAATGGCTGTGCAGAGCCTGTAGAAAGCTTTTAGAGAGCTCCTGGGGACCGGGGAGGGCAGAAATGAGCAAAAAAAGGCCATTTTTTGCTCAATTTTGCCCCCCAGCCCCCAGGAGCACTCTAGAAGCCCCCTAAAGGCTACGCATGCCCTTTTTTTTGACAAAAAACGGGCATGTTTTTGCAAAAAATGGACTGTTTTTGCTTGTTTTTGCCCCTCCCCCCAGCCCACCTGGTATGCCTGTGTGTGTGTGTGTGTGTGTGTGTATTGTGTCACAACCCCTGGTATGCCCAAATATGGGAAGGTGTATACTGCTTCCCTTTTCTGTCTTTCAGCTCACCCTAGGAGCCATCCAGGCAGAAAGCCATTTTTTAATGTTTTTTATGTTATCAGCACAAATGCAACACACACACCACACACACACACACCACACACACACACACACAGGTCTTGTTGTATTTGGGTCTTTTCCCATGTAAGATTGAGATTGTCTTGGCAACATTTTGGCGAGGTCTCATTCACCATCTCCAGGCGTGGTCGGAGCTGCCGTCTTTCTATAAATCTTGGTGGGGTGTGTGTGGAGTGCTGGCTTTGTTTCAGTAAGTGGAATGATTGGTTGTGTGGTTGTATCATGATTGGTAGATTGGTGCTGATTGGTGCTGGCTGTGTGTCCGTTGTTGTTTCGTGTTGTAACGGCCTGGGTGGTGGGTGGGGCTCATTTGTTGACTAGGACTGGTTTCCAGATGTCTGGTAGGCGGGAGATATCATCACGTTTATTCATGTTGTGGGGGTGTTTCTCTATTTCAATAGCTTCCATAATTATTCTCTTGTTGAAGTGTTCCGTTTTGGAGATTAACCTGGTTCCTTCAAAACTAATTTCATGTCCTGTAGCTTTAAGGTGCTGGAAAAGTTTTTTCTTTTTTTCCTTACTGCGTTCTTGTGTTCTGCGATGCATGCATTTATTCCCCTGTTCATTTGTCCTATGTATGTTGCAGGGCAGATTTTGCATGGTATTTCATAGACTCCTTGGTTTTCTAGCTGGATTTTGTCTTTGGGGTTTCTTTAGATGTTGGCTATTTTTTGGTCAGTGTTGAAGGCTGTCTTGATATTGTGTTTGTGGAGAATTTTGCTGATTTTATCTGTGGTGCCTTTGATGTAAGTCACCAACATCCTTTGCTCCAGTAATCCACCCAGAAGCAACTTACAGCAACAAGAAGAAAAAGCACTCACCAACCTGAGGAAAGACAGCAACATAATCATTCTCCCAGCAGACAAAGGTAACGCCACAGTGGTGATGAACACGTCTGACTACCAGGCCAAACTATTCAACCTACCCGCAGCTCCGACCACACTTTAAGCCATTTAGATATTAAACAGGGGAGAGAAAAGGGGGAAAGCTCTGGCATACTCATAACAGAGAATCAAAGGGCCAAACTTCTCTCCCGCTTTCTGCCACCAATTGCAAACTCCCATTCAGGAGCCCTCTGTTCTCAATTTTTACAAGGGGGCTTCCAAGGACACCATGGTCAACAGCAGTGGTGGGTTCCTACTGGTTTGGACTGGTTCGGCTGAAACGGTAGTGGATGACAGCTTGGGTTGCTGGAACCAGTAGCGACCCAGGCCTGCCACGCCCCCAAACCAGTTCCCCAGTGTCTTTTGCTGTCGCCGGCATGTTTCTGCGCATGGGCAGATCAATTTTCAAAACTCCCTCTCAGTGAACCGGTAGTAAACTAATTAGGAACCCACCACTGGGCAACTGTATCATTAGCCATTAGGAAAACTAGGAAGAAAAGTTAAAATTATGTTCCTTCCATTCCAGTTAGACTGACTAATGCTATTTCCTTCTCCTATCCAGGTCTGAAACCAGATTGCTATGTGTTTATATCATCTGTTTCCTCCAGATTCCTCTCTGTCATTGCAGTCTCATCATCATTCGCTCAACTTTTTCCAAGAAGAGTTGTTGTACTTAGGATAATAGCTATTCATTCCTGTTAATTCCCGGCCTGGCTTTTTGAGGACAGGATAGGCTAGGATTTTTTTAAAAGACTGTTTTGACTTTCCCTTCTCTCAAAGAAACATTGATTACAGTCAGGATCCAGTCCCTTTCCTAGCTTCTACCTGCCAGCTGGAGCAGGGATCCACTCCACAGGTGGCAAAGCTGAGATTACAGAGATCTCTGTCCATCACATGAAGAGTTAATACCACTTTATAATGCCTTGGTAAGGCCACACCTGGAATACTGCATCCAGGTTTGGTCGCCATGATGTAGAAAAGATGCTGAGACTCTATAAAGAATGCAGAGAAGAGCAACAAAGATGATTAGGGGACTGGAGACTAAAACATATGAAGAACGGTTGCAGGAACTGAAAGAATAGCGCTTTTCACAACAACTGGGTGGGTAGTTTTGTATCCTTATTTAAATAGTAATAGCTCATAGCAATAGCACTTATATACCACTTTACAGTGTTTTCCAGCCCTCTATAAACAGTTTACAGAGTCAACTTACTTCCCCCAACAATCTGGGTCCTCATTTTACCCACCTCGGAAGGATGGAAGGCTGAGTCAACCTTGAGCCTGGTGAGATTCGAACTGCCAAATTGCAGGCAGCTGGCAGGCAGCAGAATTAGCCTGCAGTACTGCATTCTAACCACTGCGCCACCACAGCTAATATTAAAAATACAGGTACTGTGTTTCCCCGAAAATAAGACACGCCTTGCTAATAAGCCCAATCAAGCTTTTCAGAGCATGTGCCATAATAAGCCCTCCCCTGAAAATAAGCCCGCCCCAACTATTTAAGCGCATACGCAACTGGTCCCCGCCATTACAACTGTACCACCTATCGGTACAGCTTCCAAGGCAAAAAGAGAGCCTGCCGCAAAAAGAGCTGCAGGCCAAGCAAAGTGCTTCATGCCCCGTTCCCTCCCGTGCAAAGAGCCCGCCGCAAAAAGAGCGGCAGGCCAGCAATGCGATCACCCCCTCCTGCCTGTTCCCTCTTGCGCAAAAAAACACCGCCCACCCCACCCGAATGGTAAAGGCAGTCTGCCTGGTTCCCTTCCCCGCTGCCCCTTTAACGAGGGGTGGAAGGTGGGGGGAGAAGCGAGGTGTGCCTCTTACCTGTTCAGCCCCGCTGTGTTCCTCGCCCATTCGTCCAGTGAAGCCCCTTGTAAAAAAAACCTCGCAAGTTGAACTCATGAGGTTTTTTTTACAAGGACAAAAGGGCAAGGAACGCATCGGAGCTGTCAATCTCCCATAGCACTAGGACATGCGTCTCGCTTCTCCCCGCACTGCTACCCCTCACTAAAGGGACGTCGGGGAAAGGAAGCAGTCAGGCCCACAGTTATCATTAGGGCTTGGTGGGAGGTGTTCTTTTTGCATGAGAGGGAATGGGGTGCGAGGTACGTTGCTGGCCAGCCATCTCCCACCCCCCACCCCCAATGTAATAGCTGCCTGGCTTCTTCCCTTCCTCGACATCCCTTTAGCGAGGGAGGGGAGAAGCGAGATGCGCATCCTAGCGTGGAATGGGACTGTTCCCCTTCTGCCCTTTGCCACCTATTTCGCCCCCAGGGTTTCTCCCCCAGTCATCCACCTCCTATCACTTCACCTCCGCTGTGAGGCCCCTGGCTGTTCGTCCTTCTCTTCCGTCCCCAGCCCTTCCTCACGGGCCTTTGGGAGAGAGACTCTTCACCCCGGCCTTTTGGGCTCAAGAGACAGTTAGCCGCCACCAATAGGAGGAAGGGAAGGGAGAAAGAGAGAGGCACATAGGGAGAAAGTGTTTTGTGTTGAGTTTCCAGTTGCCTCGGGTCCGAGCTAGAAAATCTAATAAGTCCTTTGCATTCCCCCCACCCCAAAATGCTGGGGAAGATTTCTTTCTCTTGAGAGGGCCTATTTCCTCTCTTTTATCTTTGCACAGGCTTAAATGTGTATTATTAAGAGTTCACCATTGTTCTATTGGATTTTCTAGCTCGGACCCGAGGCAACTGGAAACTCGACTGGAAACCCTCACTAAAGGGGCAGCGGGGAAGAGAACCAGGCAGACTGCCTTTACCATTGGGGTGAGGTGGGTGGTATTGGGCCATGAGGCACGCCTCTTACCTTTCCAGGTCCCTCGTGTTCCTCACTCTTGTGTCCAGGGAAGCCCCTGGTAAAAAAAAGAAAAAAAAAGAAACCCTTCTTGCGACTTCAAGAAGTTTGATAGAACTCGCGAGAAGGGTGTTTTTTTATTTACCAGCAGCTTCCCTGGACACAATGGCGAGGAACGCGACTGAACTGGAAAGGTAAAAGACGCGCCTCGCTTCTCGCCTGCCCCAGAAAATAATAAGCTCTCCCCTATAATAAGCCCAAGGCCATATTTTGTGGGTCCAAAAAAAAAATAAGACCCTGTCTTATTTTCGGGGAAACACGGTAGTCCTAAACTTAAGGACTACAATTGAGCCCAAAATTTATGTTGCTAAGTGAGAAATTTGTTAAGTAAATTTTGCCCCTTTTTACGACTTCTCTTGCCACATTCGTTAAGTGAATCATTGCAGCTGTTAAATTAGTAATACTTTGCTTGTTGAATGAATCTAGTTTCCCCACTGACTTTGTTTGCCGGAAGGCCACAAAAAGGGTCACATCACCACAAGACCCCACAACCGTCATAAGTGTGAGTCAATTGTCCAGCAGCCAAATGTAAATCACGTGACGATGGGGATGCTGCAACAGTCATAAGTGTGAAAAATGGTCATAAGTCACTTTTTTCAGGGCAGTTGTAACTTCGAACGGTCACTAAACAAACTGTTGTAAGTCGAGGACTAACTGTAAGTATTCCCTGGTGATTTTTTTCCATTCCTCTCTTTAATAGTTATTAAATGTACTGAAGGATACCATCTTTTTCGGAGTATAAGATGCACCTTTTTCCCTCAAAAAAGAGGGTGAAAATCTGGGTGCGTCTTATACACTGAATACAGCATTTTTGGCCTCCTGAAACCCCGCTCCCCTTTGCAAAAATGGCCATGCATAACCTTTAGGAGTCTTCCAGAGTGCTCCTAGGGCAGCGATGGCGGACCTTTTTTGGCTCGCGTGCCACAAGTGGGGGGAGCGCAGGGGGGGCGTGTCCGGGCATGCCGCACCCATAATGCAATGCGCAACACGCCCCCAGTGCACATGCGTGCACAACAGGCGCTCCCCCGATTTTTACAAGGTTTTTTTGCCCTCCCCAGGCTCCAGAGGCTTTATAGGAGCCTGGGGAGGGCGAAAAGAGCCTCCCCCGCCCCCCCAGAGGCCCTCCGGAGGTTTCAAGAACCATCCGGAGGCTTCCCTGAAGCCTTCGGAACGCTTAAAATGACCCTCCGAGCAAACCAGAAGTCACTTCCAGTTTGCTCAGAGGGTCATTTGAAGCGCTCCGAAGGCGTCAGGGACTGTCCGGAGGTGTCCCTGATGCTTTCGGAGCATTTCAAACGACCCTCTGAGCAAACCGCTGGCCAGCTGACATGGCAGCGCCTCGCGTGCCCTGACAAATGGCTCCGCGTGCCACTTATGGCACGCGTGCCATAGGTTCGCCATCACTGTCCTAGGGGCTGGGCAGGGCAACAATGAACGGAAAAACAGCCTTTTTTTTTTGCTCATTTTTGCCCTACCCCGCCAGCCCCCTGGAGCACTGTACAAGCCTCCTAAAGGCTATTCATGCCTTTTTTTGGTCAAAAAACAGGCCCGTTTTTGCAAAAAAACGGGCTGTTTTGGGGAGGTCTGCAGAATGCAAAACCTTTTTTAAAAATTTGCCTCTTATACTCTGGTGTGTTTTATACTCCGAAAAATATGGCAATTTCCTTCCTGCTGTTCCTCCCAAAGGCAAGGGTCCATTTTGGGTGGCCTAGATCTTTCATAGAATCCCCAATGCTTCTGAATGGCACTATGATCTAATATTCTTGAATCCACCTTCAGTCAATATCTCACCCAGCGTGAAACCAAGGAACTTGAGAGCATTCCACATGAATCACTTAGTAAGGCTGTGACATGCAACGGCTCCAGCCAGCCAGACGTCTTTGTGTTAGATAAATATGTCATGGTGAGACAAAAGATCTGTGAAGACTCTTGCTACCTTTCATCCTTACTGGAAGATGGTTTCATCATAAAGAAACAGGAAGTGGGTGATTATCATGTCTTTATCCAGGCGAGTAGTTTAGAGCCAAGGATAACACTGTTGTATTTGTTTCCATGAAAAACAGCAGAAGGAAGCTGCAAGCATAAGAACATGAAAACATGCCTCCCTACAGCATGGGAGGCTATTTGTTCATCTAATTCATAGCTGTGCAACGAAATTTCATTTTAATGTGTTGGAAGAAATGTCCTTCTGGGTTCAATTCCGAGTGGGGAAAAAGACACTGGAAACAGGGAGGCTGCTTGGAACGATGGTGGACAGGATCACATGGCTTGAGTTCCTGTACAGAAAAGGAGGAATCACATGCTTCCAGATGTTGGGTGAAAAAGAAAAAGAGACTGAGATGCTGAAAGTTCCTGGTTTTATGCCCTCTCTGGCCTTTGATCTTAATCTTGTATTCTGATTGGTTGTCAGACTCCCATGGGGCCATGCAGGGGCAACTCTCTATGCTGTGTTTTGAGTCCACATTTGGTTGAGCATTGCTTCTTCCCAGGTGTCCTGTGGTGAGATGGGTAAAGGGCTAATACTATCATGCCTTAATCCCATCACCCTGGAACTGAAGGGGGATACCTTTGTTATGTAGAATAGACTTGCATTTTAATGGCCCGTTAAGGAAAGTGGGGCTATTAAGAGTGAGTCTGTTTCCTGCCTAAAAACATGTTTCTCCATTTCTTACCCAGGGAAATATAATATTCTGCCTTTTCAATATTTCCCAGGATATTTCATTTTTCTAGGAGAGGGCTGGGTTTTAACTTCCTACAAATGTATGCCAATTTGTGTACATTCAAAGTGACAATAAAGAGATACTAAATCTAAGGTAAAATCCACAGGTTGAAGGCCACAATTTATTCCCTTGATTAGCTGCAAAGCTGTTGGGTAATGTATGGACAAGAGTGTAGAATGGAAGAAAAAAGCAGCAACTCAATATTCACCCTTTAGAAAGACTTGAAAATGGGCCAAAATTGGGTCACTGAAATTTATTAGCCAATTCCTCAACCTTGGATGATGCAATTTTGGAAACTGGAATGGGGGAAAGGTTAAGAATGGAAATGAAAATATTTCATCCTAGGTTTATCTTGAACAGTGAATGTTAATTGAGTTAAAATAAGCAGAATATGGAGGTGACACTAGATGGATTTTACCCAAGTCTTATCACATATATAATTTATGTTCTAGATATTGCACAAGTCTGCTTGAATCACTACATCTTTTTTTAAAGGGATGGATGTTTAAGTGCTTTGTTGTTCTAACAACCTTTTAGATCAGCGTTTCTCCACCTTGGCATTTTTAAAATATGTGGATTTCAGCTTCCAGAATTCCTAACCAAACTTGAGCAGTAGAGTGAAGGACAAAGAGGAGACACATTTTTAACTCTTTCTACATTCTCCTGCCTTCCCTATCCCATTGTGGTCAGTAGTCATGGGATATTGAAGAGTTGGGTCATTAGATTTTCTCTTTGAAGCAGAATAATATGCTTCAGTGGGAAGAATGTTAAGAGAAACAAATGTCACATTGAGGAAGAAAAGATACATAGAGAGTGAGTAAAGTCACAACATGTTAAGCTGGAAACCTGATGAAGAAAACACAATGGTTGTGTGGTCACTGTTGGAAGAAATGTCCTTCTGGGTTCAGTTCCAAGTGGGGAAAAAGACACTGGAAACATGGAGACTACTTGGTAAGATGGTTTAATGGTGGACAGATCACATGGCTTGAGTTCCTGAACAGAAAAGGGGGATCACATACTTCCAGATGTTGGGTGAAGAAGAAAAGAGAGAAAAAGGGGCTTGCTGAGAGTTCCTGGGTTTTTTATACTTTGTTCGGCCCCACCTCTCTGTTTCCTGTTCCTGTGTAAGAAATGTATTCTGATTGGTTGGAATTCCAAGCTTGGCTGACTTCCCAGATGCCATGTGGTCAGGTTCTGTGGAAGGCTAATCCCACCTTTGTTATGTAGAGTAGACTAGCCCAGTCTTTAATGGCTCATTGACAAAGATGGAGGCTATTACAAGTGAGTCTGTTTCCTGCCTAAAAGCATGTTTCTCCATTTCTTATTCAGGAAAAATATAATATTCTGTCTTTTCAATATTTCCAAGGATATTTCATTTTTCTAGGGGTGGGTTTTAACGTCCTACAGTCACATAACAGGATAGATCTTCCAAAATGAACTGTATTATGGCTTACCATGATGACTTGGCACATGAAAAACAATGGCTGCATTCTCGCAGTTGAAGTGAGCTACGTACTACTCATCATTTCAGTTTTAGCCAAGTGTTGTGCCAAACTGCAGTTCCAACAGCAATTTTGAATCATACTGTTCCTGAATCAAATCAATTTATCTTTGTACATTGCCAGCGGCACGGTTAATTCAACCTTAATGAAGTGTCCTTTTATCGCAAAGAAATTGTCCCCTCAGATTGGCTCAGCCTATCCTAAAAATCTATCTTCTTTTTGAAATGAAGTAGAACGTCTACCTGGACAACAACACTGTCCAGACCCCCACTTCTAAAATATGCTTGGACACATTGATTTGGGCATACTATATCATCCTCACTCAAGTTGATTTAAGGAAATCAGATGCAATTCTTAGCATTATGAAATGTGTCCACAATTGCCTGGATTTCTTAATCATTCATTTACTGATGATCCAAGCATGACAGTCATGCTTCCTTTTCAAGTCACTGAGTTGGTGACCATCACTATCTCTCGTGGTAGAGAACATGATAATTAAATGCCATGTGCCCTATAAAAAATGGCTTCCTTTTATCCAAAGGATGACTCATTTGAATACAACAATCAAGAATTTAGAAGGGGAAACTCATAACACAATTTTCTATGAAGTAACTGTCAGTTGGCAAAACAATGGAGTGTCTTATTTAAGATTAGATAAAGGTTCTAAAATAGTTCTAAATCTACCAGTGTAGTATTTTACTCTTGGCGCAATTATATGATTTTATAAATAGAAAGGAAAAGAAGAAAAAAGAACAGGAAACAAGACTCTAGATCTGGGATGGTGGCACTCAGAGCCCTCTCTGAGTTGGGGCAACAGCTGCACCATGAATGCGTGCACGCCTCCCACCAGCCAGCTGGTTTTGGGGTCTCTATTGCGCAAGCGTGGAGGTTGGGGCCCATGCGGGAGAAGTGTATGCATGTGCGGGGCGCAGGTGCAGGGATCTCACACACATGTGTGGGGTCATGTGCAGGGGTTATTCATGCATGCAGGGGAGAGGGCGTGGGAGGGCGCACACACCTGCACTGGACAGGAGGTGGGAGGCACATGCAGGGGGTCATGCATGCATGCATGGGAGCTCACAGGAGTGTGCAAGCATTGCATTATTGGTGCACGCGCACCAGCGCTTTCGACAGACGGCAACAAGGTTAGCCATCACTGCTCTAGATATAAACGCATGAGAAAAATCAAGGTATTTAATGGCTGATCTTTGGAAATGGGGGAGGAGTAAGTTAAATCTTATGTCTAATACAAGGTGAGAATACATTTTCACTGCAATGCTAGAAGCAAGTCTCTACTCTCTAGATTTTTGCTACCATGTGCTCCATGCCTTTTTTTTGGCTTATTAAGTGACTTATTTTACAACTTTCTGTGTAGAGTCTTCTTGAAGGATGCGGTAGGTGTGACCCTCACTGCATCTCTTCAGCAGTACAGGGCGTTTGTGGCAGGGCAAGGTAAGTAGAATAAGGACAATGTGCTATGGAAGGAGATGGCCCCATCCAACATGGTTCAGTGTCTGAAACAATTAGATGGGCTGATATATGTTGCATTCAAAGCAATGGTTCTAATTCAATTGCAATCTCAAGAATTGTATTGCACTGTGAGCCACCCAGAATCAATTTGGAGCCAGGCAATGCCTAAATGGAATGAATGGATGAAAATGGATTGTTTCAGGATGTTGGGTTTCCCTGAATAATCTTGTTCATAAGTCATTGCCTTTAATGGAGAAAAACAGAGAAAGAGACTCATTGATGCCAGAAGCTCTGAGAAGGAAATAGGATGGGAAGCAGTGAAGCTCAGGTAAACATTTTCCCCCGAGTCTCTCGTGTCTTACTCAAAAAAGGTCTTTTTGTTAAATGAAAAACGGGCCTACTGGAAGTTTGGGAAGGTTGGAAACGGGCCCATTCCCAGCCTCCAGAGGGTCTCTGGAGCAGTGGTGGGTTCCGGGCGGTACAGCCTGGTACAGCCGTGCCCGTAGTAGCCGGGAGCAGCGGCCACCATACCGGTACGGTGGCTCATTTGGCCCACCCACCCATGTTCCATAGCTGTTTATAACGCGTCCGGCCAATCGCGCACACGCGCACAGCGTGCGGCCCCTGCGCGACCCCTGCCAAGCAACTGGGTGTCACGGGGCGGTGGTGTGCCTGACTAGGACGCCCGGCCCCAAGCGCAGCGTATTGGTTGTGAACGGGATCCGGAACCCACCACTGCTCCGGAGCCTGAGGAGGCCATTTTCGCCCTCCCAGAGGCTCGAGGAAAGCCTCCGGAGCCCGGGGAAGGCAAACCCCCTCCCCCCTCATGGTGGAGGAGGCCGACTAGGCTACACCCGCCATGGCCACGCCCACCCAGCAACCAGGCAGAGAACCCCTTGCTAAAATTTTTGAAGTCCACCCCTGGTTGCAAAGTAAACCTACTCCCACCCCAGCCTCAAAGATTAACAGCGCTTGCTTTCTGCACACTATTTCATGAACCCAAGGCAATTAACAGCTTTCCAGAGTTGCAGCTGTACAAGCTCCAGCTGGGATGATAAACTGCAGCTCTTTCGCTCATTTCCCAAACAAGCGATTGCGCACAGAGAGCAGTTTTGGGTGGTCATGGAGTTTATTCTAACTGGGGAGGGTGGGGGGAATACGAGTGATATCAACTATGAGAAGCAAATAATGAGTGTAATTTTCAAGTGACCGTTTCCTGATCTCTTTCTCTCTCTTTAAAAAAAAAAATGTAGCATACTGTGTTATTGCTGTGGAAGCCACATAATCACAGGCTCTGTTACGGCATATATAAAAGATTACAACAAATAAAGTTAGGCTGATTGTAAACAAATGGCGGCTTTATTCATCAGGGGGATTTCGGTGGGGGTAGAATAGCAGATTTGGAATTACTGCTTAATTGGAAGATGATGACAGACGCACTAAAATTTTAAAATGTGCAAATTAGCCGTGTGCTGTGGCTGTGGTTCTCCTTATTAAATATTATTAGTAATTTGCTTCATTCTTGGAGTGGAAGGATTTTTAATTATGTTTACAAAATCTCCTGGCTGTTTTATGGAAAGCTTTAAGATGACAGTTTTAATTGATAGGCAGTTAGATTCCACCTTTCAGTCTTGACCTAGTATTTTTCATTCTTCCTTTTCTCTCTGTTGATGCAGTACCACAGATTTTGTTCAGCAAATCAGTTTTTAAAAACCTCTCCATGTGGGTTTATGTTTAACAAATCATCATCACTTTCTATGAAGTATTTACAGGTTGCCTGGAGCAAAATCCATTTAAGGCAATCTTATTTTCAAATTCTTCCTGTAACAACCTTATAGCAGTTCCAGCCTTCCTCAAAGATCTCAATGGAAGGGGGATGAATACATTGCCTTTACCATCTTGTTTCTGGTTTTTGTTTTGTTTTTTTTAGTTTTCTTAGAAAACATTCTTGATCCTGTCTGCTGCTTCTTTTTCACTGAAATAATTATTCAGATATTCTTTTTATTATTTAACTTGCTCTCTACCCAATCGTTACTACCCTGTTTCCCTGAAAATAAGATCTCCTCTTATAATAAGCCCAACCAGGCTTTTGAGCACATGCGCTAAAATAAGCCCACCCTCAAAATATTGCAACACAGCAGCAGCCCTGAGGTGACCATGCTCACCGCCTCCTGCACCTCAAAAATAATAAGACTTCCCCGAAAAGAAGGCCAAGTGCTTATTTCGGGGGTCAAAAGAAAATAGGACCGTGTCTTATTTTCGGGGAAACACAGTATATTTTTTTTCCCAACTAGGTTGAAAACTACTTTCTACTGCTTGCACAATTTTTAAACAATGGAAGAAACTGCAATACAGATAGTTCTAGACTTATGACCACAATTGAGCCCAACATTTCTGTTCTTAAGTAAGATTTACCCCATTTTATGACTTTTCTCGCCACAGTTGTTAAGTGAATCATTGCAGTTGATAAGTGAGCAACCCGGTTGTTAAGTGAATCTGGCTTCCCCGTTGACTTTGCTTGTCAGAAGGTTGCAAAAGGGGATCACATGACTCTGGGACACTGCAACCCAAATAGTAACTAAATGAACAGTTGTAAGTCGAGGACTACCTGTATTCCTAAGAGAAGAACGACTGGAAAATAATCCATCTGTTTACCTTTCCAGACTTTTAAAAATGAAGTTTTCCAAACTCCAAGCAGAGTCTCATTAGTTTGGGGGGACGGGACGAGTTTGACCTCTCTCTCCTAATGTCCTTGCAAAACTGGCTGTACCCCAATGCACAAACTGGTGGTTACCCTACTAAAGTAGTACGTTGTCCATGCAAGGCCAAATTGGGAAATGATATAGCCAATGTGTATTGTAGTCCAACATCTACAAATTCCCTGATTGGAAGGGAAGTGAGCCTACCATCCTTCCTGAAGCTAATGAGCCAAATGTCTATGGGCAATTTTCCCTCTTGTGGTTCTCCACAATTGAAACTGGCGGGTAAAGGTACCCATCACACACGTGTGCTAGTTGTTCCTGACTCTAGGGGGCGCTCATCTCCATTTCAAAGCTGAACAGCCAGCGCTGTCTGAAGACATCTCCGTGGTCATGTGGCCGGCATGACTAAGTGACAAAGGCACACGGAACGCTGTTACCTTCCCACCAAAGAAAGGTGGTTCCTATTTTTCTACTTGCATTTTTTTACATGCTATTGAACTGCTAGGTTGGCAGAACCTGGGACATGTAACGGGAGCTCACCCCATTACGCAGTGCTAGGGATTCGAACTGCTGAACTGCCGACCTTTCTGATCGACAAGCCACTGAGCCACAGTGTCCCTAAAAGAAGTCGCATACTTTTCCCTATTCTGTCACTTTCTTTAAGCCAAGGGTTGGATCTAGCCATTGGTTCAGGGGAAGCTGTTACTCCAAAGTTTTATCTCTGATAGGTACCCAGATAAGTCCCTGCAGTTTTCTTGGTATTTTTTTTTGGGGGGGGGAGTCGTTTGCTATTGCTTGCTTCCTAG
The DNA here is from genome assembly GCF_964273705.1 of Natrix helvetica. Lineage (NCBI taxonomy): Eukaryota > Metazoa > Chordata > Lepidosauria > Squamata > Natricidae > Natrix > Natrix helvetica. Next base: position 23,237,716 of record NC_138550.1, read on the forward strand.
GGTTGAAATTGAATGACTGGTCCAAGGTCCCCTAGCAGGCTTTGGGTCTAAGATCATCTTCTGGTTTAATTCTTTAACCACTGCACCAAATTGGCTCTCAAACTGATCTCTGCATTGTATTTTAATATTACTGGTCCTCCTGGCATTCGCAATAAATATATAATTCGCAGCAATTTTTGGAAGGGACCTGCAACCGTACTAAAGGCTGCACATGTCTAAAGGCTGCACATGTCAGTTAGAGGCACTGATGGGAGACATCAATCAGGAATAGGGCCAGCAGAGGTAGGTTGCTAATTTTTTTACTATCAGTTCGTGACGCTTCTGCGCATGTGCAGAAGTGTCCAGGCGGGTGGGTGGAACCTCCTGCCGCCACTACTACCAGTTCACTAGATCTGGGCCAAACTGGCAGAAACCCACCTCTGAAGATCAGGAATCAAATGAAGTCATGCAATCCAGTTCAGGTATCCCACTAAATAAATCAGAAGCAGCAATAAATATGGATTCAGGCTGGGGCTTGCTGACCTAAAGCATTTGGTGAATTCATTGGCTTTGTTTGCACATTATATTAAATTAGGGACAAATTATTTATGACTTCCTAAAATGTTTGACTTCAACAGCTATTGCAAGGTATAATTGGCTTCAATTAGATACGCCAAATTTCCATCGTTAATGCCCTCTTTAAATGCTGCTGGTTTTCTGAAAAGTCGGGAGATGAAATCTCTGTTGGATGATTTGCCTCAAATGAATTGTAGCACTTCAGCAGAGATGGCCTATTTTGCTTCAGCTGCTTCCTACAGAGTGAAAAAAAAATTATCCAGATTTAATGTTTTATTAAAATGCAAATTGATAGATTAAATCAAATTGGTTTTCCCGTATTTGATTTATGTTCTCGTTTACAGAAATGGCATAAAATGTGAATTGTGCATGTAACCCTCAGCGAGGCCAAATGTTGATCTGGATACTTTTTATTGGGAGTGTCCACAAGGAGATTAAAAAAAAAGGTCAACACTCTTTTTGCCTCATTCCCCCTAAAAGAGTAGCACACAATTTCTGAGGCTCAATTGTAACTTAGGGTTTGAGCAAATGTCACAAGACAAAGGGGGTGGGGCAGTGGTGGGTTCCGGATCTCGGTACAACTGGTACGGTGCAACGGGGCCTGGTGTCCACCACCTGAACACGTGCACCACACGTAGCACACTCATGCATCCTTACCTCCTGCAACGCTCCGCGATGCCTCCGCGACGTTCCAGCTGCTCAGCGGAGTGTCGCACAGGCGCCGTGCGCTCCGTGCGTGTGCACGGAAGCCCCAAAGAGATCAAATACTGGTAAGGAGTGCGGGCAGGCCGGTGGGCCCTCCGGAGCACCGTACCGGAACAGTACCTGGTACGCCCGTACCGGGGCGTACCGGTCGTAACCCACCACTGGAGTGGGAGCACTAGTCATTCTTGACATGGACGCTTGCACTGCATACCAGAAAATGCAGAGGATGCCAATGTTTGGTTGCTGTTTGGTGGCTTCAGAGGTAGTACTCAGCTGGTTCGGACCAGTTCACCCGAACGGGTAGTGGAAATCGCGGGTGGGTTCGCCCCGGCTCCATGCTGTTCTATTTAGGTACGTTTTCAAGCTGTGCACATGCGTGCAAGCCACATGCGTGGAAAGCCAAGCACATGCATGGACGGGACACGCTCACACTTGCGAACCGATAGGGAAAGTAAGTGAATACCACCCCTGGATGGCTCCAGGAACTATAAAAGAGTTGGTAGCCAGATGTTTCTAGAGTCTGAGGAGCACTTTGGCAGCTGTGCATTGGCTCTTTGCCTGACACCCTGAGCTTGCCTATTTATTTATCAAATTTATATGCCATCCATCTCACCGTTACACCACTCTGAGCGGCTTGCAGCATAATAAAAAGATAATACAAAATAATTAAAAATGAAGGAAGATGAAATAAAGGTTATAAACCATGGCATTGGCATTGGCATCCTTCAGTCTCAAAAGACTATGGAATCGTGCTCTGGAAAGAGGTCAAAGCTGGAGTATCCTCTCCAGCATGAGGCCTGGGTTTGGAGCATAGACTGTTACCCAAGCAGCAGATTCCCCCCTCTCCACGTCACTGAAATAGTCCAATGGAATGGCAGAGCCAATACGATTGGTTCCAGCTGTGTCACAGAAGTTACCAGAACGTGGTTGTACATAGTCACGAACTGCTTCCGGGACTCCGACTCCGGATTTTGCCTCGAGGTTGACTCTGGAAGCCTTTTCCAGTAGTGGATATAGCCGCAAGGCAGTGGAGGTTTGTAATCAGTTTCCCTTCTCCTAGAAGATGGTTCTGCTGCTTTATCTGCCGTTGGGGCGTAGAGCCCTCTTCCGCCTTCAAAACCGTTCACCGTCTTCTCCTGTAAACCCTGGAAAGGGGCCCTTATGAGGTGCTACTAGCCGGGCCAGCTGGACCAAGATTTTTAAGGAAGTGTTACTCCTCCATCACTCACGCTTTGTCCTTGCTTGTGACAGGCAGAGCCTGGCTTCCCAAACGTTGGGCCCAGGATGGCAGGTTTGATTATAAACCAAGATGACAGATTACCTGTGTGTGGATCTTCTCTCTACCCTGTCAGCCAATTCCAACATTGAGTGTCCCTTTTGGAGCCCAGGTCAGCTGGCACAGGCAGGTTTTGAAGGCTCTTCTGGAAGGCCAGGAGTGTGGGAAACAATCTTATCTCCGGGGCGGGGGAGAATATTTCAGAGACTGGGGGCCACAGCAGAAAAGGTTCTATTCCTAGACCCTTTAACTGGAATTCTTTGACAGACCAGATCTGAAGTAGACTTGTTTAAGCGGGATAGGCCAATCCCTTTGGGGCCAATTTTTTTGGCCCTTCATCTCTTTTTTACTCCCTCCCCAATTTCTGATCTCCCTCCCCTATCTCCCTTCAGCCACATGCAAATTTTTCAGCAGGGAGGAAAGCTTACAATAATCTGTTTCTTTATCCAAACTAAGAAAAAAATACTTCTAAATGAGAAAGAACCCATGGCTAAGTCTTGGTTTTAAATTTAGCATGCAGCAAGTTAGATGAAATGTAGATCTTTTCTGAAAAGTCTGTTTTGGAAATACTTTTGTCATTTTGTTTGGAAGATTGCTTTAAATCAAGTGTTAGGCAAAACTGCTGCTTACAATCATAAGAGTGAATAGGTTTGGCATTTTTTCATTTGGGAGAAAAATGAGTATGGCATCCAGACAAAACTCGATTAAATTGTTTAGTCATCATCATTGCTTGCAAGTGTTAAGAGTCAACTCATCTCTGTAAATTGTTTGCTGTCTTTCTGGAGAATTCTTTGCACAGCATGGTGTCTGTTTTATCTAAATGATGTCTCAGCTCATGGTTTGCTTATATTATCGGAAGCAATTGAGCTTCTTTCATAGTTTACATTATAATGACATTGGCATGCACCAACGCTTGCAACTCTCCAAAACATAGGCAGGAAGACTTGGGGGTGGGGTGGAAGAACACATTTTAACTCTTTTTGGTTGTTGAAGGTCACAAATAGCATGGTTAATGTGTAATAACGTTACTGGAATGAGTTGAACTGAAAATTTCAGCTTGAAATTTTGGGAGCAAAGTAAAAAGGTATTTCTACTGATTAAAATGGAGGATCCATGTAAATTGAAGTGCTGACCCTTATCCTGAATTTAGGTAGTAGTACTTGGCGAGTCTCAGTGGTGGGTTTCAAATAATTCCACCGGTTCGCTGAAAATATGACCGTGCGCATGTGTGCACGGCTTCCGTGCATACCCGCAGCTTCTGTGCGTGTGCACGCCTTCCATGCATGTGCACATGCATGGTTTCCATGTACATGCACAGCTTCAGCACATGTGCATGTGCACGGCCTCCGCGCATGAGCGGCTTCCGCCATGCGATGTGGCGTGGCTTGACTGAGCAGCCGTTCAGGGTCTGCTCCCCTCCATTTCTGCTCTCCAGGGCGGCGGCTGCTTCTCTCCGCACTGCTGGAAGAGCGTCTTGTGCAATTTAGCAGCTGTGAGCCACCGCTTGCCTCTAAATCCCATCCGGAAAGCGCTGCGGCACAGAGAAGCAGCAGCCATGTTGAATGCTGTTTCTCTCAGCCACAGCGCTTTCCGGATGGGACTTGAGAACCGTCCGGGCCATTCTCAAACTGCCCACTCTCCCCCCCTACAGCCCTTTGGCCTAGTGTGGCAGGCGGCAGGCTGCAGGCTGAATAAATTGCTTTGGCCTGGGAGGGGGCGTATTTTGAGGCCAGAGGGGATTCCATGCAGGCAGAGACCCAGGACAAGGCCGGAGCCATGGAATGGCATGTCCCTGGGCCCTGACCCGAGGCGAAGGACGAGCAGGCAGCATTCTTACTCTTGGTGAGCAGAGCGGGCGAAGCACGGCAGCGAGGCATGGAAATTAACTGGGCCTCATGGTGAAGGCAAAATATATAGGGTGGGGTGGGGCAGGGCCAGCCAGAGGTGGTATTTGCTGGTTCTCTAAACTATTAAAAATTTCTGCTATCAGTTCGCCTGAACCGGTTGGACAGGCTGACCACCCCCTCTGGTCAGTCTGCTAAGTTGTTTATGGAAGACCAATCAACTATCAATTCATGGTACACTGTTGACAATGTGCAATCTTAGACTCAGTGGTGGCACAGATAAACTAGCAGGCAGTCAGCTAGAGGACAACATGTGCAAAATATGTACCTATGTTTTGTAGAGTCGCTCTTAAAATACACTAAAATGTCAATTCCATCCACAAAATCCTCACTTTACTGACCTCGGAAGGATCATGGAAGGATGAGTCAACCTTGAGCTGGCGAGACTTGAAGTGCTGGCAGCCAGAAGAAGCCTGCAGTAGTGCATTCTAACCACTGCACCAGCACAGCTCTTTATTAATTAATCCCATCAACATGCTGATAATACCCAATGATATTATATTAGCCAAGGCAAATTAAGTGAGGCTGTCGAAGTCTTTTTCCAGTGTCTGAAGGCTGTGAGAACTGGATTGGTAAGAACAGACTCTAGCTCAATCCGGACAAGTTAAAGTGGCTAAAAATCTTGAGGATCCTGCCTTTGGTCTTGGGTGGAATTGCACCCATCTGGTGTGCAACTTATGAATCATCTTGGACTCAAGAACTCCTGTTCAGAATATGTGGCAGCAGGGGATGATAGGGCCTTCACACCAGTTATGTCCTTTTCTACACTAGAAAGCCTCTGAGACAGTCACTCACTCCTAGTCACTTAGAAGTGCGGACACCAATTGGGAGCTCCTTCCATGTCCCCAATAAGAGCTGGAGTGAAGGACAGGGGCTCACCCTGCCTCACAGCAGCACTAGGGTCTCTAATGCGGGCTTGCTGCTTGTCAATCATGCTAACCACTGTACTCCTATTAGTATCCAGGTAATACTCAGGTTACAAGTGCTCCCTTAGTGAATGTTCAAAGTTACACAATCAGTGCCTTCTAGTGTTTACGAACAAGTCCCGAAACTACGAATCTTGCAGCACCACGGCAGTTGTTCACCCTTACAAACCACCACAGAGGCTTTGCAACGTATGTCCTGCACTCTGCTGGCTAAAACGGACCTCCATTTAGGCTGCACAGACCTCGCCTACTACTGAGTAGGCCAAAATGGAGCTCCGTTTAGGCCTGCACAGGCCTCACACGGCACTGCGCAGGCCTAAATGGAGCGTTGGAGGGGAGAGCCTGCCCCTCCAAACCTCCATTTTGGCCTACAAAGTGATGGGCGAGGCTTGCGCAAGCCTAAATGCAGCTGAGAGGCTGGAAACAGCTTGCTATATCTTCGCATTGTAAGTGACCCTATGTGGCAGGTTGGGTGTGGGGAAAGCAATTGTGGGGAGCATGACGTATTTCAGTAGGTCGGGGAGGCCTTGGATGGTCTTAAGCAAGTGGCCTGTTCCATCACTAGGGCTCCCATGGCCTTCGATTGGAATAGATGGGAGACAGGTGGTCTTTCATTTGGAGAGAGAGAGATTCACTGAGGATTTGCATATGCATATTGTACTGAAATGATGAAAATATTAATGCTCTATGAATGTTAAAAATCAAAATGTTCTAAGGTTCAAAAATAAGCCAAAAATTAAAAACCAACATCGTGTATTTGATAACACTGACCTTATTATTCAGCAGAAATTCTGATGCAAGTCTCAATCATTTTCTTCTATACTTGAAAGCATTTGTCCTTGTATGCTAAGATACATGAGGAAACATGGTTTGCTTCGCTTTGACTTAACACGTTGTGTGATCCAGCCAATTGTGATGCAGCAGCTATGCAAACAAGAGAGTTCTTTTGAAAGGCTCAACTACCTTTAGTAAGACTGTGCAGCTCTTAAGATTCAAATGGTGGTGGTGATTCACAGCATGGATGGGTACACACGTAACAGTTGTCAGGAACACCTTAACTAAGGGCATCTTTTCAGGGAATGGGACAGGACTGGTGTAGATCGTCTTGGTTTAGCAACTGCCTAAGAAACCATTTGCAGTTACAGTGGTGATGAAAATGTAAATTTACCACCAAGGCCCACATTTATGACCTTTGTAACATCTCTTCCTAAGTCACGTGTTCAACATTACAGTCAGTTGGTACATATATTGCCCTATGCCCACTTCCCTCCCTCCCTTTTCCGTCACAGTGGAGAAATTGCTTAAACAAGGTATCACTTTGTGAGCTAAAGGCAATTGAATAAGCTCAGCGGCCTTAATTACAGTTGTTGATTAGAATCCTCCAGCCAGGTACCAGGTATTGCCTGAAATGGACAAGACCCTAAACAGTTTCATATTTAAGGTTTTTAATTTCTTCTTAAGAGGCTCATGGAGGATCTCCTAGGCAACCAGCTGACCCTAATGGATCTGATGTGTATCTGATGTCTATGTGCCTGCTTACTAAAAGTCTTGCAATAATTTCCTCTCCAATAAATGTAACATCAATTCTCTTCTTGCTAAGTACCCCTGGGACTGAGATTCCAAAAGGTAGGAGAATGGGGAAGAAGGAGTAGAAGATTTGCCCTTTTAGCAAGCATCCTCATGAAACAAGTTCCAGAAACCTTCCCTGTTTGGGGTTAAATCCTCCTGATGCTGTAACGCAAGGGGAAGGGGAAGTAAAATCATACATATTCATGTGATTTTTCACTTAGATATCACTTTAACAACTGAGTTTACTGGCTCCAATCCATAATCAAGGATAGACGATTCTGCCTAACCCAAACAGATTCTTCCTGATCAGTCCCAGTGAACAGAGTGCTTCCTGGATCCGACCTAATGAGAAGTATGGTAGGAGGGGACTTAAAAATAGGATTCACACCTCTCGGGTGAGGATAGCTCTCATTTTAATGGCCATTCAGAAGCTAGTAAATCATGGCTATTCTAAAACTCAATGGCCCTAATTAGAAGGAAATACTTGATGCCTAGATGTGTAAATATTGTCAAAATGTTATATTTCTAAAAATGTATTATCGCATTGGATTGCTGCTGTTGCCCTTTTGAATGACAGAATATTTTAAGGCACGGGTGTCAAACTTGCCGCGTCGCAGTACTTTTCGCGGATTTTCCCATTCACGGAGCTGGGATGGGCGTGGCCTGCATATGACGCATCCGGACAGCTGCCAGTTTGACACTCCTTAAGGCAATGTAAACATTTTATATGTAAATTATGAATAAATGAAAGGCATCTATTTTAAAGTATGTCTGTTAGAGTCCTACATGGGTGTCAGTGTTCCAAATGTTTCCCTTTGAACGTGATGTACTACATAGCCTTATACTTTAAAATTATTTGGACAAACTGTAGCAGACCTTCATCTTGAATTCTCTTTGACTGAGCAGAAACCCCTACTTTCATTTTAGATTAACCATCAAGGTATCTAATATAAAAAAAAATACATGTAACTAATTTTAAACATGTCTGATGAAACTTGTGGGAGTTACACACAGCATTTTAAACTGAAGTTGTTGAATCATTCCAAAATGATCTTCTGATTTCTAGCAAGGAAACAGCTGAGCATATTCTTAAGAGATGAGCAATTTGTGTGATATTTAGGACTAAGAGGGCCAGTTTGGTGCAGGAATTAAGGCTAGAAACTAGTAGACTGTGAGTTCTAGTCTGGCCTAGGGCATGAAACTTCTTGGGTGATCTTGGGCCAGTCTCTCTCTCTCTCTTTCTCTGCCTTAGGGAGAAGACAATGGAAAACCACTTCTGAAACCTTGCCTAGGAAACTCACCAGGAGTCAAGACAACCCCGAAAAGGCGCAATGGCTCAATGACAGTGGAGATGACCTCAGTTCTGATGGTTTGAGCCCAAACATTTGTGGCAGAGTGAACTCCTGTCACAGCTTCTGTATGCCTCACAGTTCAAAAGCATGTTCCTCTATGCAAGTAGATAGATAGGTACCACTTTGGTGGGGAGATGAGCTGGTGCTCTGTGCAGGCAATCAGATTCGTGACAGCTCTGAACCTTCCTGGTTGCAATCCCCATGTGTGAGGCAGTTCTGAGAGGGAAGGGGGCAGTTCTGAGAGGGAAGGGGGCTTTGGGTGATGCTGCAGAAAGAGCCGCAGGACTTCCTCTCTGGTGCAAAGCCAGCTCGCCCTCTTGTGGCACACCTTGGGAAGCATGCAAACGTGTCCTATAACAGGGTTGGTGCTTTGGCAAGCCAAACTACTACTCTGCAACAGCATTGTGGTCTCCTGGCTATTGTAACAATGCCATATGCTAACAACAACACAACTCCACAGCATGGCCAATATTTAGGGATTATAGTTGTTATATTCCAAAATATGTAGAAAGCAATAAATTATACTGATGTTTCCAACCAGACAAAGACAGTAATCCCGAATTCAAGTTTTATGCAGTCATAACATCCATAAATAGTCCAAACAATATGTACTTTTATATAAATCACTTTTAAAAATGAATATTCATTCTCAGTGGAATCCCCCCCCCAGCAAGATGATAGAATAAATGAAACAAAGCTTTACATGTTTTAATAAAAAAAATCTTTACAATTTAACATGATTTTTTTTACATTAGTTAAATAATACAACCTACATTAAAAATCTGTTCAGTTTGATGATGTTAAATTCCTGAGCTAAACTGTATAGGTAAACTGAATGCATTAATTATAGCAGCAGACAAAACCAGTTTCATACTAACACTGCCAGCAAAACAAAACTATGATGAAAAGGAAGGAGTGCCAAAATATGAAGGCACAATTGATCTAACTGGAAATATGCATTTAGCTTTATTTCATCAAATTACATTCAGCCACTGTCACTCAGACAACATATCAATGATGTAGAGATCCCTTGCTTTCAGGATTAAAATAACCAAATTTAAAATATTCTTTTTCTTAATTTTAAAATTTTAGTGGGTAAAACGTTCACAAGACTTTTGGGAGTTTTCAACTATCGATACCCATTGCATTCACAGAAACTGAGATATCCTGAAGCTATTTTACATTTTAATTAATGCTACAATAAAGACCAAAATTACATATTTCCCATCCTGGTTCTATTAAGCATGGGCAATTCTGGCCTATATTGCAGTCAGAGTGTTTAGAAGACTTAGAAAAGAAAAATTGGTACAGAAGACTACCTATACCATTTTAGCAATGATAAAACAGAAAATCTGTTTTACACCATCAGACACTTCAAATTCTTTAAATAACATACATGAAACATACAGAAAGAGACACTGGCTCCTTATTAAAGAAGCAAATTCCATACTTTCCCCTGGTTAGTTTAGGTTTTGAAAGTATATTTTCTGAGAAATCTTGTAGATGAACAATGTAAAAGAGTATTTAAATCCAATAAAATCTAATATACAAATCTAGGTTCCAAAAATTGTGGAAATATAAAACACAGAAACTCTAGAAGTTGCAGTAACACATAAATAAAAATAAAATTATAATTATAAATCAAGTTCTTCTCCATAGAAAGTTTAAAACTCAAAACTGTTCCCATAAAGGTACTTATTACTGTAATGTAAGCTTCTTACAAGAAGCAAAACACATTTGACTTCTTGGTTCCAGTCACAAAACCATATGCTATAAATTTATTCTGGCCAAGAAAGCAACTGTTAGGCTAATTCTCTATTTATGTGTGCAAAAAAATCTAGAAACTGAATATAGGTAAAATCAAGATCAAGAATCATGTGCACTTTTAGTAATACCAAATAAATTAATGTGCCAAATTTATATTGCTTTGTTGCACTTGCATTCGATACAACACTGGCAAGAAATCAAATATGCCAAAGATTATGAAAATATATCCACAAAATTGGACTTCTGATCAAGTCTGTTAGATACAACTTGCTTGATGGGAAATTCTTACAAGAGTAGCTGATCTGTTTCTCCAGTGCATTTGTGATGCATCAGCCTTGTCCTTATGACCCCTGAGCAAATTCATGGAGCACAATATGAAGATTTTCGAAAGCCTCTCTGAATACCTGGGTTTGTCGCAGCGCAAACCGCATTATCGTTCTTTTGTCTCTGCTTTTACTGTCTTCTAATGAAGTCATTTTCATGTTATCCAGAAAAGTGAGGCAGGAAGTAACTTTTTGCCTAGACACATTCAGTCCCGGGACTGATAGAAGAGAATATAACCAGATTCTGAGTTTTTTGAAATATCTGATGTCAACCCGTAGAAATCTTCAATAGCTTGGGCATCTATTTTCTGAAACAAAATAGAGGTGTATACATTTCTCAAAAACAATCATTTGTACTTTTGTAGCAAAACTATGACTCTAGCACCAGCATATCAAAATAATTTGTCACTTGCAGCAATAGAGGTATTTACTGAGAAAAACATGCACAATTATCTTTTTTTTGGGGGGGGGGAATAACAGATCTATATCAAAAGCAATTAAGTTGCTTCCAAATACTTCTAGTTTTAATCATCTAAAACCAAATAGCAAAAACATAAGTTTAATGAATAAATTTTACAATCAATGAATCGTAACAATTCTTACCTCTACAATGTCATCATCAAAGAGCAGCCAAAAATCATGACTCTTTACAATAGCAATATAGTGTCCTCTGTTAGGTCCACTGTGAAAAGGAAGTAATTAATAGTATGTCATCTTCAAATTCAATATTATGTGGAGGAGGGATTACATGAAATGATACTACAGAGAATCTTTGGCCTCATGATCTTTATGGCTTTTTTCTATATATATAATATATAATCTTTATTGACTATTTTACTGAAGAAAAAAATGTGGCTCCATCCTGATGGATCATTCTACCACTGGAAGTAAAAATGGTTCCCATCCGTTTAGATTTCCGGAAGGGTATCAAAACTTGCCTTTGCTGGTTGGCCCAGGGCCCAAGGGGGACGCTTACCACTGGAGATGGCTGACAGGGTAAGATGATCTTATCCCCGTCCATCACTTGATTCTGGTTCCAGTATGGTTTGAAAATCATAATTTGTGTAGTTTTAATCTTTTAATACTTTATTTTTTAAAACTTATCTTGTAACTTATTAAAAAAGCTACCCAGAATTATCTTATACTGTAGATTAGATGGGCTGAATAAAAATGTAATGAATAATTAAAGAAGTAACAACAAATAATTTTCTTGTTATGGAAGATATAAAAAATTATACATCCAAACAATGACAGTTAATATCTTTTAAAAGGCAACTTTCAGACAAAAAGTGACACTCAAATGAAGGCAATTAAAAGAATCACTCATAAAAGCCCTTGAAATAGAGAATTAAAATTATCTATTATTTATGAGACTATTAAAAAATGAAAGATACAACTTTTGTCCTGCAATGGCACTTGTACGTTCAGGCTGTTAAAAGTAACCTTTAGTGCAGTTTCAGTCATTATGGTTGTGATCATGAGGCCAGGATTGAACATAATTAGGTGAGAAACTCATGCTTCTCTTGCCCTGCTACACTCACCTCCATTTTAACTTCCGCTACCCATTTATCACTTTTCCCATATCTGTCCTCTGGACCATCCTGCACTCTACCACCTCCAACTGACCTTCACCTTCTCTTTCCTCTGGTTGCTGAGTTGCACCAATGCTGGCTTTTTGCAAGGTGGCTGCAGGCCATGCAAAGCCTCAGGAAGGCCCTAGGCAGCTGCCTTGCTCATGACAGGCCAGGCTGAATGCATCTCATTAGCAATAGGAGGAAGAACACAATGAAGGTCAGCTGGGGCAGGAGAGGCCACAGGTACAGGGAGAGGTGGGCAGCAGGAGGAGTGTTGCACAGAGAGGCAGACGCAGCAGTGTATGAGGTGGCAGAGTGCAAGATGATGAGGGTGCAGGGAAAACCAAAGAGCGATGAGGGTGGCAGGGGTATTGTAATCCAGGACAGCGAGGGCAGAGAACATAAGGCATTGGGGGCAGCACAGAGCAGGACAGCCAAAAAGGTAGAAATGGGGAGTGGAGATTTGTGTTGTTAAGTGAGGACTATTATATAAAAATGCTGCGCTACTCTACCTTAACAGCATGACTACTGCTTACTATTACTTTGAAGAGAAAATTTTTGAAGAAGAAATATAATTGGTTGCTATAACATAGGCAACCTGTGATGGCGAGCCTATGGCACGTGTGCCACAGGTGGCAACCGGAGCCATATCTGAGGACATGCAAGGCATTGTCCTATGTCAGCTCCAGTGCCTATGTGTGCACTGGCCAGCTGATTTTCAGCCTTCTGGAGGGCGGGGGAGGCCGTTTTCGCCCTCCCCAGGCTTCAGGAAAAACTCTGGAGCCTGTGGATGGCAAAAAACAGGCCCAACGAACTTTTGGAGGCTTCAGTAAGGCCTGTGTGCATGTCCAGGGGTGAATGCGAGAGGGCTGTGCACGCATGCGCGGGGGGAGGGCATTGCATTATGGGTGTGGGCACGCATGCACCCTTTTATTACCCGAGCAGAAAAACGTTCGCCATCACTGACCTATGTAATACATCGGCATTCCATATTACCCAGACGATATGGTAAATAAATCTGGATCACTCAGATAAGAATAAGGTTTGAGTTAAGAGGATAGAGTTACATGGATGCATTTCCTCATCTCATTTATACACCTAGCACTAATGCCACTTTACATATGTAATCAATTTCAAACTTTATGTTTAGGACTTTTAGCATATATACATAGCACTGTTTTCCAGCACTGTTTAACAAAAAACAGATTGTAATATATTTTATTACCTTCCACAGTGAACTACCACTGCCACAAGATCATACATTCTGTCAGGATTTGTGGCATCACCAGACGTATTAAATAGCCGAAGTTCTAAAGGAAATACTACCCTATAGGAGAGCTTTGTATATCGATGTAGCTGGTCCATGTATTTAAATCTTTTCAGATGGAGAGCAAGAATCATAGGCAGCTTTTTTACTTTCATTCTGAAACAAAATTAAACTGATTATCATATTTAATTAGATTTCAAAGTCTATTTTGCTACCTGTCTGCAAAGTCATAAAAAATTAATAGAATTGTTATCAATTTATCTTCATTTGCTGAAAGTTTAAGCCAGGCAATTACATAATGCAAAAACTCAAAATATGCAGTTAATTTATGTACGTATATATTGCTAACGCTCAAAATAAATACATATGGTACCTTTTGTGTGCTTCCTGTTTACTGCGACATTCTTCACAGTAATATTTATATTCACTGCACAAGGTTTCTGTGTTGCTAAAACCCCTAAAATGGGAATGTAAAAAAATCCATTTTTGAATAAATTATATTTAAAGTCCAACTATGAATTTACTCACTGAAATATTTTTCATACTAAACTGTGCATGGCATATTTGAAACATATGCACTAAGTAGGTAAGTGTTCGAGTTCAATTAAGGAAGAATATAAAAAGTGTTATAAAGTTTATTAATCTAAAACTGGTCTAATAAAACCATTTTACTTAATTTTAAATTTATATGCTTATAAGGACAGAATCAGAGATAAGTTATTGAATGTACCTTAAACAATGTGTGATTGAAGTGTTTTGTTCCACATCAACAGAAAGATCTAAAAAATCTTCATCTTTGCTGCTTATCTGCATGTTAAAAATAATTGTATAATTATCTATTTATGAATATTTTTGAAGGACCTTAAAAACTAAAAATTGATGAACTAGCTTAAAGCAATAATGGTAATTAATAATGGTAACCAAACTTTTAACAAAATCCACTCTTCTTAGAGAAAAAATGATATTATTTTCATCTCTCCATTTGTTTATATTCCACTATTAAAAGCACAGTAAATGCCAAATAATTTCAGGGATCTTCTCTTGATTTATCCTTTTACACTGAAAGAAATTGATTCACTTCTCTTGGCAATACAGTGGTATCTCGGTACTTATCAGTTCTGGGAGGCATGATAAGTACCAAATAATTTTTCCCCATAAGGAATAATATTTCCATACTCACTTTTTCTAAATGTCATCTGTTACCTAACTTTTTTATATTAGAAATTTAGATTACATTACTATAAAAAAGTCCTTGCACACAAATAAACATCTGTAGTTCAATTCTATTAAGTCAGGCTATGAAAAAAGGTTTATTGAAATCACACACAACTCAAATTCATATCAATATTTTATACTCAGCTTTTGATCCACTACCAAAAACAATATTTTGTTTTTATATATTATCTGATCAGGGAAGATATGCTGTGGACTCTGTCAGCCAAACAATTCTGACTGGCAGGATCCAGGAAGAGAGACTTGTCTCCTGTTGCCCCTGCCTCTGGAACATGCTCCCTGTCCAGAGGTCAGGCGGGCCTCCTCTCCCTTGGCCTTTTGGAAGGTTGTGAAAACATGGCTCTGAGGCCTTGCTTTGGGCGCGCAGATGAATACATAACCATGGGGCTAGTTAGCATCCCGAAAGCTCTCTCCCCCTTTTAATTATTTAACATTGAATTTTAATCATCCTTGCCTCTTTTTAAATTTGTAGACTGTTTGTATGTTTCAATATGTTATTTGTACATCACCTAGAGTCCCTCTGCAAGGGAGATGGCCAGTTTCAAAAATTGATAAATAAATACTGAAAATTAAGACAGATTTGTAGAAGATGCTTACAGTTTCACAGGTGAGACACCTTGTTTCATTGGTTAATGTTCCCTGGAAGATTTCATGAACCCATGTTGGATCTGGGGAATTATTGTTTTCGCTATCGATGCTGCCATTAGGTAGGAGACCATTCTTTTTCTCCTGTTTTTTCTCTTCTTGCAAAATATCTGCCACTGTATTCAGTAAATAGTTCAAAAATTCATGTGCATCTTGCTGCATATAATTGTCGAACAGCTCTACAAAAAAAATCGATATGTTTAATCTACTTCTTGGCTAGATACTGTAAATACATTTTAAAAGCAATTGCTGGGAACAAACAATATCAGAAAGCTATTATACACATCCTGCCTAACCAACTTTCTTATACCATAGAACTCTCATATAAAGCAGAGGGTTGAGCTACCTAAGCTTTGAAATTGAATTTTGTTCAACATTCCAACTTCAGTCTCCCAACTTTACTTCATACATTTAGTGTGATCCAAAACACCCTAAAACCAACTGCAACAGGTTTAAGGTTTAAGGTTTATTTGGATTTAAGGTTTATTTGGATTTATATGCCGCCCTTCTTCAAAGGACTCAGGGCGGCGTACAACATTAAAAACACACCTCACAAAAGTTAAAAAAAGATTAAACCCAATTCCAAAAAGACCAAACCGATTTTTTTTAAAAAAAAGAAACAGTACATTTAAAATAAATTAAAATTAACATTAACATTAACAGGCCAGGCCGGCTTGCTGGAAAAGCCAACTTTTTAGGGCGCGTCGGAAGGACCGGAGGTCAGGGATTACGCAGAGCTCCGGGGGCAGCTCATTCCAGAGGGAAGGCGCTCCCACAGAGAAGGCTCACCCCCTGGGGGTCACCAGCCGACACTGCTTGGCCGACAGCACCCTGAGGAGGCCAACTCAGGATGGAATATATATTCTGGACTCCAGTACTTTATATTATTTCAGGTGTGTTATTGGAAGTTGGTTCTATATATACTTAAATTTTCAAAAATGGGGGAGGGGTGTCATTTTTTATCCCTGGTGTCTTTCTAGGAGCATATTGAAGAAGACTGAAAATATTTTTCAAACAACAGAAAAATATATCTACAGTACTGAAGCCTGCTTCCACCCAATAGTAGATATGATCTATTATTTAATATGAAGCTCTGAAAAGGCATGGCTGCTTTAAAGAGCTACAGATACATGCTTTCTTGGATTGAGTGCTCAAAGGACTTCTGGAAGCCAATCCAAAACAATGCACAGCCCCAATGCCTGTGGGAATAGCCTATGAGAATAGTAATTTGTTTCCGTAATTGCCTGATGTTTTGCTCCTCACAACTGCTTAATAATTTTATCTGTAATTCACCTACGGGCTTGTCTTAACTAAGCAGACATTAGATCAAATTAATAAAATGGTATCCTTTAGGAATAAACAGAAGGCGTACCCCCAGATATAAATGATTTGTTCAAAGGTTGGTCAAATGAAATAATCATGAGTTCCTTATTCCATGCAAAACATCTTCACAATGCAATTGTATTTGAGGAGCAACAATAAATCAAAGAGACAAATAGGTCTCCATCTGGTTGCTTGTAAAAAAAAAGTTTGCATCCCAGTAGAACTGAAGAATTTCACTAAAGGAAAAAGTTGCAAATGTATAAAATAAATAAGCAAGGTATCTTTCTAAATCAGTTTAACAAATGTTCAATTCCAGTTGTAGAGTTTTTTTTAATTTTTAAAATTAAAAGTTAGAGAATTTATGCTTTATGCTTGGCAACATATCATTTCATTTTCTCCCTCCTGCTTAATAATATTTGTGTAAAGCTGAGGGAAAGGTCATCTGGAGATCGGCAAGCTAAAAACACAGTTTCAGTTCATTTTCATTTCAGTTAGAATAAACTGAATAGGTGCCTGGAATTAGTAGATAACAGACGTTCTTTGAATGAATTATCCCATTGTTGTGGATGATAGTGTCTCACTTGTATTGGAAAGAGTACCTAGTCTAGTCAGCTAGCTGTGCATTCTTAAGTAAGGGAGAGAGTAACCTATATCTGTGAGCTATTATTTTAAATAAGTTATTCAGAGGGCTATTGTGATCACATTTTACTAATAGGAAAAATCTTCAGTATCTACAAATCCATTTCTAAACTCTATTCAAAACATTGGTGTTTACAGTAAATCATAATAACTTTGGCTTCCTTAGGGATTTTCAACATGTCATCTTCCGTGTTACCATTTAGACACCAAGCTAAGACTGGTTTTGTTTACCAGAATGTTTTTATTATATTAGTTGTGCTAATCAAATTCAATTATTTTGTAGTCTTATCAAAATTTTACTGACTGCTATTTTACTGAAACTGTGTCTTCAGGCATTTTCAATCTTTGTTCAATCAGATGCTATCAAGCACTATCTTATTTATTTAAAATAAATGTGTTTTAAGGAAGATTGGACTTAGAAAGAAAAGAATAGGACTTTTATGACAAAATTTTAAAGGTTTGGATTTTGAAGATCAGTCCAAGTAAGAATACTGGGAACAAATCAATAGAGAGAAATGCCCATTTTATGATTAAATTAGTTAAAGGCAGAGTCTTCACAACAACAAAATAAAATTTTACCATTCTCTTTTCGTAGTCTTGTTATGAACTTTTTAGGAGGTATCACTCCAACTTTCTTCTTCTGGGTGGCTATACTGTGGAAGAGATCAGCTAAGCAGGTGAGAAGACTCTCTTTTTTTCTGGGCTGACTCTTGTATGCCAAGACCTTCTCTCGAAATGGTCGACAGAAATAAAGTGCCTGAAGAACTGAATTACAGTAGCATGTATTTCCAAACTAGAAAACAAATTGTCAATTAAGTTAGATAAGTAAGCAAATGGCATGCAGAAAGAAATTTGTTAAAGCATATTATGATTTCTGGATTCTGAAGAATAACATAATCTATTAATCAGGGATAAATATAATGGCCAGCAATCATGCACTTGTTTACTGACACCTGGGTAATATTTTACTTATATTTTATATAATGCTTTTATATTTCTACAATTGATTTGCTAAGTAATTCTGAAAATTCCACCATAAAAGTAGAGAATTTTCTTAATATCTTTGATATCCAGCATGTGCATGCTGGTATAATACTATACCATACTACACTAATATTTTGTACATGAACAAAACCAAAATATACCCAATATGTTCCTGAAATAGCTAGATAATTTGTCTATAATTATAATTTCTACTTTCCTTAAGGATTCTCCAATTTACTTGGTAGAAATGATACTGTTCTGAAAAGCATATTACCTTAGCATATTAATTAGGATTACAGTTATGAATAATTTGTGACCTATATCAAGATTAAATACATTAAACATTGTTCATTACATTGAATTAATTAAAATTAATTTAAAAACATAGTCACTTTTATTATTATTTTCTCAAAAATATCAATCTCTAATGTACTGGCAAACCCTTTTTCAACAACTTTCTTATTTTACATTATTAATTCCACTTTTTTCTAAGCAAGCAAAATATGAAACTTACATTTACTAAACCAAAATAATGTTCATTGACTGGGAATTGTTCTGGACCAATTTCTTTCTCTAAGGCTGAGGCATTAGCGCCCTAAGAGGGGGAAAAAATAGTATTTACGAGCAATTATTTTCTGGCACACTTTGACTATAAAAGTTAAGTAGTTTATTGAAGAAAGAACTAAATAAATTATGGGGAGAAATAATAATGCTTTAATTTATAATATTTTGTAAGCTATAAAATTTCAAGCAAATTTGATTAATAAATAATAAAGCTAATGGTATACCAAATAGGAAATTAGACTGGCCTGGCCATTGTTCCCAGCTTAATTTTTCCTATAATACTAAGACAAACCCATACATTGTTAATATTAGATATGGTAGAAAGAATATTCATCCATGTAATAAGCATTTATGTGTATATAGGTGGAAGAATCTTATACTAGGCATCTTTAATTATGGTTAATGTTACTATTGTAAACTTACAATTTTTCCAATCAGCTATATACCTAAACATTAATAAGACTACATGCTTTTCTAAAATAAAAAAAGTTCAAAATAGATTATAGAGCTGAAAGATAATAATTCGGGCACAAGGGTAAAAAAACACTATAAAAAATTATGGAATTGTATTTAGTACATAATGGAGCTGATATGGATAACATAATTTATACCACAAGGTATTTTCAGTTATACGTGTATAAACAAAAATAAAACTACAAATTGTACAAAGTATGAATTTTTAGATTAATTAAATAAAAAGAATCCAAAGGTAATGTTTAAATTAATAAAAATATTTCAAATTGTTGTTTTGAACTTTTTTTCTAACAACATGTGTGCTTGCACACATGTATCATTCTTGCACTAATGTTTCTGGATAGAACGTAAGATATCAATCAGTCTATTTCTAAAAAAGAAATATTGTTCTAAAGTTATTTCTGATACCAGAAATTTCTTGCCACAGTTGTTAAGTGAACCATTGCAGTTGTTAATTTAGTAACATGATTGTTACGTGACTCTTGCTTCCCCATTGACTTTGTTTGTCAGAGGGCTACAAAAAGATCACACCAGGGCACTGCAACCATCATAAATATGAATCAATTGCCAAGTGTCTGATTTTTGATCACATGACCATGGGGATGCTCAAGTATGAAAAACAGTCATCTCACTTTTTTCAGTGCTGTTGTAACTTTCACTAAATGTAAGTCAAGGACTATCTGTATTAGAAGAATAAAGACAAGATTTGTAAAAGAGCAGATGAGTAGTTTTAGCAAAACACTCAACAAGGTCTCACTTGATATTCTACTAGAGAAGGTGACAAATGTGGATTGGGCTTTACTATCATTAAATGGATACAGAACTGGATGCACAATCATATTCAATAAGTGTACAACAGTAAATACCCTGCTTCAAACTGAAGGGAAACATCATGGGAAATATCAGAGCTTGTAGGACCTGAATGAATGAGGAGCCAAAAAAACGATAATAAATTCTGCAGTAAGGAGGAGAGATAGCTAACATTTTAGAGGACAGCATTAATAAGTTGTAACACTAGACAAAAACCTGAAAGATGAATTTTAACAGCAACAAATGCGAAGTTCATCTGGGTAGGACAAATCAAAGACGTAAGTACAGGATGAGAAGGGCACATCTGAAGTGTATATGCAGGAAAAAAATGTGGGCACCTTTAGTGGATCACAACCTGAACATGAACCAACATTGTGACTCAAATGTAAAATAAGCAAAATCCTCAGCTGCATCAACAGTGGTACTGAATCAAGACCAATAGAAGTCATTCCTTTTCTTCATTTTGTATTAGTCAGAGGGCTCCTACAAATACTGGATTCAATTCCAGGCACTATATTCTCAGAAGGACATCAATAACCTAGATTATGTCTAGATGAGACCAATCACTATGATAAGGGACTAGAAAGAAAAACTGTTAAAGGTATTGGGTGTGTTTAGCCTGAAGAAGCAGAAAGGGAGGAGAAACATGATAAGGGCAGCCCTTGTTCAGTGACCACTTTTCCAGTTACCATTTGGAGTAATGACAGTGCTGAACGAGGGAACTTACAATGTTTCTCATAGTTGCAGCTGTCACAGCATCCCCATGGTAACGTGACTGCGATTTGGGCACTTGGCAACCAGTTTGCAATTACAACAGCCAGAAAATTCTGCAGTCAAGTGATCACCAATTGCAACCTTCACTGCTGGCTTCTAACAAGCAAAGCCAATGGGGAAGCCAAGAGGAAATGGAAAATGGCAATGGGGTGACTAGAGGATGCTGCAACAGTGTAGGATTTGCTTAACGGCGGCAACTGGAACCCTAGCCCTTACTCCGAGTGACACACATAATTTGGAAATTATTCTTCTATTAACCCAGGCTATAACTACATTTTTTTTGTAGTCCTATCACATTATTAGTATATTTTTGGCTCACAATCAACTACTTAATGTTATTACTAAGTCAACTAGTCCATCCTATACTTCATTTTGTTTCCGACTTGGAAAAAGTTGTAATGGTATATGGTAAATTTCATTATGAGCCACGGTGGTGTAGTGGTTAGAGTGCAGAGTACTGCAGGCTACTTCTGCTGATTGCTGACTGCCTGCAATTTGGCAACTCAAATCTCACCAGGCTCAAGGTTGACTCAGCCTTCCAGCCTTCCAAGGTGGGTAAAATGAAGACCCAAATTGCTGGGGGCAGTATGGTGACTCTATAAACCGTACACTCAAAATGTACACCCAAAATGTATCTTTGTGGAAACCCAATTAATATAACTTTATTTTTATTAAACATATGTAACCATATTGACATGTTCTATTGTTCTCCATTTTTCCTAATTGGAATTCTTGGCAATTATGTGCTATTGGTCATAACTGCATATCCATATACATTCATCTTCACCAATTTTTGGACACCCCAATGGCTTTTATTTTTTTCTTATTCCATTACAGGTTCTTATTTTAACCAAAAATAGTTAACTCTTATGTTGAAAGAAATCTTAGGGATTTCCTACCTAAACCTTTTCACCAATCTACTATTATTCACTGTTTTCTCATGATCTCATTCTCTGGAACCTGCCTTTTAAAATATTATTAGTCTTTGCTTATTCAACAGGAAACAATCATTCAATTCCTATTTGGCAAACAGCAGCTCTCAGGACACTCTACCTACAATCCACAGCTGTTCAAGAAAACCACCTTTTCACAGTTCCTCACAGCTCAACACATAATCAATCAGAGCACATAGTGGCTTTTTGCTGTCCCTAACTTCTGTTTTTCTTGTTACTTCACTTGATAAGCACCTGTTACGGTAGTTATCCTTGTCTTCTTGGTTACTTACCAAGCATTTTTGGTATTATATTTATTTTATGTAATAACTAGTCAGAATCCCTTCTTGTTGACTATTAAGATTACATATAACTGCAGAAAAGTGATAATTCAATATAACAACTTACACTTTGATCTGGGTAGCTGGCTTGAGAATACCGATTTTCATACACTATTGCTAACTAAACTGGGAAAGTTAGTATCAACAAAAATGATTATTTCATTTATGTTTTGGAAAAGTAATCTAAATGAAGGGCACACAACCTACAAACTTTATGGATCCCATTTATACTACTTGGAATCTCTCTAGGGTGTGGGATTCGTCAGTCTTTTTTTTTTTTTTTTTGCATTGGGGAAGTTTAAAGGGCAGAATGAACAAGAGAAAGTAATTTGCCTGAGAAATAGGGGACTGTAAGGTAAATGTATTATGAATCAATTAGACCTAGATAATAATTTATAAACTTCTGTAAAATAATAACTATTTTGTTTCCTGAGGAAAAGGAGCTTTTAACTTGGCTTCACAAAGAACTTTTGCATTACGCTGAAAGAAGAAACAAGTATAATGGCTCTAAAAGTCTCCATACTTACTTTAAACTACACTGCCAAAGAGTAAAGGATGATTAAAAAAAACAACAATCAGCATACCCAAAGGGGTATATAATGTCTATTTCTCTTCTAAATCATATTTCATAAGAAGGTCTGCTACTAGAGACTTTGACGTGATTAAGATACTTTTAAAAAATTACAGAGTGGTTAAAAATCCACAAATGCAGTATATATAAATATAAAAACACTTCACTGTTCTGCTGTACTACTAAACCATTTTCAACGAGTTGGGACAGATCCCAACACCATTCATGTTAAAAACTCCATATTGCAACATGACCCCTCTACCTGTGTACTAAATTTGTTCTACTTAAACTTCTCCTTTCACCACACCCACCTCCAAATTTCTTTTCCTTTCCTCAAGTTTTTCTGTTTTTGTGTCATTCCTGCCTCTTCACCCTCTCTAGAGCTTTGAGCAAAATTAACATCTGGCTCTCCTGGGAAATGTTCTTGATAATTTGCAAGGCATCAACAAGTTATTTTTTCTCCCACCAAATTTCAATGCAAAGTTATTCCTCTCCCCACTTCTTGTTGTTAGTTGCGAAGTCCTGTCCGACCAATCATGACCCCATGGACAACGTTCCTCCAGGCCTTCCTGTCCTCTACCATCCTCTGGAGCCCATTTAAGTGCACACCAACATCAACTGCTTCAGTGACTCCATCCAGCCACTTCATTCCCTGTGGTCCCCTTCTTCTTTTGCCCCCAGTCTTTCCCAGCATTAGGCTCTCCTCCAGTGAGTCCTTCCTTCTCATCAGGTGGCCAAAATATTTGAGTTCATCTTCTGGATCTAGCCTTCTAAAGAGCAGTCAGGGTTGATCTCCTCTAGGACTGACCGGTTTGATTGCCTTGCAGTCCAAGGGACTCACAGGAGTCTCCCCCTCCCCACCCTCATTTGGCTAAAGCCGACTTTGTTGAGGAAATCTAGAAAGATTTGCGCCACACCAAATTGCAGGCTTAGATTTCTTTTGGTAGAAGCCTTTTTTGCCCCAAGATCAGGGATTGCATCCCACCAAATATCTCTGCACGCCTCTTTCGAGATCGCCTTCTATTAAGTCCTAACATGCCCTTTTTGACAGGTATGTATGTATGGAAGTCTGGTCTGATTCCATGGGCTTTACTTGGGAGTAAATAGGCACGAGGAGGACACAAGGCTCCCGTTTCTGCCGCCTGGAAGAAACCCTTCTCAGGGAAAAGGGGACCCCCAACGCCCCCCCCATCCCTTGACACACGCCCCCCCCACCCGTCCTTCCCAATGAAGCGTAAGGCACACCTTCGCCCGGGCTCCGCCCAGATTCCCCGACCCGGCGGCCCTACTCTCACCCGGCCGCGGCGCCTGGGCCCCAAAGGGCGAGCGAACCGGGAGGGGGGGCACCGCCTCCCCTCACACTCACCATGGTACAGATGGAGGCTATTTTGGAGACTGTCATTAGGATTTCCATCCGCGCAGCGCCATCTTCTTCCACCCAATCACAACGTCGAGCCGAGCCCGGCCGGGGGGAGTCCCGCCTGAGGAGGAGGAAGGAAGAGGGCAGCCCGGCGGCGCCACCCTCAAGCAGCTTACAGAGGAACCCAACCAGGGCTCCGCCCCGCCTAAACGAAACGGCCCCGTCAACAGCTCCGGCCCGTCGAAAAGGCGAGAGCGGCAACGCGCTGCTCTACGTCCTGCCCTCGGGGACCAACCGTCCCCCTCCCCGCTTTCGCTTCGGGCAGGATCCTCGCGCGCGCGCGCGCGCACCACCACACATACACACACACACACACACCGCTGCGCGGACCGGCCCTTCTTCCGCCCACACATGCGCGCGCGCGCGCCCGCCCCTGGTCGCCTCGCTCTGCGGGCCGTTCCCTGTTTCGCCGGAACCTCGAGCTCAACCAATCGGGTTTCGCTATTCCAACGCTCTCCCTGTCCGCCCTTGCTATTCTAAGGTCTTAGAGATGCTCGGTTCCAAGCTGCTGCTGGGTCTTATTTTAAATGTCAACGCGGGTGCCGAAACACCCGGGGTCCCGCCTCGAGCCGTGCTGAAACTTGCTTGGGGACGTGGGGTGTAAAAGCCATGATTTATGGCTTCGTAGGCTATGGGTTAATCGTCTTGCCGTGGCGTAGTAGCATGGTGGAATATCACAGCCAATAAAATCCTCACAAGGATTCGCTTCTATCAGTCGAAGGTTTATTTGTCCGTTTAGCTTTGACTATAGTCCCCGCCGTGCGTGGGATTTCTTGCAATAGAATAGAATAACAGAGTTGGAAGGGACCTTGGAGGTCTTCTAGTCCAACCCCTTGCCCAGGCAGGAAACCCTATACCATTTCAGACAAATGGCTATCCAACATCTTCTTAAAGACTTCCAGTGTTTGGAGCATTCACAACTTCTGGAGGCAAGTTGTTCCACTGATTAATTGTTGTAACTGTCAGGAAAGTCCTCCTTAGTTCTAAGTTGCTTCTCTCCTTGATTAGTTTCCACCCATTGCTTCTTGTCTTGCCCTCAGGTGCTTTGGAGAATAGCTTGTCTCCCTCTTCTTTGTGGCAGCCCCTGAGATAGCAGAACAGTCCTATCATTTCTCCCCTAGTCCTTCTTTTCATTAAACTAGAAATACCCAGTTCCTGCAATTGTTCTTCATATGTTTTAGCCTCCAGTTCCCTAATCATCCTGGTTTCTCTGCTCTGCACTCTTTCTAGAGTCTCAACATTTTTTTTTTACATTGTGGTGATCAAAACTGGATGCAATATTCCAAGTGTGATCTTACCAAGGCATTATAAAGTGGTATTAACACTTCACGTGATCTTGATTTTATCCCTCTGTTTCTATCCCTCTGCAATAGGTTTGCACTCTTGAAGTATAATTGCAAGTAGTTTAAGTTAGTTTAATCGTGGTTTAATCTTATATTTTATACAAACTGGCACAATATATTCCACCGGTTTCATCAGATTTACTGATTAATTAAACAGGATAGCCTATATATCAATATATGCATATTCTTACAGAAGGCAGATTTTGGGGTGACAGGAATGATAGCCTCAGGTACTCCAAAGTCTAGCAATATGAAAGGATTTAAATGACATTTATACCACCTGTGTTTATACCTACTGACACATTAAATCTAGTACATAATACAAAAAAGTAGAGAAACCCAACTTATTCAAATTTTCTTCCATTTTATTTTTATGATTGTTCGCTATCCAATAACCCAGGTTTGGGAAGAGTGTCTATACAAATTGAATGAATAAAAAACTTGTCAAATAATTATCACCAATGTTTAAATGATAATAGAATAAGGCAACAGGCAGTTCTCTCTGCAGATTTGGAACATTTACATAGATGTAAATGCTGTCTTCCTACTGAACTTCTACTGTTTTTTCATTTTCATTACCGCAGTTTTTCATTTTCCCTCTGTTCTCAAGCCGTTTTGACTATTGTTCAGATTCTCTAATCTATAGTAATGGTTGCTTATTATGTCAACACTTTGAAAACAAACTTTTGTGTATACAGTAAAACATAAGGTCCTAATGGAAAGAATGTAGAAACGCTATAAATTTTAAAAAGCAGAAGTTAGTGCTGTAGGGGTGGGGCAAGTGCAAATAACTTGGGAAGAACCAAGACTGAGAGTTTAAAGGTGGCAATGAATCAGGTAATGCCATCCATCTCTGAATATAGCAAAATATGGCAAAATATTTCTTAAAATTCTCTTCATTTTATTTCTAATAGTGCATTGCAGGAATAATTAAAATGTGAACAGGTAAGCCATTGAGTTTAACAGCCACTGACAGCCCTATTCCTCCTATGTTTGTTTCATCTTCTTTAAGGCTTTCCACAAGCAATCTATGGTTTTGCACTTGCTTAGTTCCCATATCACAGGACCCTTATTTTCATTTCCCAACTCTCAAAAACATCATCACTGACCTTAAAATGAAAACACCACATGAGGTAATGAAT
The DNA here is from genome assembly GCF_964273705.1 of Natrix helvetica. Taxonomy (NCBI): domain Eukaryota; kingdom Metazoa; phylum Chordata; class Lepidosauria; order Squamata; family Natricidae; genus Natrix; species Natrix helvetica. The sequence goes on from NC_138550.1 coordinate 23,264,129, forward strand.
GATCCTCTCAGCTCACCAAGAAAGCAAATTCAAAGACAGTGAACCAGTGGCCTTTCCACATTCTTAATTAATGGCGGAGGTGAATACTTGTAATTAAGATTTTTCAATAGGGAGGGAGGTGGCAAAATCAGTTGCTCCCCTGTTCAATCTAAAACAGCTGAGATTATTTTTCAATAGTTTAATATGTGGGAATAAAGGCAGCCTCGGAGGATCCCACCATAAGAAAATGACCTATCCAAAGCCATTTCTCAATAAATTGCAGCTAAATTAATAAACAAATCAGCTCAGCTGCCATAGACATTAACATGGGATTGGATGGGTAGGATTTATTTATATTTCATGATTCTTAATTCAGGAGGTTTGATTTACTTGGTTTGATTAATGCGGCCGCCGGAGCCTTGGACCGGGTTGCGCCTTTGCGGCCTCTCCGATGGCAACAATCGACCCGGGCCCCCTGGTTTAACGGGGAGCTAAGGGCGATGAAACGCCACAGGAGACGCCTAGAGAACAAGTGGAGATCCTCCCGCTCCGAATCCGATCGAACACAGGTAAGAGCCTACTTAAGGACCTACCTCGTGGCAATAAGGGTGGCCAAACGTCAATATTGTGCCACCCTTATAGCGTCCGCAGAGAACTGCCCTGCCGCCCTGTTTCGGGTGACCCACTCCCTGCTGTCGCAGGGACAACGGGACCCCCCATTGCAGGGCAGGGCAGAGGAGTTTGGGGAATACCTGCAGGATAAAATTGATCAGATCCGGAGGGGGTGGACCCACTCCAGTGCTCCAGGGGGGGCGTCCGAGGCTAGTCTTGAGATTCCACGCTGGGAGGTGTTTGACCCTGTTGTCACCGAAGATTTGGACAGGTTGCGCGGGCGACTGCGAGCCACCACATGTTTATTGGACCCGTGCCCCTCCTGGTTGGTACTGGCTTCCTGGGAGGGTTCACGAGGCTGGCTACTGGGACTGGTGAACGCTTCGTTGGGTGAGGGCCTTTTACCATCCGCCTTGAAAGAGGCGGTGGTGAGACCCCTGCTCAAGAAGCCTTCTCTGGACCCAATGGAGCTAGCAAATTATCGTCCTGTCTCCAACCTTCCTTTTTTAGCGAAGGTTGTTGAGAGTGTGGTGGCTCAGCAGTTCCCGCGTCACCTGGAGGAAGATGATTATCTAGACCCGCGCCAGTCCGGCTTCCGACCCGGTCACAGCACGGAGACGGCCTTGGTCGCGTTGGTGGATGATCTCTGGAGGGCAAAGGATGGGGGTTGTTCCTCCATCCTTGTCCTATTATTTATTTATTTATTTATTTATTACTTGAACTTATTAGTCGCCCCCTCTCCCCACAGGGACTCGGGGCGACGTACAAAGGTATTATATAGCGTATAGAGGAGGTAAGAATAAATAAATAAGTTACAATACTTAAAAAGTTAAAACCCCAGTGAAATTAACCCTTAAAAACTAAAATTACAATTAAAAATGCCCTGGGCTGGGGAGGTTGTAGAGTTATGCCAGGTCAGCTAGTCGAAACAGGTAGGTTTTCAGCTTCATACGGAAGGAGCGAAGGTCGGTTGTAGTTCTGATGTCTGGGGGGAGGTCATTCCAAAGGGTGGGGCCCACTACAGAGAAGGCCCTACTTCTGGGCGCTGCCCTCTGGCACTCTCTGGAGGACGGCACCCGGAGTAGTCCCTCTCTGTGTGAGTGGACGGGTCGCAGGGATGTATGGGGCAGGACGCGATCCCGCAGGTAACTAGGCCCTGTGCTATTAGACCTCTCGGCGGCTTTCGATACCATTGACCATGGTATCCTACTGCGCCGTCTGGAGGGGTTGGGGATCGGGGGCACCGTATTGCGGTGGTTCCGCTCCTACCTCTCTGGCCGGATGCAATGTGTGTTGACAGGGGAGCAGAGGTCGACCCCGAAGCCCCTCACTTGTGGGGTCCCACAGGGGTCGATCCTCTCGCCTCTCCTGTTCAACACATATATGAAATCGCTGGGCGAGATCATCCGTGGTTTTGGGGTGAGATATCATCTGTACGCTGATGACACTCAGCTGTATATTTCTACCCCAAACCACCCCAACGAGGCTGTTGAAGTGATGTCCCGTTGTCTGGAAGCCGTGCGGGTCTGGATGGGTGACAACAGGCTCAGGCTCAACCCCTCCAAGACAGAGTGGCTGTGGCTTCCGGAACCCCGGTACAACCAGCACATTCCATCGCTGGCCATCGGGGATGAACAATTAGCCCCGGTGGAACGGGCACGCAATTTGGGCGTCCTCCTTGATGCCCGGCTGGCTATGGAAGATCATGTGGCAGCCGTGGCGAGGGGGACGTTCCACCAGGTTCGCCTGGTGTGCCAATTGCGACCCCTTTTGGACCGGGAGGCCCTGCACACAGTCACTCACGCGCTGGTGACGTCTCGCCTGGACTACTGTAATGCTCTCTACATGGGGCTCCCCTTGAGGTGCACCCGGAGACTGCAGTTGGTCCAGAATGCAGCCGCGCGGGTAATTATGGGGAGATCGAGGTTCTCCCATATAACACCGCTCCTGCGCGAGCTGCACTGGCTTCCTGTGGCCTACCGGGTGCGCTTCAAGGTGTTAGTTACCATCTTCAAAGCGCTCCATGGCATAGGACCTAGTTACCTGCGGGATCGTGTCCTGCCCCATACATCCCTGCGACCCATTCGCTCACACAGAGAGGGTCTCCTCCGGGTGCCGTCCTCTAGAGATTGTCAGAGGGCGGTGCCCAGGAGTAGGTCCTTCTCTGTGACGGGCCCTACCCTTTGGAACGACCTCCCCCCAGACATTAGAACAACAACTGATCTCCGCTCCTTCCGCAGTAAACTGAAGACCCACCTTTTTCGGCTAGCCGGCCTGGCATAATTCGACAACTTTTCCACCCCTAGGTCATTTTTAATTGTCAATTTTAGTTTTTAAACTATTAATGTTATTGGGGTTTTAACCTTTTTTAGTATTGTAATTATTTATTTATTTTTTACATCCTCTGTATGACACTGTGCTGACTGTTGCTTGTGTACATCGCCCCGAGTCCCTGTGGGGAGAGGGGGCGACTAATAAGTTTAAATAAATAAATAAATAATAAATTAATTGAATTGTGATTAGAACTCAAATGAGAAAGTGTCAGGTACAGATATCCACTAAACTGTTTAAACTTGCTAAAACGTTTAATCAACAAAAATATATTTGTTGGTAAAAAAAATTGTTTGTTTACCAACAAATATATTTTTGTTGATTAAAAGGACAGATTTGTTCCTTATAATGCAGAAAAGGCAGGATATTCTAAAAATAAGGAGTATTTCTCCAAATAAAAAGGGAGTGCTGAATGTACAAATTATTACAATAATTATTCTTGAATAGAATTTCAGAGGAAGGAAAGTTTTCTTCAAGATCTTATGAATAAACATAAAAGCATATATGGAGAGAGAGGAATGTGAAATGAACAGATTTCCAAAAAAGACAGAACTGAAATCTGATATTGAGCACACCCTGTAATAGATATATTGTAGAATATGAAGAGAATAGTGATGTTTAAAGACACCTTGAAATATACAGATGATACCATTTGTGAGCAAAGAGTAAAGATTTTAAATAGCTCACAATTAAAGTGAAAATGTTAATATTAAAGACATGGCAAAAACAAAGGTATCGTCATTGCAAGTGGTTAGTGAATCTATAGTGGATAGCAATAATTTTGGTTTTGAGGTTTAAGAATAGAAAGCTGAACCATGTACTGAAGAAATAAAAATGATTTAGAGGAGAAAGTACAGGTAGTCCTCGACTTAACGACCACAATTGAGCCTAACATTTCTGTTGCTAAGGGAAACAGTTGTTAAATGAATTTTGCCCCATTTTACAATCTTCCTTGCAACAGTTGTAAGTGAATCACTGCAGTTGTTAAATTAGTAACACATTTGTTAAGTGAATCTGGTTTCCCCATTGACTGCTTCTCAGAAGGTTCCAAAGGTGATCACATGACCCTGGGACACTGCGACTATCATAAATATGAAGCAATCGCCAAGCAGCTGAATTTTAATCACATGACCATAGGGATGCTACAACAGTCATAAGCGTGAGAAACAGTCATGTCACTTTTTCCAGTGCCGTTGTAAGTTCAAACCATCACTAAATGAACTGTTGTAAGTTGAGGGCTACCTGTAATGATAATTTTAGACAAGATCATGCATAATAGGGGCATTTCGATGACAACAAACATCCAGTTGTTTTTCCATTGTTAATATATAATTGTGAATATTGCTGACTGAAAACAGCAAGACAAAGGAGATATTTTGGTTGAGTGATAAGATGGAGGACAAATTGAAAAGTTTTCTTAAATGTTTGGAAAAACTAACAAGGATTGAGGTCATTTGCCCATACAATCATCAGGTGTCAACTCGAATTGATAGCACCTAATTAATTTAAAGCACCAAGGATTATTTAAATTTATTTGCAAGTATCAGTAATTGAATATAACTATTGCAACTAATGTTAATTTAATTTATATTGCTCCTTACATCGCAGATGTCCTCTAAGCAAAAATGTACTGAATTATATAGTTATGTATTTTTCCTTATGTGTTATTTCAATTTCTTTGGAATATACAATAGGATTATGCTACATATTCAGTAAAATTTCCTACTTGGATACAAAGCTGATGTTTGGCATATTTTTTTTCCTGTAACACAAAACATGTTAATTAGAAGGAGCTTGTTCTTTGCTAATTATTCTGCCCTTATTATGTTTATGCTACAATAAATGTTTAAGCAATGCTGTCTTCCTTATCAAGCAAAGTGGAAGACTGTAATTTTGATTGGCTTCCTTTCTCACTATATTATACTATACTATTTCCTTTCCAAAAAAAATCTGCTGTAGTTTTGTTTCTAATTGCTTGCAGATGGTCAACTAATTTAAACTTCCGATCTGGCTATATCCAAGGATAAAAATCTCTTGGTTATGAATACACCCTGATGAACAGATTCCATCTGTTTGAATCTTCTTTACATATCTGTATCAGAAATGCTACTGTTAAATTAAATGAAAGACCACCAAAACACTGATTGGAAGGAATCAAGTATTGCTTTTGGAAATTCTTATTTATACGAAAGAGCTCTCTAAAATATTGGTAGGTTATTAACATGTTTTTTCTAGCATTTTAAGGGTTTTGGAATTGAAAGACATGTAGCCTTTTTGGCTTTTAGTATACAATGCTTGAATGAAGTAATAAGTTCTCCTTCCTAAATAATTTATGTAATACAAATATGGATAAATGTATTCCTTTTATTTTTCTACAGAATGGAAACCATTGACAAAATTGAGGTGTTATTCAATTGTACAAGCAATGAACTTGCTATAACTAATTTGAATTTTCCAAAATCCCCCCAGACATCAGAACTACAACCGACCTTCGCTCCTTCCGTATGAAGCTGAAAACCTACCTGTTTCGACTAGCTGACCTGGCATAACTCTACAACCTCCCCAGCCCAGGGCATTTTTAATTGTAATTTTAGTTTTTAAGGGTTAATTTCACTGGGGTTTTAACTTTTTAAGTATTGTAACTTATTTATTTATTCTTACCTCCTCTATACGCTATATAATACCTTTGTACGTCGCCCCGAGTCCCTGTGGGGAGAGGGGGCGACTAATAAGTTCAAGTAATAATAAATAATAAATAATAATATGAACACTGAGTTTAGTCAAATGAAGCTGTTAACATTTATTAAATATCTTAATATTAGACATGGAAAGAATACTGTAGACTATATATTCCCATGTACAATGAACTGGGAGAAAGCTTCTTTGGATAATATATCCTTTTGCTTAATTACATAAAGAGAATTAAGTCAGAACTACAATAATTTTAAAAGGTCAATATTTCAAGGCAATGAGTGACTTGTAGGCTGCTATAACATGGTCTGTTTTGTTTCAGCTTCCTATGTGTTGTGAATCCTGTTTGCATTTTTAAACATGATCTATAATTTAGGGTTATATATTTATGTGCATAATAGCTTTCCTTCATAAGATGAGAAATGAATGCAATAAAATGAACACAATCTTAATAAGTTACTTAGATTTATAAGTTTGCAAAATGCAATGATGTTGTTAGGATCCATTTTGGTGTGTGTGTGTGTGTGAAACAGGCTAACGGTAACAACAGCTCTTTATTAAGTACAACAAGTGAGAACAATCCAGCGAAGGTTGAGTCTGAACTGTCAGACCCTTTGACCAATAGGATTAAATCTCTGTTCCCACAGGAACAGAGGACTTTGGTGGAAACCACTGTAGTTAGAACAAGTATCTAACACTTTTCATTCCCCCCACTCAGTCAGAACTGTTCTTGGATGAGAAGTGAAACTTCTTCCAGAAAAAAGCAAGTCCAGTTTTGCCTTTTGAAAAGCACCTTTGGGACAACCATGACCTGGGATGATTGAGAATCTCCATAGACATTGGTTTTGAGCTAATTTATGCTGGGTGAATCATTCAACTACTAAGTGTTGTTATCTTTTTATTCTTGATGCATGTTATTTTATTCTCCTTATGTACACTGAGACCATATGCACCAAAGACCTTGTGTGTCCAATCACACTTGGCCAATAAAGAATTCTATTCTATTCTATTCTATTTCTCTTCCCTTCCATTGTGCTGGTTTATCTAATCCTGTCTGAGCGAGCTTCAACCTTAATCCACTACGCAACCGCATCGAGTTGTCCCCAAACCTCCCACTTACGGCCAACAGTACAAACACCCCGCTTGTTTTCCTTAGCCTCATATGAGTGCCCTCCCAGAAAGCTGTCTAAAGCAGTGCCTGCTCCAGTTCAGTATCGTAACACCTAAGAAAACCCAGAACATTTATTTTGGGGCGACTGAAATATTTGCCTCCTTCCTATTTCCTTCAACTTGCGGCGAGAATATAGTCAGTTTCCCCATCTCCCTCCAACCAGGTATTTCCGCGAAAACGCTGGCCGTTTTTCAATCGGGCGCTTTGAGGACAGGCGCGGATCAGATTAGCCCCTCCCTCCCTCGCGCTAAACCGGAAGGGAGGCGCGGAGAATTGGCGAAGCGCCGCCTTCTTTCTTTTCGGCCTGTGGACGCCATCTTGCAGGTACCCGCTGCAGTTGGGCTGCTCTTTTTTTCCCGTCGGGCCCGGTACACGGAGGGTGGCGGGAGGAGAACGGTAGCCTTGGGGCTGGCCGGAGAAACGGTTGAAAGGAAACCCGGCTCGCTGGGATCCGGGAGGGCCTTGGCGGTTTTGAGATGGTGGGCTCGGAGCGGCGGGCAGATATAAAGGCCGAGCGAGGAGAGTCGGGGGAGGCGCAGGGAAGCGAAGGGGATGAGAGGAGCCGGGCGGGGAGGCTAGGAAGGTAGAAGAGCGAGAGAACGGGGTCAGATCCGGGCCAGAAGCGAAGTACAGGGGGCCGGGAGCGGCGGGAGAAGGGTGAAGGGAGGGCACCCAGGCGCACGTGGCTAAGGCAAAAGCCCTGCTGACGAGAGGCCTGCTCCTCTACCTCCTCTCCCTCTGGTAGCCCAGCGCTTGGGAAGAGCCTAGCTTTGCATTTAATAAGCCTAAGAGCTTTCTCTGACTAAATGCATGAAATGGATACGAATAGATGAGGACATTAGGACAGTGCCCGTTTATTCATAATCATGTTTATACTTGTATCTGTTATCTTATACATGCTAGACAAATAATAAGAATAAAAAAAATAAAAAAATAAAGTTTAGTAGCTTGAAGCACGTGGTTTCAATGCAGGGGGGCCGGGGCAAGGGGGGCGGGAGAGAGGTGTCCCCTCCAGCCTCGAGAGCTAGAAATCATAAAAATAAGAGTCTGCATAAACGCAATCGCTCCATCATGAGTCCATCTGCGATCTGGCATGGCAGAGTTGCGTATATTTTCCCCCAAGAAGTTGAAATCGGTCGATGTAGGTTTCTCTAACCTGGTGCCTGCCGTCAGATCCGTTGGGATGTGGCTTATTTGGGAGGCCATCAATTGGGGGAGTATTCCTGCTCGATGGGCAAGGATATGATCGTAGGTCTTGGGAATTGATCTGGTGCATCGATTTAACTTTTTTAAAAATTAGACTTAAAGTTATGGAGGTCATTAACGCTTCAACCCACGATCTTTTGAATTGCTTGAAGTTTAGTTACTTCTCTTGCTAATAGAAAAAGCCATTTGTTTTCTTCTGGCTTGCATTGCAGTAAGTGTGGGGAGAGGTTATCACATTCAGAAAAGACAAAGCTCAGATCTTTGTAATGTGTTTTTCTAGGCCAGAAAGGCTCCCTCTCCTTAAGGGAGAAGGCTACATTTGAAGTCCTTTGCTTGTTAGTCTGATGTGATGGGATCGGAATGGACATTGCTGTTTTAATTTCAGAAATTCTTGTTGCATTCAGTTGAGTCCTAATTATTGCTACAATTCTGGTGTTTTAGTCAAAGTAACTACAATTAGATTACTAAAGCAAAAACTTTGTTTTTCTGTACTTGCATTTTATTAAGATTTGTTCGCTTTCAAATTATTCAGTTGGATAGTTTGGGATGGAGAGAATTAAATTTTGAACAGTGTATCTGGAACAGATTAACATTTGAGACACTTGCTTTGTATACTAGGCTACTCCATCCTGGCTGCTGGGTATGGTAGATGAAGTAGGAAAAAGAATGTCCAGGGTATTGAAAAGGGAAAGGTTGATCTAGTGTAGACTGCCACAGGCAAATCCCATATGTATAGTATATCCATCTTAGCTGAATAAGTAAGAGTGTAAGTGTCTTTAAAATAGGCCATCTTTCTACTTCTGAGAAAGCCATTAAAGAATGCCCAATCATACTTGTGGTCCTGATAAGAATTTGACACTTAAAGGATTTTGTGTGGAAGTTGTATTTTGGCAGGGCTTGCTTATTTCATATACAAATTACCAAGCTCAATTTAATTTAACAAGATTTCGAGAGCTGAAAATGTTTTTTTCTGACATAAATTCTCTTCTTTACAGTCATGTGTTTAATAATAAGAAAGCAACACTATTTTAGTATTTACAAGAAAATCCATTTAAACTTAACACAGTTATCTATTTCTTTTGTCTGAATTGTTGTAAATTGATTACTCTTACAGTGATCTGTCAAGATGACAAACACAAAGGGAAAGAGGAGAGGGACACGTTATATGTTCTCAAGACCCTTTCGCAAACATGGTAAGTAAAATTTAGTGAGCCAGTTAAATTTAATAAAATGATGGAAATAATGTTGGTTGAATCCCTTACCTGTGTGAATGATATAACATGCACTATAGTTAAAGGAATACCAATATCACATAATTTAAAGTTCACTGTTAAGTTTGTTTAAAACTGTTGATCATTATTGAGGGAAATAATTCCTTAATTCTATTTTTAATTTTAATCCTTAATACAGGATTGGGTTATTAAAGTGCATGAAATTACATTAACTAAAATATAAGTAATTGTTGAATTTTTTTAAAAGGTGTTGTCCCTCTTGCTACCTACATGCGAATCTATAAGAAGGGTGATATTGTTGATATCAAGGTATGTTTCTTTAAAATTACTTTCCTGAAACTAAAATTATGTTACACAGCTTTTATTACTTTATTAAAATAAAAGTGTAAAAACACCATAATATAAAAGGATAAACAGTTGTCTTGAAATTATATTGCTGAACTTTGTGAGTGCTTGGGTATCTAATATTTAATTTGTTGTATTAATTTAATTAATATTTGTTTATTTAAAAATAATAAATATTCAATTTTTTAAAGTAAAAATTGTGTGGTTGTAATGGAGCATCTGTAATCAGATGTGCAGCACTTCACTTGAGATTGGATATAGTTTTGATTCTTGAAAAATACTAGTGATATTTTTTTGTGTAATGTGTAAGTTTAATCAACTGGCCTGGGTTAAAATTTTGCTGAATTCTTAGTGCAAAGCCTAATTTGACTGTCTGATTTTGTAATGCTGCATTACATTATTTTAATGCTCTGGTGCTTGATGATGACTCTCTCCTATGATTGCTTTGTAATAACTAAAGCAAACTGAGCAAAACATTTCACCGGCACTGAAAGCGAACCAGAGACATTTTCTAGGAAACTTAGGCCCTCAGACAAAATAATAAAATTATGATATGGGTTTATGCTGATTTATAATGTAATAAAGATTTGATGTGATTAGTAAGCCATGTGTGATTCATTGGGCTCATAAATTCTGCCCATACCATTTATAATTTGGTGGCTGATTAATAAAATTACTGGAAGATTGGGGTTCAGTTAAAACAGAAAATAGTCTCATCATTCTTGAGTAGCTGACTCAGAGAGTAAGCAAGCTTGTTCTGATTTGACTAGAAAAGCTTATACTATGTGGGCAGAGCAGCAATTATATTCATTAATTTAAGAACACTGGCATTCAGTTGTAAATAATTCATTGATGTCCTTTCCCAAGATTTTTTCAATAAACATTCTCGGGCATTTTTATTTATAACTATTTATGGTGCAACTTTTTGTACTAACAGGGCACAGGAACAGTTCAAAAAGGCATGCCCCACAAATGTTACCATGGCAAGACTGGAAGAGTATATAATATTACTCAGCATGCTGTGGGCATTATTGTGAACAAGAAGGTTAAGTAAGTGCATTCCTTATTTTCGACTTTATTCCTCATTACTGAATGTTATGTTAAAATATGTCTGTTTCCCCCTTCACTTTACCAATTAGACATTTCTTGTCTTAATTGGTCATTCAGAGGGGGTTACAGCAATTATCCTTTTAAAACCCAGCCAGATTATATTTTAACTGGCTTGGATCCTGTCAGAGGAAACAGATACTGAGTCTTTTCTGCAACAATATATAGTTTGGAAATGTCAGACAATAGAACTTTGCTGACTTGATCTCAGTGATCTAGTTCTTGCTTATTAAAAAAAAGTGCTAAAAATCTGACCGTGCTCATATCTTTTTTTTCTCCTAGAGGCAAGATCCTTGCTAAGAGAATCAACGTGCGCGTTGAACACATTAAGCATTCTAAGAGCAGAGACAGTTTTTTGCAGCGTGTGAAGGAAAATGAAAGGAAGAAAAAGGAAGCAAAGGAAAAGGGCACTTGGTTTGAGTTAAAACGCCAGGTAACGTTGAGAATATATCTCAAGTACAGTAGTTGGTACTAAATCTAAGGTTAGCTACTGCTATTTGCAGTATCTAAGGTTACTTTGAGAAACACCTTGTATGTAACTAGGCAAAAATGTTGAGAGTTTTTAAACTTTGGGTTGTATTTGTACTGATAAATAAATAAAGGGAGACTAGTATAGATCTATTTCGAGCTAATTAGCTCTCATCAGCTAGCCATACCCTTACTGGGATTTGAACCTGCACTTACTTAACCTTCTTGTTTTAAACTTTGTAACAAGACAAAAATGTTACATTATCTGATGTCATATATATTATCCCTGTCAGATCTCACACAAGGGAGAGCTAGTTGACATACAGGTAGTCTTCAACTTGCGAACATAATTGAGCTTGGAAGTGCAGTCATTAGTCAAATAACCAGACCTGATTTTTAAGCAAATTCCATGGTGATTAGGCAAATCAGTTTTCCCCAATGGGCATTTTTCCTGCTGCAAAGCGGTGAAAAATGTTGCAATTTTTGATTAGGTGACCGGGATACTGCAAATAGCCGTAACTATGAACCAATCACCAACTGTCCAAGTGCAGTTGTGAATGGAGTGTGTGATCATCATAATTTCAAAAGCAGGCCATAAGTTTCTCTGGGGAGGATTCTATTGTAGCATTGCGTGATCATTTAAGTGTCTGGTTGTAAGTTGGGAACTATCTGTAAATAAAATATCCTGTCTTTAATTTATATAGTATTTAAATGTTACTGCATGTCTTGATCTATTGTCTACTGTTCATAACAAGCTAAATCGGAAAAATAATCAAAGAGGGCACGAAGAGTCAAAAATTGATTTTAGAGTTGTTGGTCACCTTATTAAAAGAACTAGCTTAATTTCTCAAATATAAAAGACTATTTTTTTTTTGTCTTTGCTCTTAAGATAGGTTCCTAATTTTGAGGGAAGACAAGTGACCTAATTATTAAGTGTGGAGTGGTAGAAAATGCTCAGTAGAAATGTTTTTTTGATACATCTTGCACTGTTGTAACACACTTCTTTTGTATTCTTGTTTATAGCCTGCACCTCCAAGAGAAGCTCACTTTGTTAGAACCAATAACAAAGAGCCAGAGTTGCTGGAACCAATTCCTTATGAATTTATGGCGTAGTCTGCATGAACAAAATAAAATAACTTGAAAAGAATTGAAGCACTTGTTTGCGTATTCAAAATTATTATTTCTGAATTGAAATTCTGTATTCCTATTATTTACTCTATAGGTTATAATTCAGTGTACAATTAATTATGGGCAGACTCTTATCACCCAAGAGGCAGCTATTTTTCTGTGAACCATAAATTGTCTGTTCGTAGCCTTCAACTAGTTTTTATAAATAAACAGGAATATTCTTACAATTACTCCCCAGTATATTCTAAATTAAAAATGTGTTAGAGATAGAAAATACTGGAGTTATAAATCTAAAGAATGTGAGGTTTGTAAAAAAATAATAATTGCTGATTCTGTTTCAATTATTTCTGACAAAGTAGCACATCTCAAATTCTCTTCTTGGTTTTCTAATAAGATACTCTACATTCTTGATAATTTGGCACTATAGCTTTCTGTTATTTGCACGAACTACTAAAAATATCTCGCCTTTCTCTTCCTTACCCACCAATGTCGGAATCCTAGTAGTATGAATTAGTCTGAAATTGATCGTGACATTCAGATCACAAGTGTTTGTAAAAATCTGATTTGAGAACTACTAAATGAATATTGTTCACTTGTATTCTGTATTCAAAAATGTTTTCCCATTTAAAAGCTTCGTACCCCACTTTGATGAACACGAAAAACTCACGAATAGCTCCAGGGTTTGTTTGTTTTTTTAAGTTTGAACACAATGGAATGAGTGACAGGTAGGAGCAAACCCTGAGAAGATGAATTAATTTTCCAACTTAAAAATATGGATAAGATATGTGTGTTATAAGATAGCAAGTCTGATAGTGTTACTAATCAAATAATAGATCATGTACATCTATTATGTTTGGTATCAAATAACTACAATGTTTGATTTCCAGCAAAAGAAGCACTGGTGTTTTGTGCCTTTAAATGGTGGGACTTCAAACACCTTTACAAACTGCTTGACAGAATGAGTTTTGGAACAGGCTTTAGACTTTGAGTGATTGCTTAATTGATTTGGGGGTTTTGAGCAGTTACCAGCATGTCAGAACAATAGGGAAATTATATAATTCTGCAATACTTCAAACATTTAAATGCAGAGAAAAACGAGTGGGAGAGATAACGCTTTTTATCCTCGTCCCCTTCCACAATATATTTAGACAATATATGCATATGCTGACTCTGTAAGCTGCTTAGGGCTGTAAAGCACCGGAGCAGAACCATGATGGAAACCCGGGTTTACTTATTTATAGCAAAAACCACCCTATAGCAAACCATGGGCTTGCTTAATGACCATGGCACTTAATAACTGCCACAAAAATGATTGTAAAATCTGGAGCTGCTTTTCTATTGTCACTACTTAGAATCAATTGTGGGCTTAATTACAGTCTGGTGGGATTCAAATAATTTGACAACCGGTTCTCTGCCTCAATGACCAGCTAGGTAGGTGTGTCTGGGTGGGCGTGGCCAGCTTGACATCACGTTGAGGGGCACCTCTCCTCACCACGCCTCGCCCCTTACCTCCCAGCCACTGCTCGTCACGTCCAGCCACTGGCTCTGCTGCCAGCTGGGCAAGTAGCTGAGTGAGTGGCCAGGTAGTGAGGCAAGGAGTGGCTGGGAGGGGAAGGGTGAGGTGGTGCCAGGCGTTGGGGGGGGCACACTGTTCAGCCGGTTCGCCAAACCACAGAAAGCTACTAGTTCTACCGAACCTGTGCGAATTGGCTGAATCCCACCACTGACTATATTCATGGTTTATGAAATATGCTACAATTCATTCAATACAAAGTCATAAATTGGTTCATAAATCATGAACTGGATTCTGGATTCAAATGTTTTAAGCCTAAATCCAGCAAATTTCCTATATTGTGTGAATCAGGGCACTGCCATTCTTATCCCTAACCAAGATCACGGGGGCCTGCATTTGGTTCATTTCAGACAAACTCTTGTTTCAGTTAGAACTGATTTTAAGATTTACCTTTGATGCACACCTTAATTTAGATATATGGCCTCTAAGGAATTTCTGTCCACTGTTGCCAAGTGGTAACAAAATGCCACTACACTGAGTTATGACTAGAGTGGTTGAAATGTTCATTCTGGAGCCACAGATATTTTTAAGATATCGTAACACCTTTCCCAATAATAGTGTTTTGGTTTTTTTTTAGAAATGCTGATCTGGTTGGAATTGGAGTATCAGAGGCGGCTACAAAAGTGGCTTGATATGTCTTCCCCCCCCCCCCCCATTACTAAAAGCCATACATAAATTAGTCCCAATTGGCATGAATCATTAGTAAAAATTGGGGAGTGGAGACTACAAAGGGGCTTTAAAGGAAGCTTGCAGGGGAGCTTAATTTGTAATGATTAGTCACTGAACTTTTGATGTCATGTTTTGTAACGTTGAGAGTATACATTGTCACCTGTAGGCTTTTGTCTTGGTATTCTTCACTTCATATTTTCAAGTCTTTTTTTTTAATGTTTCTGAATCTTCAAAGGCCTTTATTTGTTCCTATTGTATCTTTCATCTCATTTTGTATCAGTTCTTCCTCTCACCTCCCACATCTGTCACTTAACCTTCTTTTCTGAGCTTGAGTCATTGTTCTTTCTCCCACAACAGACAGCTAATTTTGTTAGTGCCAAAGGCAGGTTTTCCTGGGCTATGCATGTTTCAAGAACATCTGCCTACCTACAAAGGCAGCTGTTGAGATCAAGTAGGGCAGGCTAAGCCAAAGGTGTTTGTAAAAGGAAAGCTGTTCTTGGGGAACAACAAGATTTTAGACTCCAAACTTCAAAACAAACGTGGAGAATTGGCTTCATCCTTGGATACATTATTAGGTGACTCCTACAGCAGCATTAACTGGGTGTTTGCAAAGCTAGCATGCTGCGCATCTAGTCTATGCAAAGGCTATGTTCATACAGCACCATAAGTCTGCTTGCTTAACCAGAGTTCACTAAATAACCCATGATTTGCTCAGACTATAAGATGTACCAGACTATAAGATGCACCTAGATTTAGAGGAGGAAAACAAGAAACAAAAATAGTTTTTGGCCTCCGTGTATCCCATTTTCACCCTCCCCGGAAGCACTTTGCAGGCCAAAACCAGGCCAGTTTTTGGCCTCCTAAACCCTCCGCGCATCATGTTTTTGCCAAAAACACGTCCGTTATTTGGGGGGGATGTTCACTGACTCACCTCACTTGTGCATGTTGCCCCAGCCTCCTTTTTGCTGAGAGGAAAGGCTTTCCTGAAGGCCTCTGCAGCCGATAACAGACCTCTGGATCGATGCAGAGTCTGTTATCGGCTACAGAGGCCTTTAGGAAAGCCTTGCCTGCTGCAGAAGAAATGGGCTGGCAAGGCAGGTGTCGGGGTATCTGAGGCCTGGCTGCAACTGTCTGAAGGTAAGTAGTAGGGCAGCTCAACACACCGCATTCCCACCCTAGCTTAATTTTTACCCGTGCACCCTGGAGTGGGTGGGGTCTTAATTAGGGCTTATTTTGCAGGTAGAGCTTATATTGGCACTCAAGTAAAAATCAAGCTTATTTTTGGAGAAGGTCGTGTTTTCGGGGGAACCTGGTAGATGTCCATAAAATGCTGGGTCTACAGTAATCTTTTTCACCAATCACATTTTGCAAAATGTAGCTCTTAGGCTGAAAAAGGTTGATATACTTCTGATTTATCCCAATGAAAATTGAGCATATTCAGTGGCCATGAAATACTAATTGCTGGAGAGCAAACCAGAGATAGGAAAATAGCTCTAGAAGTGCCCGAGAAGAGGACTTAGATGACTCACTAGAATCCGGAATATGAACATTTCATTGTGTTGAAGAATTTTCTTCTTTGCCTCTAGAGATTTCTCCCACTCCTCCATTTCTATGGCAACTGCTACTACACCCCACATTTGTAGCCTACTAGCATGATTTCCATAGCCAAACACTGAGTTCATATTAAAACAATTTAGAATGGAACCTGATCAATTATTAGGCTGAGTCTCAGAATACGAGTCTCTGGATGATGATGTTTGATTTGGATTGATAGTGTGATAGCTCCATCCATTTTAGATCTACATTTCCTGAAAATTCCAGTGAAATTTGCTGCCATGAAGTGTGTCTCTCTGGAGGGCTGTAGCCTCATTTATTATGATTGGATGTGTGCTTATTATCTTTATTCAGAGGAGAAAATGTGATTCATAATTTTAATCCTTCAGCAAAAACATTAGCTTGGCCAGTGATGTTTAGCCGTGTAATGTATCTCTTGTGATATAGGTTTATTATAAAATGAAAGCAATATGATTATGGGCCATTGAGTTGTTGATCTTTAGTGACCACACATTTAGATTTTCTACAGATTGTGGCCTGTCAGCCGCGGCCCCTCCAGCAGTCGAATCAGAGAAGGAGGAGGTGTGGGAGTGAGGGCCAGCATCAAGGCAACCTGAGAGCTCCGAAGGGGAAGAGGGAATGGAGCTGGCAGAGAGACAGAAGCGGAGCCTGAGCCATCCATCAGCCCTCAGATGGAGAGTCCCAACGAAGATGATATGAACTGGCACACTTGGTGCACTGTATTTGAATTCAATGTTGCAACTGTTCAGTCAGCTTTACTGACCACAGTTATACTTCAAAAGGTTGGGGCTGCTCTCTTTAGAATTTTTTGAATGAAATACAATCTCCTCAAGTCAAAAAAAGTCATGTTTTACAAATTTTAGGACAATATGGACATATGGACCAGATTTTAATGGCAGTTTCCTCTCTACATCAGGTATGAGCCATGGTAGTTAAGAATGCAATACTGCAGGCTACTTCTGCTGATTGCTGGCTGCCTGCAATTTGGCAGTTCAAAGGTTGACCCAGCCTTCCATCCTTCCGAAGTGGGTAAAATGAGGACCCAATGTTGGGGGCAATATGCTGACTGTAAACTGCTTAGAGAGAGCTATAAAGCACTGTCAAGCGGTATATAAGTCTAAGTGCTATTGCTATATTGCTACATCTCTACACCATATCAATGGCAGAAAAACAAACTATGTGATCATGCCAAGATGCAAAGAAGTTACAAGCAGGAGAAAGGCAGATGTGCTTCCCAACTTTCATCAACTGGAGTGTTACACATATTTTTTTGAACAATGTACTCCTGTGGGTCAGGTGGGATATACTTTGCAGAAATGGGCAAACGCCCTGCCAGAAGCATCTGCAAACAAGAGAGGAGAAAAAGATCAAATGCTCATCTTTCAAGAAAGTGCCAGCGATAGCTCCATGCCACCCCTGTGTAGAGGATCAACAGACTCACAACAAAGATGATATGATCTGGAACACTATATGGTGCACTATATCAAAATTCAATGTTGTAACCTTTCAGTCAGCTTAATTTGTGATATCAGTTCACCTGATAGCACAATCAGCAATAATTCAACTGCAAGCAGGGTTTTAAAATAGCCTTTTAATTATTCGTTTTATTACTGATCTGGCTGATTGTATTCTGAATGAGGTATTTTAATTGTAACCCAGCCAATGTCGCTTAGGGGTCAGGTGGCCTATAACTACACTGATTATGTGTTTATTATTATAAAGGAAGGCTCTTTATTCAGAAAAGTGTCGTGTAGATTTATTTTTCAAAACCTCACTTTTGTCCTTTTTTGATTTTTACCAAATAAACAGTGCTACTGAATAATGTAGATAGGCTTTTACATTCATGTGAAAAATATGGAAACTGAACTGTCTTTTTAAAAACAAATTTACATATGCTGTTTGATTTTAGATATTTTTATTAGAATATTTTTATGTTTCTTGATCTGGATTTTTCTTTTATAAAACTAAGTGATAAACCTTTTTTTAGTCTAATGAACATATAAAGAAAATATGGTCATCATATTTATAAATTAAATTAAATAAACAGGGATTGTCCCATCCCAATATACATGATTACTTTTGGAATCCGTTTGATAAGGTTTTGCTAGTAGGTGCCAGAAAAATGCTTTGTCTATGACCTTCAATTTTTGTTCACCCCCCCCCTAAGATTCTCCTTGCATGAATGCATTACTATGCTTTTAATTCCCATACGAATGGTGTTCTGAGTAACCTCTCTTCCCTCCACACATACAACTCCCCCCCAGGCCTCTTAAAGCTGTGCCTACTATTGTTTCCATGGCAATTACACTATTTGCAATGTTGATGTACAACTGCAAAGCAATGTAAGCTTTGCAAGGATGCTGCCTTTATTCAGACTCTCAGGGAAATTAGATAAAAGATGGAAATGGAACGTTTTGAAGATTACCTGTGTGACACATCGCTGCACCTGGCAAAAGACGCTCCTCTTAAAAAACACGGAAGAGTCATTCTAAAGTAAGCTATACCTTCTCCTCCTTTAAAAAAAAAAGCAGATGAAATCGATGACAGAAAACACAGTAAAATCACTCCGCTAAACAAATAATTCCCTCACCACAGTCAAACCATTCACTAGGGCTGCATTACTATTAGTATTAGTCTTCTCATCGTTCCTATCACCCATGTCCTCCCACTTATGACTGCAGGACTGTAACTTTGTTGCTTGTATCCTTACGATTTATATTGATATTGATTGTTTCCTGATTGCTTATTTGTACCCTATGTACCTTCTTATGTGTCATTGAACCTTATGATTCTTGACGAATGTATCTTTTAATGTCTTTTTTTGTACACTGAGAGCATAAGCACCAAAGACAAATTCCTTGTGTGTCCAATCACACTTGGCCAATAAAGAATTCATTCTTCTTTCTTTTCTTTCTTTCTTTCTTTCTTTCTTTACTTCTTTCTTCTTTCTTTCTTTCTTTCTTTCATCATCTATCTATCATCTATCTATCTATCTATCTATCTATCTATCTATCTATCATCATCTATCATCTATCATCTATCCATCCATCCATCCATCCACCCACCCACCCACCCACCCATCCATCCATCCATCCATCCATCCATCTATCTATCATCATCATCTATCATCTATCTATCATCTATCCATCCATCCATCCATCCATCCACCCACCCACCCACCTATCATCTATCTATCATCTATCTATCTATCTATCTATCTATCTATCTATCTATCTATCATCTATCTATCTATCATCTATCTATCTATCTATCTATCTATCTATCTATCTATCTATCTATCTATCTATCATCTATCTATCTATCTATCTATCTATCTATCTATCTATCTATCTATCTATCTATCTATCTATCATCTATCTATCTATCTAACATTACCAGTGAGGTCCGCATAGATAAGTAACAGAACGCGCAAACAAAACGGGTCACAATTTCATTCATTCATTTCATGCGAATTGGGGAGCGAGCGATGCTTACTACACGGGAGAAAACCTAAACGGGGCCGAGGATGCGATCCCACCCGCTTCACAATAAGGAAAAAAAGGAAATTCATTTGTGGTTCTCGTAACATTCCCTCCACCGGAAGCCAGAGCCCAAATACCGCAAAATAAAACCCGGCTTTTACGATGCACCGGTGAAATCCTCGGGCAGGCTGCACTCATTAGCCCACCCGCTATCTCTTGTCCATCGCCAGCTATGTCGATTGTGTAGGGCTGCTGGTAGTGAGAACCGAGGCGTGCGTACAGCTGGCCGCCCTTGTGCGTACGCAGGGCCGGGCCTTCCCAAGGAGGGGCGGGGGTGGAGGTGGCGCTTTGTCACACTTGGGCTTGACTTTAAAAGCGCCGCGCGATCCGCGGTTCCCCGGCACCTGCGGCAGGGCTTCGCTTGGAGGCTGCGCCGGTTCCTCGCCTCCGCGCTCTGCATGCATTTTGGGGCCAAAAACCGCTCCTGCCGCCGATCCCGTTATTTCTCTTGCTGGGGTTAGAGGGCTGGCGGTTTCCCATGCGGTTCTCGTCGATCATGTCCCAACCTTATCTTTTAGCGCCCATCCAAGAATGCCCCGCCGGGTTCCTGGTCAAGGAGGTGAAATTGGCGGTGCTCGGAACAGGGGGCGTGGGGAAGAGCGGTAAGTGCCGCGGAAGCGAGTTCGGCTGGGCTGCTTGGGGATCTGGGTGGGCGAAGGATCCGGCGCGGTGATTGAGATCGGGGGCAGAGGAGAGAAGATGGAAAAATGATGCTCTACTCTAGAAATAATAAAATGAGGCTGCTCTGTGTGGAAGCCGGGAAAAGGTGGGAACGTTGGAGGGGAGGAAACCCCTGATAAGTGAAGTCCTGTCTACGTCCCCATCGCAATGCCGTCCCCGTATGGAGGAATGCAACGCCCATCAGCCGGTGAATGAACATGCAGCGGTCTGGGAGGACTTTGGGATGGGTGCATGGACTGGTTGGGTGGCTTAAAGAGCTCCTTTTCAAGCAGAACATCAACTACTCTTGGGTTAAGCAGAAAATTCCTCCACGCTTCCCCAGGCATCAAAGCTCTTCATTTGATTTCCTCACCCAGATGCCATGGCCCAAATCACCTCCTGGGATGCTGCTTGCTAGAAATGGTTAAGTGGCTTGATGAGTTTTTCTCCCCAGCTTTTTTCATTTAACAAACAAAAGATTCTCTCTCTTTTCCCCCCCAGCCATGATTGTACGGTTCCTCACCAAAAGGTTTATTGGAGACTATGAACCCAACACGGGTGAGTTCTGTTCTTAAAGATTCTCCCTTCCCACAAGCCAGTTGTGAGATCTGTGGGAGGGCAGCATCATTTTATGCCATAAGGAATCTGCTTTGGTCACCCTTCCTTTAGGGGACTTTTTCAGTGGCTGAGACGCTGAGCTTGTCGATCAGAAAGATCGACAGTTCGGCGGTTCAAATCCCTAGCACTGCATAACGGAGTGAGCTCCCATTACTTGTCCCAGTTTCTGCCAACCAAGCAGTTCGAAAACACATAAAAAATGCAAGTAGAAAAAATAGGAACCACCTTTGGTGGGAACGTAACAGTGTTCCGTGCGCCTTTGGCATTTAGTCATGCCGGCCACATGACCACAGAGACGTCTTTGGACAGCATTGTCTCTTTGGCTTTGAAAGGGAGATGAGCACTGCCACTTGGAGTCGGGAACGGCTAGCACATATGTGCGAGGGGAACCTTCACCTTTAAAAAACTTGGGAATGCAGGTGTTTTCCCATCTAGCCCTCCTAGAAAGAAGGGGAAAGAAGAAACAAGGCTCTGAAAGCTATTTACCAACCAGCTAAAGCTCCAGAATCCCATTATCTTAACATTACACTGCATTGAGTTTTCTGCATAAATTGGGAAGAAGGTTTATAGGGGCTGGGGGGACTGTACTCAATGTTTGGGGGGGGGGGAGTTGAACAAAAGCAGCAGCAGGTAGTGATCTGAAGTGAGGGTAGGAGTTTCCTTCCCTTCCCCCAAGACTTGGGTGGAATTTAGGAAATCTTGATCACATGTTTAATTAGTGTCTAGGATTTGCACCAGTTTTCAGATGTTCCACAATTCAAAATGGGGACCGATTGCTACCAGTATAATTGTTGGCAGTCATATTCTGGTGTGTGTGTGTGTGTGTGTGCGCGCGTGTGAGTGTGTGTGTGTGTGAGAAGGAACCCAATCAGTATTGGGTTTCTGGACTTCTCACCTCTGGGGTGTCATAGGCCAACATGAAGGAGACCGGTAGTTGTTCTATTTCCTCTAGGTTATTTCTTGCCACCAATATAAGTACAAGTTTGTCATTTGCTTCTTTCGTGTTCATTTTTCCAGGGAATCTATATTCAAGACTTGTTCATATAGAAGGTGACCAAACGTTTCTGCAGATCCAAGACACACCAGGATGCCCGGAGGTACAAAATAATCTTAAAATATGTTGGTTCTGATGGTCAAATGGGATTTGCTTCTCTCTATGTTACAGAAACACGTTGGGCTCTTCATGGCATAGTATTTGCATATTTATTCATTTTATTTTCATTTGCTCGTTGCTTCCAATTACTTTTAATGAAGGGAGAACAAATGTAGGAAAAGCTGATTAGTCTTTTATTATGCAGTCACTCTGCCTCATTTATTCAATATTTCTTGCTCCTTAAAGCAGTGTTCCGCCATTAAAGGCTCTCCAACTTATGACAGTAACTGAGCCAGGCAATTATGGTCATAGGTTCTGACGCTAGTAAAGCTGCTCATCAGTTACTAGACCCGATTTTATGACCTTTTCAGCAGTGGTCATTATGTGAACACATTGGTTGTTGAATGAAGGCTGTGGTCATTAAGCAAACCCAGGTTTGCCATGGGGTGTTTTCTTGTGGAAATAAAAAATAAATATTAGTTTCCAGAAATAAATTGGTAAATTGTGGTCAGATTACCATGGAGCAAATGTGGACTGTTTACCAAGTGCCTAAAATTCTGTTATGTAACCACTGGGGTTTGAGGGGGGGGCACTGGATATTGTAACTTTAGAATAGGGATGAAGTAGATTTGGGTGTGGGAACTGTTGTAACTGTGACTGGTTGCTAAATAACCAGTTGTAAGTAGAGGATTTCCTGTAACAAACAGTCAGGAAGTCAAATATTGTCACTGCCAATAGTTTTAGCAGCTCTCAGAACTTTCAATCTGAAGTATCCCATAGATTGGGGTTTCCAATTAAATTAGGATATAGACATGCATTCTAGGTATATTAGAAATCCCACATAATCAAAATGCCCCCGATTAATTTTCCTAGAATGCAATCCCTGGAACATATTAACATTTCTTGGGTTATTTAAAATGTGTGGCTTAACGTGTATGAAGCTCCTGGGCTCAGTACAAGAAATGCTTGCATTTTGTTACAGCATTAATAGGAGTTACAGTTATGTGCCTTGGTGGGATTCAAGTCATTTAACAACCGGTTCTCTGCCCTAATGATTTCTTACAACAACCAGTTTGCCAACCACCTCTGAACGTTAACAACCGGTTCTCCCAAAGTGGTGCGAACTGGCTGAATCCCACCACTGGTTATGTGTTGTTCTGGGTAATGCTGGAAGAAATGCATCTGACCTTTTAATGCTCCATTTGGGATTAAGTATGAGCACTCACAAGAGCATTATTTCTTCTGATGCTTCAAGGCTGTGCCATCCAGTCATCCAACTGCATTGGGCTATGATGGTCAAGGTTGAATGTTGAATAGTTCAACTGTGAGATGAGCTTCCTTTATCAGAAGTCTTCAAACTTGGCAACTTTAAGACTTGTGGACTTCAACTCCCAGAATTCTCCAGCCGGAGAATTCTGGGAGTTGAAGTCCACAAGTCTTAAAGTTGCCAAGTTTGGGGACCCCTGTTCTTTATTGAAACTATGTCTGCAACTGAAACCTTTTCTGTTCTTTATAAATGTATGCAAATAATCATTCCTTCTTTTCAGATCCAAGAAGACTTACCGCAAGCGCTGGATTCGGTTTCTGGTTGTCTCAAGTGGGCAGATGGTTTTCTCTTGGTCTACTCAATTACCGACCGTCATAGCTACCAGTTCATTCGGCCACTTTTTCTACACATCCAGAAGATTCGCCCTGACTCAAAAACCCCAGTCATCATTGTAGGGAACAAAGGGGATTTGATGCATTCTCGACAGGTTGCAGCAAATGATGGCCTACAGTTGGCCAATGAGCTGGGTGTTGTGTTTCGGGAAGTCTCAACGAGTGATAACTATCAAGGTGTATGCGATGTCTTTCAATACCTTTGCAAAGAAGTTAGTAAACAGCACAGTTACGGCAGCCGAGACAAAAGAAGGTCATCCATCATTCCGCGTCCAAAATCCCCAAACGTGCAAGACCTCAAGAGACGTTTCAAACAGGCTCTTTCATCCAAAGTGAAATAGACTTTGAAATGGCCTCTGTTCAAAACTGTTTTATTAATTACACCTTTATAAGAAGATTTTTATTTTTGTACTGATGCTGTTGTTATCTACCTAGATAAAAATATACAACATCCTTGGAATTACTTTCATATGAATTTTTCTTCCTCCCCTACCTATTGCAAAAAAATAAAATAAAATAAAATAAATGATTGAATTAAAGCTATATTTCTGTTCCATTAGAGATTTACTTTTTAAAGTAAGGCAAGGGAACTATTTATTTACCAGATTTATGCCCCAACTTTTCTCCAGGAGCTCAAGGCACTCTCTTTCAATAATAACCAATAGATCACTCAAAAGAGTTTCCATTAAAGGGGAATATTTGTAGCTCAGGTGTCAAATCGTGCATTTTGGAATTATCAGAATTTGACAAGTTATAATTCTATAATTGTAGCAGTTAAAAGTATTGAACAAAGAGGAAGACCCAAATTTTAATCACTGTCAGCCCTGGAATCCCGCTGAGCTTGCTTGTTTTCTTGCAGATGTTTCATTATCCAAACTAGCACTGATGATGTTACTAGTTTGGGTAATGAGACGTCTAGAAGAAAACAAGTTCAGAGGGTTTCCATGGCTGACGGTGATTAAAATTTGGGTCTTCCTCTTTCTTCAATGCTTTAACTGCTACAATGATAGAATTATAACTTGTCAAATTCTGATAATTCCAAAATGTACGATCTAGTATTTCAGTTTCCTTGGATAGCTAATAGGATTAAATTATATCCTTGTCTGTAAAATATATTATAACTTGTTTATTTTGACTGATTATACTTTCAGCTGGTTCCTCCCTAAATAGAAAGAAATGGCTACACGTTTTGTTTTGCAAAATGCTCTAAAAGGGCCTCTGAATTCAACCACCAGCTGATCTTGGGTGATTGTGAGAAAGCTAACCAAGATTGTACTTGCATAATAGTTGGACAGAAAATAATCAAGATAATCCAGGGCTGTGTATGAATCTGGGGAATTAATGGAATGCTATAGTATTATTTCTTGTCTTGTAGATTTAGCTAAATGACATTTTGAAGTGTCTTCCAGCTTCCAACATTTGTTCTGAAAAGGGAAAAAGTCTGGAATTGATTGTGCCCAAGTAATGATTTTAGATACTAGATACATTTCATATGTGCACTTACTTGAGGCAAAGGCTAATGGACTATAGATGAAATGTATAGGGATTAAAATCTTAGTCACTGACCTGTGGTGCATATTTTATAGATTATTCAATGAGCTATATGGTATCTATTGGCTTCATTTATAGGGCAATTTTGTTATATTTATGCAGTAGCCCAGTCTTTCCTAAAGGGAAGATTAAAAAGGTTGCTTTTTATTTATTTTTTAATCTGCCCCATGACAATGGAACTAACATAGAAACAAAGCCAGTGGACAGATGAGTGTGCAAAATTACTAGATGTAAATATATTACCCAGGAGTAAATTCCATGAGTCAGTAGTATTTTTAGTAGATTTGTAGAGTGTACGGAATATTATTCCCGTAGTTGCTGGTTGATTTCACTGAAATCTGTACGCTGTATCTATTTTATTTTGCTTTAAACATCCATGTTCATCCATCAGATTCTCTAGATAGCCTTTGGAAAGACTTTATCCTTAAATCTAATCTTACCAGGAATATAAGAAGCTGTCTGGTGCAAACTTCTTTTTAACTATGATTTGATGAGGTCATCATTATAACTGAATATGCACTTAATATGAAAACCATAAACTATAGCAGTTAAATAGCCCGCTTTGAAAAAGAGAATATTTTGTTTTGCCTCAATATGTTGGAATATCCATCTTGCCAAGCCATTGGCGTTTCTAAACCACAGTGTTATACAGATTGCCATTATCTCTTAATTCAGTCAATGTTTTCTTCTTCCAGTCATGTCCTAGAACTGTGTGAATACTGAATCAGTGCCTTATTTTTCTAGCTCAGCATTTTCAATATCTGCTCTTGCAGCAAGTGTAATTTCCAAATGTGTTGGAATACTCATCTTCCCTAGACAATTTGCTGCCTGGGATAATAGGAATTAATCTAATATAGCTGGCTTAGAAGAATTTACAGAATAACAGATTTGGAAGGGACTTTGGAGGTCTTCTAGCCCAACCCCTTGCTTAGGCAGGAAACCCTACACTACTTCAGACAAATGGTTATCCAATCTCCTCTTAAAAACTTCCAGTGTTGGAGCATTCACAACTTCTGGAGGCAAGTTGTTCCACTGATTAATTGACATCTAGATAGACAAACTGGCTCCATATGCTGCTCAATTATATTCTTAGAATCCTTAGGAGACATGGCCAATTATTGCTGTCTGGAATTATGGAAATTAGAGTCTAATATATTTGGATGCTGATGATGAGAACTTTAATTCAGCAACATCTGCAATGTCATAGGTTGTCTACATTGGACCAGTGGTGGGATTCAGCCAATTTGCACCACTTCGGGAGAAACGGTTGTTAACTTTCTGAGCAGCTTGGCAAACTAGTTGTTGGAATAAATCATTAGGGCAGAGAACTGGTTGTTAAATTATTTGAATCCAACCACTGCATTGGATTATACTAAAAAGCAGAATCTGTTCAAAGTATCAGATAGGAATGATTCTGTAGAAGGTGAATAAGCTAAGCTCGATGGCAGGGTCAAATGCACCATTAGTTTGGAGTTGCTACACTTCTACAAGAGACCCAACTCCCTATGAATGCCATTGACCCTCATTTAGTGCCACTTTGGTTCGACTATTAGTAGATCGGATTCTTGTGTATAAGTTGCATATAATAAACTTTTAGTGCTTTGAACTCAACTTCTGTTCTAGGTTACTTGCTTCTGACAGGTTCTAGGGTTTCTTTGACAGTAGACAATCCATACCCTGCTGGGTCATTGTTTCAGGGATATTTCCTTATCTAAACAAAAGAATGGCAACAGTTGGGCAAAAAAAGAAGTGGGAGTGACTTCCGCCTTCTTGCTGGCCTGCACATTGAGTTCCCTCGTGAGAAGTTGGCAGGGATCATTAAAAAATCTTTCCTTTCTTGGGGCAGTGTGGATCAAGAAGAAGTCATGGAGAGGGTCATAAGGGTATGTGAGAGGTGTGCTGGGGCCTGATGTGGTTTGAGTATACAACAGATGCTGTGCAGGTCAGGAAATGCATGCGGGAGGGGTAGTCAAGGATGTGGGTCCATGAGGTAGAGCATGAGTTAGTGAAGGTGCATGGTAGGATAAAGATTTGGTAGTGGTGTGCAAGATGTGTGGCATGGATCAGGAAAAACACCTGGCAACTGCATAGATCAGGGAAGGGTCTTGGGGGATGGCATGGGTCAGGGAAGGCATTCGGGTGGGTGGCATAGATCATGGAAGGCACATGGGGGATGGCACAGGTATGGCAGTGAATGTGGGAGTTGGCACAGGCTTGGAAGGTGCACAGGGTTCCCTTCCCTTCCCGTAGCCAGGTGAGCAGTTGCTGCTTGGTGGGGGAAGCAAGTGAGGGATTGCAAGACTGGCTGGGAAACTGTCACAGAATGTTGAAAATGAAAATCATATGACTGCACCAGCAGTCCAGCATCATAGCAACAGTCAATAGCATGGAAGTAGCCACTACTTCCCCAAATTTCATTCCCTTGGGAGTCATGGGTCCCAAATAACTGCTATATTATTTGGACTATAAGATGCACTGGTGTATAAGATGCACCAAGATTTCAAAGAGGTAAGTCAGGAAAAAAAATTTTTGTCCTCCCCGGCCCCCAGGTGCACTCTGCAGGCTTCAGCAGGGCTTGGGGAAGGCAAAAATGCCCCCATTTTGTGCCAAAATGGGGGCATTTTCCCTTCCCCCAGCCCTCCTAAAGCCTACAGAGTATTTCTGGAGGGTGGGGAAAGGCAAAAACACCCCCGTTTTTTGCAAAAAAATAGCCAATTTTTCACAAAAATGGGATGCCAGGGCGGGGCTTTGGCAGCCAAAAATAGCTGTATTTGGTGTATAACACACACCAACATTTCCACACTCTTTTAGGGGGGAAAAGGTGTGTCTTATACTCTGAAAAATACGGTAACATTCCATAAGTTATCTCATTCGTAATGATTTAAAATGTGTTGCCCTGTGATACATCGTTTTGCCCAGTTAAAGCTCATGACAATTAGATTTTCAATAGTATATAAATGCCTAAGATTAAATATAGATCTATTTGCATTATCAACAAAGTCGATGTATGTAATTAACAATTTTTATAGGAGATGATATTTTACAGTAGTATATCATGGTATATATAAGTAGTCAAATGATATTATTAAATTCCCAACCTAATCCTTGGTTTTGTTTGTTGTTGCATAAATCATTGAGTTGAATGATAAACTCAGAGAATTAACAGTCATTCCTGTCATGGTTTCTTAAAGCTAGTCTATTGCGATGTATTTTTATAGGGCTGCTTTAAAAAGAATTTGGAAATGCCATTGATACCATCTTCTCTCTTACTGGTAAAGAATTTCATCCAACCAACTTTTCCAGTAAATTAGTAGTTTTCAGATCCATGTGCTGATTTTAATCTCTCGAAGCCTTCATGATGAGATTCTCAAGAACCATCAAGACTGCCTCTTTCAAGTAGAACTAACCTTCTCCCTATGGTTAACTCTGAAAGCAAAACTTAAAATCTTATTGTAGGAAGTTAGCACCCAGCTCTCCGAGATGAATGAAATATCCTAGGAAATATTGCAAAGGGAGAATATTATATTTCCCCGTATAAGAAACCGAGAAACATGTTTTTAGGCAGGAAACAGTTACAACGGCACTGAAAAAAAAAGACTTATGACAGTTTTTCACACTTACGACTATTGCAGCATCCCCATAGTCATGTGATCAAAATTCAGATGCTTGGCAACTGGTTCATATTTATGATGGTTGTGTTGTGGCCCACAAGCAGCCTGCCGAGCTGGCAGCAGAGTCAGACAGTGAGGAGGTTGGGGAGGAACATGGGCCAGGTTGGGGAAGGCTCGGACGAGGGCTCTGCATTGGAGGCAGAGAGGAGGCCAGGGCCATCTGAAAGTTATGTGCTGCCTCCGGAGCCTCCAGAGTCGGACATCAGCGAGGCAGAGGAACAGGGGGAGCCTGTTCCCAGTGCGTGCATACATAGAGCTGCCAGAAGGCAAGAAGAATTAAGACAAAAGGGGCGACTTGGGAGTAAGGCTTGGAGGTGATTGGCCCCTCACTTAACAAATGTCTCACTTAGTAACATAAATTTTGGGCTCAATTGTGGTTGCAAGTCGAGATCTATCCGTATACAAATCAATACCTACCTTGATTCGTTTTTACGGGTTTTGATGCCTCCTCTATGCATATGTATATGGTGTTTTAACTTTTAACTTTACTGTACACCGCCCCAAGTCCCTTCGGGGAGAGGGAGCGGTTTATAAATTTAATAAATTAAATTAAATTAATTGAATATACATGCACAATAAGATTTCAGAGTTGTTGTTATTTTCTAAGCCATTGCATATTATACAGAATGAAGAAAGGAGAATGCATTGCTTGGCCTTCTCATCCTTTCATCAGCGATGTTCAAGGCTTGATTGCCAATCAAATCTCAAGAGATGAAAACATTTTCTAATTTGGGATGCGATGCAGGGTAAAAAAAGACCTATTCATTTCTGAGTCTTATGTAAAAATAATAGAGCACTGCCTTCCCACACCTCCACAAAGGCAAGTTAGTTATGAAGCGATTCATCTGCTGAAAGAGAGGACTGACTCAGAGGCTTCAGTTCATTGGCTGGCTTCAGGACAGGACAAAGTAATACTAAGTAGAAGGAAATGATGCCACTGTTTAAAATTTGTGCCTCCCCTCTCCCATCATGCCAAATACTTGCCTGAGAAGATAAAGTGCCCAGATTTCTAGCATCTGTTTGACTTTCGTGATTAGGTCTTCCATTAGGATTGGGCCCATAGCAGAGGTGGGTTCTTGCTGATTTGGCCTGGTTCAGTCGAATCAGTAGTGGAACACGTTGGGCTCTTCATGGCATAGAATTAGCATATTTATTCATTTTATTTTCATTTGCTCGTTGCTTCCAATTACTTTTAATGAAGGGAGAACAAATGTAGGAAAAGCGGATTAGTCTTTTATTATGCAGTCATCCTGCCTCATTTATTCAACATTTCTTGCTGCTTAAAGCAGCAAGACTCTCCACCTTATGTCAGTAACTGAGCCAGGCAATTATGGTCGTACGTTCTGACGCTAGTAAAGCTGCTCATCAGTTACTAGACCCGATTTTATGACCTTTTTTTTTTGCAGTGGTCATTATGTGAACACATTGGTTGTGGAATGAAGGCTGGGGTCATTAAGCAAACCCAGGTTTGCTATGGGGTGTTTTCTTGTGGAAATAAAATAATAATAACCAGGAGTGGAATTCAGGCCTGGGTTACAGAACCAGCAGTGACCCAGAGCTGATGTGCCCAACATGTTTCTGTAACATAGAGAGAAGCAAATCCCATTTGTTGGATTTTAGTGACTGCACATGCGCACAGAATTTATTTATTTATTTTATTTTATTTCTAGACCGCCCCCTTCCCCGAAGGGACTCGGGGCGGTGTATAGGTACCAAATTAAAAACTTTACAAATAATCATAAATATAGTTAATATCGAATTAAACTTTAAACCCCTGTACAAATGTATAAAAATTAAAAACTTAGCCTAAGACCAAAATGTAAAAATACAGACTGAGGTGGGAGAGCTGGAATTAGGCCAAGCCGGCTAGATTAAACAGGTGGGTTTTGAGCTTCTTACGGAAGGAGCGGAGGTCCGTGGTTGTTCTAATATCAGGGGGAAGGTCATTCCAGAGGGTCGGGCCCATCACAGAGAAGGCCCTTCCCCTGGGCGTCGCCCGCTGGCACAGCCTAGTGGATGGCACCCGGAGGAGTCCCTCTCTGTGTGAGCGAATCGGCCGAAGGGATGTGTGGGGCAGGATACGAATCGGCCGAAGGGATGCGTGGGGCAGAATAATTTCCGTTGGATATTGCACGTGTTGTGTGCAGGTTGCGAACTGGTAGTAAAACTGGCAGCAACCCATCACTGGTCCATAGCATTTAAAAAACATCAAAGACAAGCTTGCTTGTCCATAGAGGGGGGGAAAAGTCAGAAGTCAGAAATCCAGTATGAACAGATTTCCAGAAAAAAAATCCTACTCTGCGTATAGGAACCATTTGCACTTCAGTCTGAGATGCAGACAACAGACTCACCCCTAGCAGCCTATTTCTATGTTCAACAGTGAAGAGACACAGGGCAGAAAACATCCTGCAGAAAGCACAGCTCCACAACACAGTCACAGTTCCAAGAAAGCTCCTCACCCATTTGCATCACTCAGGTGTCCCTGAGGACAGAGACAAACTTCCAAGTGGCCTCAAAAACTCTATAAAAGAATGCAAACGACCAGCTGTCTGTAAAGAACACAAATCCTTCCATTTCCCACCATCCAGTCAGGGCTGAAGAAGCTTCTTGGATGAGAAGCGAAACGTCTTGAAAGACAAACAAGGAAGTCCAGTGACCTCTTGAAAAAGCACCTTTGGGACAAATCCGGAATGCTTTGGTTACCCAAAAATGTTCAATAAGAGTGTGAAATTCTTCAGACTTTATCCCCACAATGTCTCAAAAGAAAAATATGAAGAGGCAAAAATGGTGTGTTAGATATTTCAAACCATGAAGTCTGCAGTGCAGTGGTGGGTTGCAGGTGGTACGCCCCGGTATGGGCGTACCGGAGCCTGCCCGGAGCACCAGGTACCGTTCCAATATGGTGCTCTGGAAGGCCCGGCCGCCCAAGCTCCTTACCTGTCCTTTAAGCCTTTGGTGCTTCCGCACATGTCCTTGGGGCGTATGGCGCCTGCGCGATGCTCTGCCGAGCAGCTGGAGCATCGCGGACGCTTGCGGAGGCATCACAGGCAGGTATGACGCATGCGCACACCGCATGCGTCCATGTGGACGCCGCCGGGCCCGTTCCAACCATATCAGTTGGAACGGGATCTGGAACCCACCACTGCTGCAGTGTTATAACTCGCTTCAAGATGGAGATGACAGGACGAATGTGTTACTCAGCAAGAGATACTGGCAATATCAGGCTCCCTTCAGAGCCAAGAAATACTTGCCATTTTTCTGCTTTGCTATTACAACAGATCCTTTGCGTGTACATAAGCTCTCCGTATAGCAAAAAATCCTGCTTGTTGCCAAATAGCAAAGGGAACAAACATGGGTGGTGAAACCTAGCCTGCCAAGTAACACCTGTTCAAATGCTTTCCCTTGGCAGAAAAATAAAGATTGAAGGACGCCCGACCTGGTTTGATTTAGATTGAATAAAAAATGGAGGGAAAGCAAAGGGGTGCAGATTTTTCTTTTGCTGGCGGATGGGAGGGGACACTGCCAGAGGTTGTATTCAGACGATTTGGATCGGTTCGCCCGAACTCATAGCACCAAATTGTGGGTTGGCCCCTCCACCCGCCCTGGCTTCAAAACGTCCTATGTAGCCTCGTTTTTGATGCAGCAAGCATGCTATGCATGCGAGCAAAGTGTATGTGTGGAAGGCCGCATGCATGCCCAGAAGCTGTGCATGCGTGTGATGTGAGCGTGTGCATGTAGATGCTCACAGGTGCGAACTGGTGGTAGACCCAAGTGAATCCCACCACTGGACACTGCCAGTCCCCAAGTCCTAGTGCTTTTCCTAAAAGCTGTGGTGGGTAGTAGTTAAGAAGGCAAACTAGGACAGGAAAACTAATATGGGGAAAGGCCACAGGGATGGTGATGCGGGAGGGGGGCACCCTTTTATTCAGAAATGTTGAATTAATTTTCATTTTTAAAAAAAGGAAATTGAAACGTCCTTGTCAGTTGTATGTATAGGGTTGATTGTCCTTTCTAACCTTGTTTGAAACCTCTGTGAAGTGTTTAGAAGCAGTTCTGAGGAGAATAAACACCAGGAGGAATTGAGTGGGATATAATCATAGCTTCAACAGCAGGTTGTGATGTGTGAAGCCCTTGACAGACAAAGTGTTCACCCGCCTTTCTTCCTGTCACTGAAATGGAGTTCTTATTACTGAAGATGGAGGAGAGAGTTCTCTCTGCAATAATAGAAGAGCATGTGGTAACAGCTTTACACTTGTGACACCTTACTGTCATCTTTTACTGTAAATAATTATACTTTTTGCATGTCCCATTTCAACAAATGTTGGCATGGTTGCTTTGGCTGTTCCCCAATAGGAAATATAACTTAGCAGGCAGATTAGACTGGTTCCCTCCCCCCACCCTCCTGCCCCGGAAGATAGAAAATGATTTAGGAAAGAGGCATGGCTGATACGTCTGTGAAGCAGTGGTGGGTTGCAGGCAGTACGCCCCAGTACGGGGTACCGGAGCCAGCCCGGAGCACCGGATACCGTTCTGATACGGTGCTCTGGAGGGCCCACCCACCCGCCCGAGTTCCTTAGCGTTTTTTAAAGGTGTTGATGCTTCTGCGCGCAGTGCGTACAGCACCCATGTGACACTCCGCTGAGCAGCTGGAGTGTTGCGGAGGCTTGCGGAAGCTTCATTTCCAGCTACAACGCATGAGTGCACCATGCACATGTGCGTGCGCACCTTGTGCATGCATGTGAGTGACGCTGGGGCCATTCCAACCGTACCGGTTGGAACGGAATCCAGAACCCACCACTGCTGTGAAGACACACTGCATTTATTCCCTTTAATAAACTCTTGCCAAATATTAAACTGGGTGGACTTCAACTCTGGCTGGGGAATTCTGGGAGTTGAAGTCCACACTGTCAACCCTGAAGCTGGCCTAGCCGAATCCATCTTGGAGGAGCTTCAGTGCTGCCATACTGGAGCCGAGGGATAGTGGTCACACGCATAGAATTATGGGTGTGAGCACACCCATGCATGACCCCCCTGTGCTCCCTCCACTTTTGGCACGTGATGAGAAAAAGGTTAGCCATCACTGCCCTAAGTATACATACTCAATAAAATACCGGTAGCCCTCAACTTACAGCAGTTTGTTAAGTGACTGTTCTAAATTACAACAGCACTGAAAAATGTGAGTTATGACAGTTTTTTATAGTTACAACCTCTTTGAACACAAAACAACGTGTAATCCAGACCCTGAGGGTCTAACATTGATTCTCCATATCGATTCACCTTTTGGCTCTTATCGCTCAATGCAACAAGTTTAGAGAAGATAGCCAAGATTAGGCCAAGCTCCATTTATCAGTAACAAAGAACCTTAATTCAGCGAAATGTAAGGATGTCACCATCTGAACAGTATTAGCACTGAAAAATCACCATTAGTCAATTGCAAAAGGCAGCTTTGCTTGGAACAGCTTATATGCCGCAACAGGACTTTTAATACCACCAAACAACAACTTCTGCTTATCTAGGACTTTGGGAAGGATTTGATAGATGGGTAAAAATGCCAAGTCCAGTTTAAACATCTGGCTGACTAGGCAACCAACTGTTATACCATTCTAGATTTCTGGTTGAAAATCCCCTTGACTTTTGCTGATTCTGAAATGGCATTTTTGCGCTGTCAATGGATTTTTGCCACCCATAAATGTAACACTGGGATCACAAAGACAGGTTATATTTCCAAGCCTAAATTACAACAGCATACAATCAACAATACAATACAATAGCAGAGTTGGAAGGGACCTTGGAGGTCTTCTAGTCCAACCCCCTGCCTAGGCAGGAAACCCTATACTGTTTCAGACAGATGGCTATCCAACATCTTCTTAAAGACTTCCAGTGTTGGGGCATTCACAACTTCTGGAGGCAAGCTGTTCCACTGATTAATTGTTCTAACTGTCAGGAAATTTCTCCTCAGTTCTAAGTTGCTTCTCTCCTTGATTAGTTTCCACCCATTGCTTCTTGTTCTACCCTCAGGTGCCTTGGAGAATAGTTTGACTCCCTCTTCTTTGGGGCAACCCTTGAGATATTGGAAGACTGCTATCATGTCTCCCTTAGTCCTTCTTTTCATTAAACTAGACATACCCAGTTCCTGCAACCGTTCTTCATATGTTTTAGTCTCCAGTCCCCTAATCATCTTTGTTGCTTTGCAGCCTCCCAATGATCATGTGACCAAAATTCAGATGCTTGGCAACTGGTTCATATTTATGACTTTTGCTGCATCCTAAGGTCATGTGATCCCCTTTTGCGACATTCTGACAAGCAAAGTCAATGGGGAAGCCAGATTCACTTAACCACCAGGTCACTAACTTATCAACTGTAGTCACTTGCTTAACAATTGTGGCAAGGAAAGTCTGAAAAAGGGGGCAAATGTCTCACTTAACAACATGCAGTTGGGGCTCAATCGTGGTTGTAAGTTGAGAACTACCTGTAGGTTTTTTAATGCCTCATGTGGGGAAAAATTAGCAGGAGGAAGAAAAAAAATTATGTCCAGATTTTCATTGGTTAAGCTGACTTCAAGCATCCCCAATATATACAGTACTTTAACAACCAGTTTGTTATTTCTATCATTATTGTACAAACCAACTGTGAGAAAAATGAAAAGAAAGATTCCTTCCACTCACTGACCTATGAGAGCTTGTTGGAGGTTGTAGGAAGTTAGCACTCCCCCCTCTCCTAGAAAATGAAATATTTTAGGAAATATTAAAAGGGCAGAATATTTCCCCCTAAAAGGGAGGCAGAAACTCACACCCCAGCACCTTTGTCAATGGGCCATTAAGGCCTGGGCCAGTCTATTCTACAAAACAAAGATCTACCTCCTTCAGGCAGAGCCATAATAGGAATCTCAAAGCCTTTTCATTACATCAAGCAACAGCTCAACCAAGCTTGGGACTCAAAAGACACACAACTTGTAAAGTTAGCTAAGCCCCTGGGAGTTTGACTACCAATCAGAATACATTTCTTACACAGGAACAGGAAGCTCCAAGGTGGGGCCCAAGAGAGGATATAAAACTCAGGCTTTCTCAGCATCTCTTCCCTTTTTTTTCTTCAAGATCTTCAACGCATGTGATCCCCCCCTTTCTCCCAGGACCTCAAACAATGTAGTCCTGCTGTCCACCATTAAACCTCCTTTCCAAGCAACTTCCATGAATCCGGTGTCTTTTCCCCCCACTTGGAACTGTACCCAGAAGGCTATTTCTTCCAACAAGATAATCAATACATTACATACACCTACCAGGCCTCCATTTGCCGCCCCATTAAAATTGATGTTTCTTAAAGTCAGATACTTAAGAAAGGATGAGAACAGAAGGATACCATCTCCTACACTTCCTCTAAAATAAAAGGATTTTATCATCTTCCATTACAGCATACGTGTAAGGACAAGTACTGTACATAAAACAAACAAAAAAGGTAAACTTCTCCTTAAACTGAGCTTGACTCCTGGCTAATTAGAAGTTGGCTAGAAATATACATTTCTATATCCTTGACATCAGTGACGTGCGGTGAGGTTTATGACTGATGAGGCTGGTGATGTCATCAAACCGCGTGGTTGCTCCGATCGCACGGGCGCAGCCTGACCGGAGAAGTTTCTCTTCTCAGAAATGTCAGAAAGGGACAGGCAGGCTGCCACAGCTCCACTGAGAAGACATTTCTGAGAAGAGAAACTTCTCCTTTCTCCTCCTTCCCCCCCACTCCCTTCTAACACTGATGATGTTACCTAGGCATTTTTTGCATCGGGCAAGCCCGGGATCCTTGCAAGGGGAATGGGACCACGTGTGCAGGAGGCTCCTCAGCGCACAGCCTCAGATTAGCACAGCTGCGGTCCCCTTCCCCTGCACATGTGGTCCCATTCCCCTCCTTCCTGAGCCAACATGAAGGGGACCGCGGCTGCGCTGATCTGAGGCTGGAGCTGAGGAGCCTCCTGCACACGTGGTCCCATTCTCCTTGCAAGGATCCCGGGCTCACCCAATGCAAAAAATGGCGAGATTGGGACTGCTGCTGCGATGTCCAGGGAGGCTAAACCAAGCCGCGCGCCTCTCCCAGCCACTTTTGCGGCTTCCCGGAGTAATTTTTTTTTCATGATGAGAGCGGTGAGGCTTTGCCTCCCCTGCCTCCCCTGACTGCACGTCACTACTTGACATTAAAGCAAGCAAGTAAGTCTCTTATTTATTATATTTTGATGTTTGAAGAGAAATTCTCTGACCATTTACTTGGCTATAAAGACTGAATGAATCATCTTGTGAACTATTTTATCTACAATTTTTAGATTTAAACATTTTAAAATAATTCTTCCTGAATACTAACATATTCTGTTCTTTCAGTGAATGGTTATATTTTCTTTGCCACTCTAAAGTTTCAGAATAACTGCTTTCAAATTACGGTTATTGCTTTTCTTTCCTATTTTAGATTATTCTTCAGTGTAATAATCTTTAAAGCACCTTCGAAATAGTGTATAATTGAGGTGGCAGATAATAGTCACTTCAGAGGAAAGTGTAAGCAACTGTGTACTTGCAATAAAACATTACAGGAAGTCTAACGATACAGAACTCAACCTTTGATATGATAAGAAACAAACTTTCTTGACATGTAAGATGAAGTATTGCATTTAAAAGGGACACGGTGGCTCAGTGGCTAAGATGCTGAGCTTGTCGATCAGAAGGTCGGCGGTTTAGCGGTTTGAATCCCTAGCGCCACGTAATGGAGTGAGCTCCCGTTACTTGACCCAGCTTTGGCCAACCTAGCAGTTCGAGAGCATGTAAAATTGCAAGTACAAAAATAGGGACCACCTTTGGTGGGAAGGTAACAGTATTCCATGCGCCTTTGGTGTTTAGTCATGCTGGCCACATGACCACAGAGACGTCTTAGGACAGCGGTGTCTCTTTGGCTTAGAAATGGAGATGAGCACTGCCTTCTAGAGTAGGGAACGACTAGCACATATGTGCGAGGGGAACCTTTATTGTATTTAAATAGCTCTGCCCCCAAAACACAGTACCATAGTACCGTAAAGTAGCTAGTTCTTTGCTGTTCTTAGCAGCTGCTTCAAGATATGAACAACAAGTAAGATTTTCTAATCCATTTCATTTGGGTTGAAGACCAGGGCAGAGTGTCAGGAGTTTGATCCTGACCTGCTCAAGGTTGACCTAGCCCAGCGATGGCGAACCTTTTTTGGCTCGTGTGCCATAAGTGGGGGGAAGCGCAGGAGAGTTGTGTGCGGGTGTACCACACCCATAATGCAATGCATGACCCCCCCAGTGCGCATGCGCGCACTACAGGTGCTCCCCCCCATTTTTACATGCTTTTTTCGCCCTCCCCAGGCTCCAGAGGCTTTATAGGAGCCTGGGGAGGGCGAAAACAGCCTCCCCCACTCCCCGGCTTCAGAGACCGTCAGGAGGCTTCCCTGACGCCTTCGGGGCACTCAAAACGACCCTCCGGTTTGTTCGGAGGGTCGTTTTGAGCACTCTGAAGGCTTCAGGGACCGTCAGGAGGCTTCCCTGATGACTTCGGAGCGCTCAAAACGACCCTCCGAGCAAACTTGAAGTCACTTCCGGTTTGCTCGGAGGGTCGTTTTAAGCATTCCAAAGGCTTCAGGAGGCTTCCCTGAAGCCTCCGGAGCAGCCAAAATGACCCTCCAAGCAAACTGGAAGTCCATTCCCGAACTTCCTGTTTGCCGGTAGGGCTGGTTTTTTGCACTCCGGAGGCTTCTGGAGAAGAGTCCAGCCACCTGTGGCTCTGGAGCCGCATGTAGCTCTTTCATCCCTCTCCAGCGGCTCCCTGTCTCTCAAAATATGCGCCAAAACCGCCAATGTGTGGTACTTGTGGGGACGCGATTTATTGAGCTTTTCAAACCCCGATAAATCCAAGAAAAGAAAAGTTTCAGAAGAAAACAGAATGCTTAATGCGTGTTCTGTGGCCGCTCAGGAAATAGTCAGGCACGGGAAGGGTTTCGTAGCTCCCGGTGTTTTCTTTTCTGTGGGAAAGGGGTCCAAATGGCTCTTTGAGTGTTTAAGGTTGGCGACCCCTGGTCTGGAGGCTGTTCAAGTATGGATGGGGAGGAATTTGGGGTCAATTTTGACAAACTTGTGTTTGATCTTCTGAGTGAGGAGCTTTTCATTGATGGTCTTGGACAGGGGTGGGTTGCTCCCAGCATTACTGCCGGTTCGGTGCGCGCAATTAAATTTGTGCAATTACAATTGTTCTGCATAGGTGCAGAACCGAAAATCAAGATGGCGGCCCCATAGGAGAACTAGGGGGAGTGGCAGACCTGGGTCGCTGCCGGTTACAGCGACCCAGGCTACCAAATCACTACCAGTTCGGCCAAAGCAGTCTGAACTGGTAGGAACCCACCTCTGGTCTTAGATCATGTTTCATTTCCCCATTTGAGACTGATACACAACTTTGGGTCCTCCTGTGCTCCAGGTCTTTTCAATTGAACATTGTCATCTTGTGAGTCTATTGCAAACCCTGCCTTCTGGAATAGAGATAGATATACGTAGTGCCTACGCTTAAGGTACTGGAAGTCTCTTGGTTCTTAGGCCATTGTCCTTCCTTCCTTCCTTCCTTCCTTCCTTCCTTCCTTCCTTCCTTCCTTCCTTCCTTCCTTCCTTCCTTCCTATGTCTGTTTTTAATCTGAGCTACTATACTTTGGGTTGTGTTTTTCATTGTTTCTAATTGTATATTGGATGCTCTCAGCCATCCAGAATCTTTTGGAGAGGCACAATATAATAAAATATCTATTTGTAATAGTCACATGAACATTTCAAAAATCCATTTTAATCCAAAAAGTGTTTCAAAAATAAATATTACAGAATAACTTCTGGGTCTTTGAGAGCTCTTTAAAGAAAAAAATGAAATAAAGCGAAATCAGGGAAGAGAGGGAAATTGATGCTGGCTGATACCATGGAAACTATATTTAGTCACAGTATTGAAATAGAATGTGGGAGAAGATTCCAAGTGTACATAGATTTCATTTTGCAACAGGAATCTTTCAATAACATCTGGGAAATAGTTAATCCCTGCCCCATTCTTGAAAAAATACATGTAGAAGTTATCTACATCTACATACATTCTTAAATAAAATGCACAAGTTTCATAGTAGATAAAGAAGCACATGAGAAATAAATATTTCTTCTTTGCAGTGTGTGCGTATGCATGTATGTGTATACACACACACACACACACACACACTCTCGCACACACACCCAGACAAACATATGCACACATAAATACACAGACAGACAGATAGACAGACAGACAGACACACACACACACACACATGTACAACCACCTCAAGAATTGATTGCTTTAAAGTTTATTATGCCACCTTTTTACAAAAATCCAGCAACAGCGAGCAGGAGTTATTTTAAAAAGATCATAAAATACTAAATTAGCAATAAAATATGTCAGTCTTGCAGAGAAGAGTGTGGCTGCAAAATTAAAGGGCTTTGAGCCTCCTTTGATCACTTAATGCTATTGTGAAGCACTAACCATTGTATTTGGTCTTCGTGGTGTAAAATTCACAGGCATGGGCAGAGCACCAAGGAGAAATAACCAACCATATGTTTCAATGGTCATGGCTTTCCACAGTTTGACAAAGAGAACATCACAAAGCAAAGTTCTTCTTCCTGG
The DNA here is from genome assembly GCF_964273705.1 of Natrix helvetica. Classification (NCBI taxonomy): domain Eukaryota; kingdom Metazoa; phylum Chordata; class Lepidosauria; order Squamata; family Natricidae; genus Natrix; species Natrix helvetica. The sequence continues at coordinate 23,304,677 of NC_138550.1, forward strand.
TGCATTCCAGAGATTTGTTGCAATCAGGCCACAATTGACAAAATAGACAGTCTGGTGTGTTCAAGGAGAATTCAGAACATGTGTTCTTTACTTTTTATTCTTTTACAAAGAGTAGAGTAGAGTAGAGTAGAGTAGAGTAGAGTAGAGTAGAGTAGAGTAGAGTAGAATTCTTTATTGGCCAAGTGTGATTGGACACACAAGGAATTTGTCTTTGGTGCATATGCTCTCAGTGTACATCAGGGGTGTCCAAACTTGGCAATTTTAAGACTTGTGGACTTCAACTCCCAGAATTCCCCAGCCAGCTGGCTGGGGAATTCTGGGAGTTAAAGTCCACAAGTCTTAAAGTTGCCAAGTTTGGACACCCCTGGTGTACATAAAAAGACAAGATACATTCGTCATGAATCATAAGGTACAACACTTAATGATAGTCACAGGGTACAAATAAGCCATCAAATCATACTAGAAAACAATCAATATAAATCGTAAGGATACAAGCCACAAAGTTACAGTCATACAGTCGTAAGTGGGAGGAGATGGGTGATAGGAACAATGAGAAGATTAATAGTAATAGTAATGCAGACTTAGTAAATAGTTTGACAGTGTTGAGGGAATTATTTGTTTAGCAGAGTGATGGCATTCGGGGGAAAAACTGTCCTTGTGTCTAGTTGTTCTGGTGTGCAGTGCTTTATGGCATCATTTTGAAGGTAGGAGTTGAAACAATTTATGTCCAGGATGTGAAGGGTCTGTAAATATTCTCACAGCCCTTTTTTTGAACTCGTGTAGTATACAGATCCTCAGAGGAAGGCAGGTTGGTAGCAATTGTTTTTTCTGCAGATCTAATTATCCATTGAAGTCTGTGCTTGTCTTGTTTAGTTGCAGAGCCAAACCAGACAGTTCTGGAGGTGCAGATGGCAGACTCAATAATTCCTCTGTAGAACAGAATCAGCAACTCTTTGGGCAGTTTGAGCTCTTTGAGTTGGCGCAGAAAGAACATTCTTTGTTGTGCTTTTTTGATGTTAGGTCTACATTTTAGGGCTTGAGATATGATATAACCTAGAAATTTGAGAAAATAGAAAAGAGAGGAAGAATAAGGATTCATATTTCAATGCAAAACTATAGGGGTGAGGCGAGGAAGGACAACTTCTGCGAATTCTGCAAACACACAAAAAAAGTAAAAATATCTATTTCAGTAGGATCTGGATCACTTTACGTAATCAGGGCAAGAAATGCAACTATGTTGTATAGTTTTACCTATTGGGAATAAACAGCTGCTGTGTGAGTTGCACTGACTTTTAGGTTTTTTTTTAGGTGTAATTACAAAACCCTAAATGCCATGGGACCAGGTTGTTTGCAGGATCACCCCACCATGTGACCTGCCTGCTGAAAGGAGACTGACCACCACGACACTACATGACCCAGGCCAGTAGAGATGCCTGAGCAAGGGACCAGTGCAGTGGTGGGATTCAAATATTTTTACTACCGGTTCTGTGGACGTGGCATGGCTTGGTGGGCATGGCGTGGCTTGGTGGGTGTAGCTTGGTAGGTGTGGCAGGGGAAGGATTACTATAAAATCTCCATTCCCTCCCCACTCCAGGGGAAGGTTACTGCAAAATCCCCATTCCCTCCCAATCAGCTGAACTGGGGAGGCAGTGAATAGATGGGGGCAGGGCAGTGGTGGGTTTCAAAATTTTTTAGAGCCTCTTCTGTAGATGTGGCCTGCTTTGTGGGAGAGGCTTGCCGGCCATGTAACCGGATGGGACAGGGTGGGCATGGCCAACTTGTAAAATGTGGTGAAACTCACTTAACAACGCTCTTGCTTAGCAACCAAAATGTTGGCTCAGAAACTCTGGCATTTGAAGCACGCAAGCCTTAAAGCTGTCAAGTTACAAGACCCTTGCACCCCTAACCCTTTAGGAAAAAAAAACCCCCAGGGGTGTTCAAACTTGACAGCTTTATGACTTGTGGACTTCAACTCCCAGAATTCCTCTTCCAGTCATGTTGGCTCAGGAACTCTGACATTGAAGCACGCAAGCCTTAAAGCTGTCAAGTTACAAGACCCTTGCACCCCTAACCCTTTAGAAAAAAAAACCCCAGGGGTGTTCAAACTTGACAGCTTTAAGACTTGTGGACTTCAGCTCCCAGAATTCCTCCTCTTGCTCTTCATCTTGATGATGTGCGGACGGGTGGGGGGAGGGAGCTGGAACCGGTTCTAAACGGCACTGTAGATTTGTGGAACCTCTTCTATAGAAGAAGTTAGAACTGTCAGGAACCCACGCCTGGGGCGGGCCCAGTAAGAGGTGGTATTTACCAGTTCTCTGAACCAGGGGCGGGTTGCTCCTGTTTGGCCCGGATTCGGCGAACCGGTAATAGCGGCAGCGGGAGATTCTGCCCACCTGCCCATGCATGCACAGAAGCAGCATGAGCGTTTACAAGAGAACCAGTAGTAAAAAAAAACCTGGAAATCCATCACTGCTCTGAACTACCCAAAATTTCCACTACCGGTTCTCCAGAACTGGTCAGAACCTGCTGAATACCACCTCTGCAACAGTGTGGACTGGTAGCTGTACCAAGTGGGCAAGGAGAACCTGGACCACAGCGGTTCCTTTTGGGGATAGCACTACATATGTCTTTTTAAATAAATATATGAAAGCATTCCTAACCAACCAACCAACCATTACAAAATAGAAGCCTGAATTTAAAATAATAAGATTGAAGTAGAAATGTCCATCAGTTTTCTTTTTGCATTAATTGCTCAATAGCTTTTCAACCAAAATATTGTTTTCGGGTGGTTTTGTGGAAATGTAACCTAAAGATAGAGTGATTATTCATCAGTGCGCTTCTCATCTGACTACCACACAAGCCTGGCAAATGTAATACTTGCAGTTTTACGGGTGAAAAAACCCTTTCTTGAAGTGAAGGACACCTAACTATTCCTCTCATTATTCAAATACCCAGTTTGGCTTACTGTTTAAGACACCAGATTAAAAACTGGGAGAGTTGTAGTCCTGCCTTAGGCATGAAAGTAGGCTGGGTGACTTTGGGCCAGTCATTCTCTCTCAACCCAACCTGCCTCACAGGATGATTTTTGTGGGGAAAATAGGAAAAGGAAGGAATATCAGGCATGTTCACCACCTTATTCATAAAAAAATAATAAAGTCAGGATATTAAAAAAATTAAAAATTGTCAGTACATGAGAGTTCATGACTGGGAAGACAAGGTAACAAGGTCAGTCAGTGAATAGGGATAGCAACTGGGTCAGCCAATGAGGGCTGTTTGGAAACTGAAACAGTTTGGAGCCAGGGTGTGGCTTAGCCCTGCAACTCTTGAGTCTGTGCTGAGAACCAAACTAATCTAGTCTGCTCTCTGAGCTGAAACTAAAAAACTATTTTCTCCTCTGCCTGCTGGTATTGTATATTTACTTATGTGGTATTGTATATAAAGAAGTTTGTTATTTAAATCAATCCTGCTAAATCAATCATCTCTGTTGCTTTCTGGATTTGATTTCTGCAACAAACTCCGACAAAAATCTATTTTGTTGGTCTCAGTGCCAACATTCAATTTTTGACCGCATCCAGATTTGCTGCCTTATAAAGACCCTCATCTGAAAGTTCTCAGAAGAACATCTCACAATACTTTACAATATGTTCCTCCGAAGACCTGCTTAGAGCTACTTGCATAAAAGGCAAGATACCTTAAGGGCTTTTGAAGCTCAGGTGTAAAGAAATAATGGTTTCAAACAATGGGGTTGACCCCAATTTGTCACCTTCTTTGATTAACCCTTCCAGGTGGCTGCTTTGCATTTTCTAATGGTAAGGCTGGTCCACAGAATGCTAGGACTGCAGAATGGGTGAGTCACTGTTCTTCATGCGCTGCAGCCAGTGGTGAAATTTAGTCTGGATTCTTAGGAGGGAGAAGCTGCATCCCAGAGGGCAAAGTGAAGGCAGTGAAGCTTAGATGGTTTGGTCAGGAGATAAAGAGTTAAGGAGGATCTTCCCTTCTAGCAATTCTCAGAGGACATCTACAGTGATGAAAATAGTTGCTTTAGTTTGGCAATATTTCTGTCTCTAGGCGAGGAACAATAAAGGAAACTGCTCAGAAATCCAGGTCTTTTTTTGGTTCTTGGTTCAACACTCAAGTATATGTCTCGAATAACTTGGAATTAACCAACCTATTTTTCTTTCTCCCATAATAGCACCATAGCACTTAGACTTAGATACCGCTTCACAGTGCTTTACTCTCTGAATGGTTTACAGCCTCAGTCTCTTGCCCCCAACAATCCGGGTCCTCATTTTACCCACCTCGGAAGGATGGAAAGCTGAGTCAACCTTGAACTGTTGAGACTTGAACTGCCAAACTGCAGGCAGCCAGCAGTCCGCAGAAGTAGCGTGCAGTACTGCACTCTAACCACTGCGCCACCATGGCTCATGAGCACCAATATGTTAGCATAGCCTTCATTGTCATTGTACATCATGTACACAATGAAATTGGTTAAATAAAATTTATGAAGCGTTTTAGAAAATATACAAACACACACACACGCACACACACACGCACGGTGAAAATCTTCTACTGTATCTCGGCAGTGAAAACAACTTGATGGTTCTTTCTTTCTTTCTCTCTCTCTCCCCGAATGTTTCATAAGCACAGTATGTTGCCCTGCTAGATGTTCCATCTCTTTGTGAAAATAATTGCAGGAACAACAAAAAGAGAAAGAAAAGAAAAAGAACCTTGTCTGTAGGGCTTGATCATCAATCATTCACCTTACAAAAGAAGGAGTTCCAGAAAAATCTCTCTTCAAAAGCAAAAACTATAAAGGAAAAGATTAAACTATTTTCATGCCTTTCCCATAAATCCTTGCAGAGTGGGGTATCCTGTGGATACAATGGAAAGGCCAAACACATTACATAATTTGAGCTATGAGGAGTGGGTGAAATACTATAAATCTGTCATCTCCTGTGCTTTGTTTTGTAAAGCTATGTTTCTTTATTGATTCTTTTGGAGCCAAACAGAAGACAGTGTCCCAGTCATTTAGGGATTAAGAATACAGTATGTTGCAAGAAATGGCTGTTCTTTCACTATTATTCTTGATTCATGGATCATAAAAGGAAATGTGTAAGACCCTTCCTTCAATTTCTTGGTTCTAGTTTCCCCTCCCTGACCTTTAAAAACAATAGAATATTATTAGAGAAGTTTGAAGAGACTAAAAGCTGTTTGCCACAAAAGTAAGATACAAGTCTACCTGAAACTTAAAAAAAAACTTTTAAGAAAAACAAGTAATTTATTTTTTTTATTTTGATGTTTATTTATAGGTGATCTGGCTGATGGCTATTCGTTTACTAACTGCTCAAAATTACAAGAATTATGAACAAAGGGATTTATATCCCCTGCTGAAAGTAATGGCTGCTGTAGCGTCTCTGTTGACCCATGGACAAAAAATTTTTTGGGGGGCTGGCAATCCGCCTGCCTTTATGCCTGATTGGATGCTGCAGTGCCCACCCCCATCTGGGGGGAATTTATCTTCCCCCCAGCCTGTCCAGCTAGGTCCCTGCAGGCCTTAGGCTGCTTCCAACTTCATTATGTCTCACACCCTCCTCTCAACCTTTTTCCTCATACTGTAGATCCACTTCAGTCATCATCATCTTTTAACAATCTCATAATCCCTGGAGTCTGGGCACCTGAATGGAGCTAGCAGAGTGTTTTAATGAATGGGTGCCCTTCCTGTCCCCAGTGCGAAATTTTTCTTCAGCAGATATATTTTCAGGGTGCCCAGAGAGAGAAATATCTGCCTCTATCTAGGACTGAACTCACAGCCTCCTGATTGTGAGGTGAGAGCTCCACCTCTAAGCTACGGCACCACTCCATGGATCCTCTTCAGTGATGGCCAAATATACCGTATTTTTCAGAGTATAAGACACTCCAAGATTTTGAAGAGGTAAATTTAAAAAGATTTTGCACTCTGCAGGCCTCCCGAACCCTCTGCAGGGCTCATTTTTTGTGAAAAACAATGCTTTTGAGAGGCCTGCAAAGTGATCCTGGGGGCTGGGGGGGGGGTAAAAATGAGCAAAAAACAGCCCATTTTTCACAAAAACAGGCCCGGTTTTTTTTTTTTTTGTCAAAAACAGGACATGCATAGCTTTTAGGAGGCTTGTAGAGTGCTGCTGGGGGCTGGGGGGGGGGGAAACCAAAAACAAACAAAAAAACGGCCCATTTTTTTGCGAAAACAGGCCTGATTTTTTTTGCAAAAAAACATGCATAGGCTTTGGGAGGCTTTGGTTTTTAAAAAAAGCATCATAATCTGAATATAACTAAAAGAAACATTTGCAAGGGAAAAACGTAAAGATACATTCACAGTGCTATCCCAGAACTGGGCTGGATTGCTTGTTTTGTTTGTGGATGCTCTTATCCACAATTCATCAAGTACTTGCTGTAACGGGGCTGGGGAGGAACACATGTAAGACCCAGTAGGGTGGGAAATAGGCCCAAGACAACGGAGGGGAGGATTGGGGGGGGGGCAAAGATAAGCTGAGGTACTACTGCAGTGTTGGTCATAAGAGTGGGCAGATTGCCAAATACCTGAATTTTATTCATGTGACTGTGAGGGGCACTGTAATTGCCGTAACGTTGGGTAGGGGTCGTAAATCTCGTCATTCAGCTTCATTGTAATTTCAAATAGTTGTTGAATGAACAATCATAAATTGAGAACTACTTGTATTTTTGTTACTTAGAAATGAACAGTCAGAGTGTGCACAGCTTTACTACGTGAGACAACCCAGGAGCAATAACAACAAACAGAGGTTTGTAATAAACAGTAGTTTTATCTACCAAAGAATATATATTATACATACACGTGCTATAGGCAGAAGTCAAACAATCAGTAAATTATACCAGGGAAGAACACACGGCAAGAGAGAGATGTTTTCCAAACAAGGGAGACCCATCCAAAGAGGCAGCCTTCCAGGGGTGGGCTGCTACAGGTTCGTTCAGGTTTGGAAGAACCTGTAGCTAACATTATAGCTGGTTTGGAGAACCTCCAAATTCCATCCCTGGCTGGCCCCTCCCAGCTCCTCCCACCCCATTCTGCCCTCCCAGGAGCCTCCATGGGACCAATTTTGATTGTGAGGTAAGTGCAGAGCCCAAACAATGGGCCTCCCAGAAGTTCCAGAAGCCAGAAACGGGCCCATTTCTGGCCTCTGGAGGACTTTGGGAGCCTGGGGGACAGTGGTGGGTTTCAAATATTTTTAGAACCTATTCTGTGGGTGTGGCCTATTTTGTGGGCGTGGCTTGGCAGTCATGTGATCGGGTGGGTATGGCCAACTTGACATCACTCATGCACACTTAGTCACATGACCACCACCACCCAAGCCAGGTGGCAAATTTTTGGGGGACTCTTATGAAGGGGGGGGGGAAGAGAGGAGAAAACCTCCCCAAAATAGACAACTGGAGGATTAAGAGCTGAAATTAGGGAGATTGGAGAAGGTAAGACAGAGAGGAATTCAGTAGAAAGCTATCGCACACTGGGGAAAGAACCTTGGGAGATCGGAGGAGGCAAGTTAGAGGGGAATTCAGTAGAAATCTATCGCACGCTGGGGAAAGAACCTTGGGAGATCGAAGGACAGAGGGGAATCCAGGAGAAAACTCCTGAGCTTGCCGCTGCTGTCTGGTGGATTGTGCCGCTGGACCTCTCCATGCTTCTCAGCTCATCACCTCCACTCCCAGGTATTGGACTTGACACCAAATTGGGCTAGGATAGTGCGGACGGGCAGACGGGGGGGAGCTCGAGCGAGCGAGCGACAGGGCTGGGGCAGGTGTTCCGGAAGTTACTTCCGGTTTCACCGATCGAACCTTCTCTCACCGTATCGGTAACTTTCACCATCCAGTTCTCCCGAGCCAGTGCGAACCAGTAGAAACCCACCACTGCCTTGGGAGGAAGTTTTCGCCCTCCCAGAGGCTCAAAGAAACCCTTCGGAGCCTGGGGAAGGCAAAAACGCCCCACCCCCACCAGTGGTGCAGGAGGCTGACTAGGCCTCACCCACCATGGCCACACCCACCCTGCAACCGGGCAGAAAACCTGTTGCTGAAATATTTGAAGCCCACCCCTGCAGCCTTCCCATGTTTGTAGCTGATGACAACCTGCATGTCTACAAAATTATCTGGCTTGCCTACATCTGCTCCTACCAAACAGAGAGAATGGAAAGAGGTGGCTTATGACAGCGCCTTCCAATTCCATGCTTCTATTATTAGAATGGGGGGGAGGGGAATTGCATTGAAAACATCTCTTCAAATCTGTTTATGTATTTGCATGGAGGTAGCGTTTCCTTTTTCCTCTTAGGAAGAAAACTCCTTTACAAAGTGCCACAAAGCAGAGAACTCTTTTCCGAAAGAAGTGTTTACCACATCTTCACTGTTTATCAAAGATGCCTCACTGTTTTACAGATGCATCATTTACGCAAAGCCATGAGTCACCGGCAGTGCAGTGTATAAAATTGCTGGCACAGTAAATGATATTTTTTTTCTGCATGACAAGAAGGTCAGTAATCTGCCCGTACTACATTAGATCACTAAATGCACTGCTTTACAAATATGACCATAAAAATATCTACAATTAACTAGAGGAACAAAGAAGAGAAGGAGAGGAGAGCCAAGGAGAATGAGATCAGCAGACCGTAACCTGAATTCATTTATTACAATTTCTATCACTACAATCGCTACATTCCCCCCCCCCTCCCCTTATATGGTTACACATCATCTCTCAGTTCAAAATGGGAAATACTATTTAGCTAACTGATAACCTTCATGCCAATCTGATGTCAGATTGCTTTGACCTGGAAAGGAATGTCTATGAAATGGGCACACTAAGCTTGAGATGTGCATAAAAAACAACAAAGTAAATCATTATTTCCCAACACTGATGAATCTTGAAGCTTGAATTGAAGGAGACATTTAGGAGCATTGTTATTCTCTCCCATCCCAACCCAATCTACAAGTCAGGGTTATTATTGTGGGAAAAATAGGAGGAGGAAGGAGGATTGCATAAGTTTGCTGCCTTGAATTATTTATAAAGTAATAGAGGCGGGATAAAAATCTAATAAGCAATAAATAATAACCAGCTTTTCAAGGGCAGCAGCAGAAATTACTCTGTTTCATGTTAGAGACTAAGCCTGGGCAGTTTTAAAATAATACAACAGTCACATTGGCAATGTAATGTAACCTAGACTATGGTATGTTGCATTCATTTCAGTTTAATTTAGTTGGGCGAAAAAGGTCACACCTACAGAAGATGATCTAAAATTTTTTGAAACCCACCACTGCTCTAGAGCCTTCCGGATAGAACACATACACACACTCACACACTCATCAGTGACAGGGCACATGCACACACTTGCACACTCATCAACCACTTCAGATCACATTTTCCTACTGCTTTATAAATAACAAGAGAAATGGACAGGGAGTGTTAAAATTTCTTCCCCTTTGGGAAACAGAAAAATTTCCCATTCAATTTGAAGCAAAATTGTTTTTTAAATGCTGAAGAATTTTTGGCCTAGCACTAGAGAAAAGTGAAGCCATTAATGGTTTAGCCCAGATGTGGCTGGGGAATTCTGGGAGGCAAAGGGCACAGGTTGCCAAGCTTGGTCATAGCTGATTTGGGCCATATATGTGCTAAAGCAATAATAGTACTTATCAGACTTCTCTTTTTGCTGGCCAAAGTCAACCAGAAGCTTGATAAGACTTGATGAAAAAATGTTTACTGCATACTGGAGTGAAAGCAATTGATTGTCCTCTGACAAAATGGAGGTGTAGCTCTCTCTCATATCCCCACAGTGCTTTTTCAAAACACCTTTTCCATGCTTAAAAAGTACAAAGTATGCAGAACACAGAATAATAGATTTGAAAGGGACTTTGGAGGTCTTCTATCCTAACCCCTAGTTGAGCAGGAGACCCTATACCATTTCAGATAAATGGTTGTCCAGTCTCCTTTTGACAGTCTCCAGTGATGGAGCACCCACAACTTCTGAAGGCAAGCTGGTTAATTGTTCTCATTGTTAGGAAATTTCTCCTTAGTTCTAGGTTGCTTCTGTCTTTGGTTAGTTTCCGTCCATTGTTCCTTGTCTTGCCTTTTGGTGCTTTGGGAAATAGTTTGATCTCCTTGTCTTTGTAGGAGCTCCTCAAATATTGGAACACTGCTATCATGTCTCTCCTAGTCCTTCTTTTCATTAGACTAGACATACTCACTTGCTGTAACCATTCTCTCTGTTTTATCCACCGGTCCCTTAATCATTCTTGTTGCACTTCTCTGCACTCTTCCCAGAGTCTCAACATCTTTTTTATATTGTGGTACTGGATGTGGTATTCCAAGTGTGGTCAGACATCTTGTTTGGTCTTTCTGATGGTGTGGAGAGGCTATTGGTATTGACACATTTGGCAATTCGGCCTTGAGAAACTTTAGCTCCCAATATAACTCCATCAAGATTGATCTGTTTCATGATAATGCCATAAGAATGACTGAAAAACTTCAAACACTAAAACGGATTACAGGAATGTAATGTGTTATTTATAAAGCAGAAGGAAAATGTGACCATTCGCTGTTTGTGCACAATAATTATAACAGAAACACTCTCTAGCAACTTCCTTTTCTAAAGCACTATGTTGTTGTTAGTTGTGAAGTCGTGTCTGACCCATTGCAACCCCATGGACAACGTTCCTCCAGGCCTTCCTGTCCTCTACCATCCTCTGGAGTCCATTTAAGCTCATGCCTACTGCTTCAGGGATTCCATTCGGCCACCTCAGTCTCTGTCGTCCCTTTCTTCTTTTCTCCTCAATCTTTCCCAGCACAATATATCACTACAAATACATGTTCCTTTAGATCAACTTGAGTGGAAGATTGAAAAAACAGAGCAGAAATTTGTGAATTTATGAACAACTGTGGGAATAAAAGCCAGAAATGGGTTTCAGCACAAAACCCCTTTGTGACAATCCCAAACCCCAGAAGGAGTTTTTTTTTCCTTGTGAAAAATGAAGCAATAATATTTTTTTAAAAAAAAAACCTGCATTGTGCCCATATTTCTTAACAAATGTTCTCTTTTGCTTTTTTCACTTGCATAAATAAATAAAAATAGAGGCAATGAAAACACAAGACACATGAGAACACAAGAGCACATTCCAATTTCACACAGAATATGAACAAGCCTACTTGTGAGAAAACTCCTGGGTTTTATAAAAAAATATTTGATCTTTTTGATAAATTTAAACTGTGGCCTGGGACTAAAAATAATACTTTTCATGTCATGTTCATGCTTGGCATAGATTATATATATATATATATATATATATATATATATATATATATATATATATATATATATATATATATATATATATATATATATATATATATATATATATATATATATATATATATGAGTGTGTGTGTGTGTGTGTGTGTGTGTGTGTGTTGTATTTGTGCTGATAAATAAATAAAGGGAGACTAGTATAGATCTATTTCAACCTATTTAGGTCTCATCAGCTAGCCATACCCTTACTGGGAATGGAACCAGGGCTGTATTGCATATTAGGCCGATGTAATTGCCACTAAGCCACAGGCTCTCTTCCTTATCAGCTAGGCCAGGGAAATAGGTATGTATTTGTGTTTATATTGTGCATAAAGATGAACGTTTTTTCCAATTCTACAGTCATGGCTACCATCTTGATTTTTTGGACCATACCTTGTAGATACTTCAGGGCAGGGGTGGGTTCCGGTTCCCGTTCCAACTGGTACAGTTGGAACGGGCTCGGCAGCGTCCACATGGATGTGCGCAGCCCGCGCGCATGCATTTTAGCGCCTCTGTGAGCCTCTGTGATGCTCCAGCTGCTGAGCGGAATGGAGCGCAGGCACTGTATGTGCCGTGCGCAGAAGCGCCGAACACTTAAAAGACCGGTAAGGAGCTCGGGCGGGTGGGCACTCCGGAGCACCGTACCGAAACAGTATCCGGTGTTCTGGCCAGGCTCCAGTACGCCCGTACTGGGGTGTACTGCCTGCAACCCACCACTGCTTCAGGGGCCCTTTTATCTTTTTTTCTGGTGATGATGCTTTCGGATTCTCCTTCTGCTTGCCTGTTTTTTTTTACCAAGGAAGAAAGCTCCCACTTGTTTCAGTATCAGTATTGCTCCCATTAAAAGTAGCAGGTGCAGGATTTGCTATTTATTTGTACTGTAAGACAAAATCTTCTCATAGCCAGCCAGCATAACAATGACTTTACTACCCATGCCTGATGCCAATTATATGATATCCCGAAGGCACTTGTGTTAAGGAAGATTGCCACAAAAAAATTACTGCAGCAATGCTGCTCTCTAACAGTAATATTCTTTGGCCACTTAATGAGAAGGACTGACTGGAGAAGAGTCTAATGCTGGGAAAGATGGAGGGCAAAAGAAGAAGGGGAGGACAGAGAATGAAGTGGCTGGATGGAGTCACCAAAGCAGCAGTCGGTGTGAGCTTATATGGATTCCAGAGGATGGTAGAGGACAGGAAGGCCTGGAGGAACTTTGTCCATGGGGTCGCAATGGGTTGGACACGATTTCGCAACTAACAACTGTTGGAAGAAATGTCCATCTGGGTTCAGTTCCAAGTGGAGAAAAAGACACTGGAAACATGGATGCTGTTTGGAAAGATGGTTTTAATGGTGGACAGAAGCACGTGGCTGGAGGTCCGAGGCAAAAAGGGGATCACATGCTTTGAAAATGTTGAGTGAAGAAAAAGAGGCGAAGGGGCTTGCTGAGAGTTCCTGTGTTTTTTATACTGTCTCTTCAGCCCCACCTCTTTGTTTTTTGTTCCTGGGTAAGAAATGTATTCTGATTGGTTGTCAGACTCCCAGGGGCTTAGCTAACTGGGAATTAGTTAGTCTTAACTAACTTTGTAGGTTGGTGGGTCTTTTGAGTCCCAAGCTTGGTTGTGTTCCCAGGTGCCCTGTGGTGAGACGGGTAAAGGGCTAATATTATCATGCCTTAATCCCATCATCCTGGAGCTGAAGGGGGAGGTCTTTGTTATGTAGAATAGACTGACTCAGGCATTTTAATGGCCCATTGACAAAGGTGGGGGCTATTAAGAGTGAGTCTATTTCCTGCCTAAAACATGTTTCTCCATTTCCTATCCAGGGAAATATAATATTCTGCCTTCTTAATATTTCCCAGGGTATTTCATTTTTCTAGCAGAGGGGTGGGTTTTAACTTCCTACACAACAACAACAACAACAGTAATATCTGTACTCTATAAGGGACCCGAAGCTTCAGTAGGCATCTAAGAAGTGATGAGAGGTTGCTTTTGGCCTTGCTGTTTGGCATAGGCCTCAGGGTTTTTAAAGCGGCTGTCTGCGTCCCAAAATTAAATGAAGATATATCACCTTGAACTTGGTCCCGTCCTACAGGAGTTCTAAGTCCCTGCACTGATATTTCCATAGCATTTATTGTAAGAGAGAAAAATGAAATAGCTAATAGCCAAACTGAATTATTGGAACTGAAAAACAGAGGCAGATCTTTCAGAAAAGATCTAAGTACAGCTGGCAAGTATCTCATATTTTGCTTGTGTTTCTCTTTTGGGTGATAAATCCTTTTTTTGTTTTTTTATAAAGGTCATATAAACAAAGAATGTGAGTCTGCACTGTCTCATTTTCCAGAAGGACTTATTCACAGAGGACAACATTACTTCTGAAAGCCATGCAGGTTAAGTGAGTTCACTTTTCTTTTACTTCAGAAGAGTGACTAAGTATACATTTTACAGTAAAGCATAATGTTAGATTGGGTAATGGATAGGCACACACAGGCTTAAATGGGGTAACAATAGCTCTTTATTAAGTACAACAAGTAAGAACAATCCAGCGAAGGTTGAGTCTGACAGCAGCCCTTTTATAGGGAGCTGTCAGACCCTTCGACCAATAGGATTAAACCTCTGTTCCCGCCGGAATAGAGGACCTTGGTGGAAACCACTGTAATTAGAACAAGTATCTAACACATAATAATATTTCTGAGGTTTTGGCTGGGATACCATTGCTTAATAATTTTTTTAAAAAAATACAGACCAGAGGGAAATAGCAAACATCTTTATGAATCTGAGTTCAGTAAGAAAACTGAGGTGAGGAATGTGCCTAAAAATGACCACAGAAAGTGGATGGCTTAATTCAAGATAAAAGTGGAAAAAGAAACTGGGAATAATGTGAGTGGAACAAATGCTGAATTAAAATTTGCCTTCAGTGTTATTCTCAAACTGCTTAAGAATGTGGCTTTGGGCTTTTATTTTTTGAACTTTCTTAATTATCGAATTAAGATGTGACGCAGCGACTCAGTGGCTAAGACGCTGAGCTTGTCGATCCGAAGATTGGCAGTTCGGCAGTTTGAATCCCTAGCGCTGGGTAAAAAAGTGAGCTCCCGTTACTTATCCCAGCTTCTGCCAACCTAGCAGTTCGAAAGCATGTAAAAATGCAAGTAGAAAAATAGGGACCACCTTTGGTGGGAAGGTAACAGCATTCCGTGAGTCTTCGGTGTTTAGTCATGCCGGCCACATGACCACGGAGACGTCTTTGGACAGCGCTGGCACTTCAGCTTTGAAACAGAGATGAGCACTGCCCACTAGAGTCGGGAACGATTAGCACATATGTGTGAGGGGAACCTTTTACCTTTACTTAATTATCGAAGATGATAGAAGGTGCTACGGTATTGCTGTTTTCTGTTACACATTACTTTACGCTCTTCCAATTTCAAAAGCCCAACGGGAGAAGATGTCTCCTGGTGCCTTTCCTTGGTATTTAATTGACATGTGTGAGAAGCTGGGGAGGCGGCAGGATTATGCAAGGAAAGACATTCACACCCACAGGCACACGCATCTTGCAGTTAAATTAGTGTAAGAATCCTACATTTCACTTATAAGCAGGGAATATTGAAGTTTCCCCCCCCAATTCACCTTCTTTGAAAAAAATCCTGAAAGCAAATATGCTTTCATCCCATTGAAAAAGGACTGGTAAGTGCCCCTCCCTTCTCGATTGTAATTGCTGAGGGTAAGCCACATCTGGGTCAGGAGGCCAGAGACAGCCGGTACTTAAGAAGATGTGGGGCAGATATGGAATGGCAGCCAACACCGTTGGTTCTCCCCTTGGCTTCACCAGAAGCTTCCATGGCTGAAGAGTCCCAGCCTGAGAGGCCTCTTCTGAGGGCCACTGAAGAACCTTCTTCCTCCACGCACTCCCTCCTGATCAGTGACGTGCGGTCAGTGGCGTAGCGTGGGTTGTCAGCACCCAGGGCAAGGCAAGTAATTTGCGCCCCCTAACCCGTGGCAACCCACGCTACGCCACTGGACTCGGGACATGAAGGGAGCTCTGAAGCAGCCGTCCTCCTTAGCAAAGCTCGCAGCGCCCTCTATAGGCCCGAAGCAGAATCATTTTCTTCCCTCGGTTCTGGGAAAATAGGAAAAGGAAAGCCACCCGAGGTCTTCACTTGCTCTAATTTAAACGTATCGCGTTATTAACGTCCCTCGCCCTGCCCAGCAGTCTTCAAGAGACCCAGATCTGCAGAAGAAAACTTTGGCCCTCTTTCGTGCTCTCGACCCCGGGGAAGACCTGCTCTTTTGTATTAAACGTGGGAAGCGTTCCTCGGCTTCATTCAATTCAAATTCAGCCTTGAAATACATGCAAGTCAACAGCAGAGAGCTGCGAGTGCGAGCGCCTCCCCAGATGTTGCGCCTGGTGCGGCCGGCCCCCCCTGCACCCCCCACGCTACGCCACTGCGTGCGGTGAGGTTTATGGCTGGTGAGGCACTGACACAGTGGTGGGTTTCAAATTTTTTTAGACTTGTGGACTTCAACTCCCAGAATTCCACAGCCAGGCATGCTCAGTTCTGATTTAAAGCGACAGCATTTGTTCCCTTCTTTCTTTTTCTTCTCCCTTCCCCTCCTTCCTCCCTCCCTTCCACCACCCCTCACAGACACACACACACACACACACACAAAAGTTGGATTGGACTATCTCTCCTACCCCCTTCCCTCTTTCTCACTCACTCTCTCTCAAACAAACACATACACACACACACAAAGTTGGATTGGAGGGAAGAGCACCAACGAGGAGACCACAGGAGGAGGCAGGAAGCCAGTCAAAGAGCCATACTGGAGCACACACACTTTCCCCCAGCCCCGGAAGGATCCAGCCCAGCTTCACTGATTACAGGTTTGAAAAGGCAATGTGGCTCTACCTGCAATCAAACTACACTTGGGGGAGGAGGGAAAGCACAAGCGAGCCAGAGTCCTTCCCTCCAGCCTTTGCCCAAAGCCCTGCACCAGGAGGATGAAGTTTGAATTCCTCCCCCTCCCTCCGACCCACACGTACCTTTTCCAGCTGTTTCAGAGAGGATTTCAACTCTGCTCTTGCCTCGGGTCCTCTGATGAAGCCCCGCCCAAACGAGTGCCCTCTACTATGAGGCTTCCTGGATTCATTCAGACGTTTTTTAAAACCCACAGCCTATGCACACACACGCACTCTTCTAGCAGCGCCTCTGCCTCTTCCCTCTTCCCCAACATCCTCCCACTCCACCCCAGCCAGTTCTTTCTTCTTCTGGTTCTTCTTCTGAGAACTTTTGGGCAGCATGATGCGGATGGGCGGGGTGAGTGAAAGAGCGAACAAGGGGAGGGGAGGGAGCGTTCCGGTATCGGGCCTCCTGACCAACGGGTACGGGTGGAACGCCTCGAGTAGTTTCAATCAAACTTGGTACACAGATGCCTTACTCTCTGGAAAAAAAATACTGTGGCGGTAAGACACCCCTAACACCCCTTGGTGTGTGGGTGCATGTGTATGTGTGTTCGTTCCAGCATAACTCTGGAATGCCTAGGCCGCTGGAATGAAAAGGAATGAATTGTATCTATAGTGTCAAATCACAGTACTTTTGACAGTGATAGTGTGGTTCTATTAAGATACAGCCTGTTGTGCCTTAAAATGGCTTCTACTGTGCAGCACAGTGGAGTTGCCATGGTAACGGCTTCACAGTACTCCCCAAGGGGGCTCCCTCTGGTAAGGGGGATTGGTTCTTAAAAACAAACAAACAAACAAAAAGCAAGAGGGCTCCGTCTGGTAAGGGGGATTTGTTCGGGGCAACATTGTGTTATCAGCTAGTAAAACAGCCTACGAGTACTTTGCATGTTGTGTTTCAGAACATTGACTGACTACCAGTGCGGGCCTTGTAGAGTATGAGCTATGTAAACACTTCATAGCAGCTTCTTTGGAACAAAGATTAAAGAAATGTGTTTAAGGAAAATAGTGTGTGCTATATTAAGAGAAGATGAGGATAAATTGCACTGAAATTAATTTCGCTAAATTAGCCAGCATGTTTGAAGAAGCAAAGATTATTGCCTTTACTGCAACTGGATTGAAAGCAAAAAAATACATTCTCTCTCCCCCCCATCTCTCCCTTCCTCCCTCCCTCTTTCTCTCTCTCTCTCTCATGTTTGTCCAAATATTATGGTCAATTGCTAGTCTCTCAGGCTACATATGAAATGAAAGAACCAAATTTCTGGATGTGTTTTGTTTCAAAATGGGAACTTCTGATCAAAGGATAAATAGGTCAACATTCAAGATGGCTTGTTTACAAAATATTTGATTGTACTATATTCTCTAAACAATTCAGACTATTTGGTCATTTTTTAATTCATTTCAAAAACTCTGTTAATTCAGTAATCTATAATGAGCCATTCCTTAGTCACTGAATGACTTTGGAGTGTCTTTTTGCCTTCCTAAATAATTACTGTAATTGGATTACTTATGCACAGGAACTGAAATTTGTGAGACATGAATATATCATGAATATACAAATATACCCTTTTATATCCAGCTGCTCCAAACATTATTGTAGAAGTTGGCCACTGAATTATAAGGCACAAATATCTGATGAGCCTACTCCCATTAGCCTGTGAAGTGGGCTATCTGTTGGGACAGAGATCAGGTCTGTGGCAAATAAAATCTACTGACAATTATTCCTTTTATGGGTTAATTTACAGAGAGGCAAATGTTACTGCTTAAAGTAACTATAACTGTATGAAGATCTTGAAGTGAATCTAAAGACATAGGTAGTGTTTTCATCCATTCTTCTAGTCCGCACGTGTCAAACTCATGGCGTCACATTGCCGTCATGTAACATTTCACGATTTTTTCCCCCGGTAGCAGAAATTTCGAGTAGTTCAGAGAACCGGCAAATACCACCTCTGGTTGGCTCCACCCTTCCACCCCTATTGTTCCCTGTCCTATATTCTCTTGTTTTTTTAGCTCAGCTGATTGCAGCGTCTCAGTTGAGCTAAAAAATTGCTCAGCTCACCAGTGCTGACACCGAGGGCGGTCTTTGAGTGCTGCGCGCATATGCGCGCACGAAGTACTCTCTCATAGAATCGGTAGGAAAAGATTTGGAACAGCACCACTGGGTAAAATATATTTGGTAGAAGCATGATGAGCTCGATCAAGCTTTCATTTGAATACTATGGGAGTTGAAGAAGAAAACTCTGAATTAAGGACTATACTGTACTGTACACTACAGATCTGTGCAAACTAACTCTAATCTGATTCCAAGTGCAAAATTGTGAAAACTGTTATTTCATTAAAATAATGCCTATTTTCTTGAGACTTCAGGCAAAGTTTATATGAAGTTTTTGGAGCAACAGTTGCTTCTGGTCACTAAAATCTATCATTCTGTTGACTCTCTGTTTCAGGGTTATTACAACAATACATGTCCTCAAATATACTCAGGGTTGATACTGTATTTTCTATTCCCCTTTTATCCTTCCCCTTTTTCTTTCTGCCTGTCATGTAAATACAGTGATATATGGGCCTGTGAACAGCCATTAGTGAGGCTTAATAAAATAGTACCAAAAACAACTCGATTTGATTGTGTAGTAATAGAACTTCTTCATCATCATTGTCATTTTGTTTGTTTTAATTTTTATTTAAATCAAATATAACATTTTGTCAAGTTTGATCATTTTAAAATGGAGAGAAAATTAGCTGAGAGAGGGAGGGATGGAGGGAGGAGGGAAGTGCAATTAATTCTATTCATTTTGTCAACAGTTGAAGATAAAATATATAGCACAGTCCCTTTACGCCCTCTTGTGGCTTTCAAATAATTTCATTTACCAAATTTCTTCCTGAGCATTTACATGATGCAAAAGTACATTTGCTATTCCATGACCACATAGGTTTGTCCTTGTAGAATCACCATTTAAGACAATTGTCTAGTCAGCACCAATTTCCAGTGCTCACAATCTAACTTAGATTAACTTGGATCCTAGGTTGTTCTTCATTTCGTGCATTTTGATCCTGTACAGGTATTTATGACCACAGTTGAGCCCAAAAATTATGTTGCTAAGTGAGACATCTTGTTAAGTGATTTTTGCCCTATTTTACAACCTTTCTTGCAACTGTTGTTCAGTGAATCATTGCAGTTTTTAAGTTAGTAAGTCGGCTGTTAAGGGAATATGGCTTCCCCATTGAATTTGCTGGTTAGAAGTTCGCAAAAGTTGATCACATGATTCTGGGACACCACAAATGTCATAAATATGAAGCAGTTGCCAAGCACGTGCATTTTGATCACACATGACTATGGAGATGCTGCAATGGTTGTAAGTGAGAAAAAGTCATTTTTTTCAGTGCCGTTGTAACTTTGAACAGTCACTAAACAAATTGTCAAGGACTACCTGTGCTATACTGCTACTATAATATTAGACATAATTCCTAAAGGCTTCCCAAATCTCAGGAGCAGGTTTTCAAGAATGCAGAGCATTTGCAAAGAGAAGGTGGGAACCATCACTTGATAAACATAATCTCTTTCCCATTCACAAAAGAGAAGTTAAGATGCAAGTCATTATCTCTGTGGCCCTTTAAGTCAACTCAATTTTCTAGCATCACAATTGGGAATCTGAAGTTGATAAAATGCCGCTCTGTTTACTGGTGTTTAGTTCACTTATTCATAACTGAACTAGAAACTGAAACAACGACTCCTCCTAGATCAGGGGTGTCCAAACTTGGGAACTTTAAGACTTGTGGACTTCAACTCCCAGAATTCCCCAGCTGGGTAATTCTGGGAGTTAAAGTCCATAAGTCTTAAAGTTCCCAAGTTTGGACACCCCTGTCCTAGATACTCTTCTAGGGTAGAAGTAACCACGGTAACACAATTAGGATCCTGCAGAAAATTCTTTTTTTTTTTACATATTTCATTCAATTTGATGTAATACAATTCATTTTGAAAACGTATTTTGAAAAGTAGGACAATTTTGTGTAATTCTGATGAGTAGAATGAAGTGTGTTTGCAGTGAATTGATTATGAGATAGTCAAGGTGAATGTCCTCTTTTCATTAAATGATTATTTTTCCAGAAGTCTGAAACTTCCTTGTTTTCTACATTTCAATTATATCCCAAGGGAGTGAAGGAGGGAATTTCTTCCTGGTTTTTTGTTCCAGGTTGAGATTATCATGTTAACTAGAATTGATGGTAACTGAACCCACAATTGCAGAGACATAATAAAGTGAACCAGTAGGTGTTGCTGTTATGCAATATATAAAACATAAAAGTGTTAACCTGCTATGTTAAATCTAAAACACACTTACTTCAAACATAGTGCAGATAATTGATTACATCCTGAGTTGTTCACTTTCTGAGTAAAGCCACAGTAGTGTGACTTTTTTTAATGAATAATATTGTTTTGATGTCAATAAGCCAACTCTTATTCTTTTTTTTGCCCACCACTGGGGTTCAGAAGTGATGTCCAAGAATTTATTATCCACCGCAGAGATAATGAATGAATGGTTGTTGCAATTACAGTGTTGGTACATAAATTCTCAGAAATAACTTTCCACCACTTGATTGATAACTCTAATTTTAACCCATTTTGCAGGGAAAAGATGTAAGGCAGCCAAAATAAGCAAATATAAACTACTGGGGTGTGAAAATCATTGGCAACAAAAACTTTTTGGCAGGCAAAAAAGAGATAAGAATCAATTAGTTATTCACTATGACTCTTAGCACCAACCCAAAATGTTGCATTTTTATCTCATTAATTAAATGTGGCTGAAACTTTTGTGATGTAAATTTAGGTAAATATATTCAAAATAGTATCAGTGATACATGGCCAAAAAGGGAGGAAGGGTTATACCCATTCTGGTTTTAAAGGGAATTGCTTTTTACTTTTAGCACTTCAATGATACCAGCCTAAAAGACTAATCCCATGGTCAATGAATATTTCACCTTACATTTCGCATATTTCGCTAAGCCCATGTTATAGTAATTATAAACAAAATTATTTTATTTTCTATGGAAATGCATGAAATTTATGAATGCCCAAAGGTGCTAGATGTCTTTCATTGTTGCTCCATTGAGCTTCACAGAATATGTACACATAATAAACTAAATAATGTTTTACTTAATGATTTATAAATAGCCTGTAAGAGTTTGTGTATCATTGTGGTAGGAGATAAATATGATAGATAGATGAAAGATGATAGATAGAGCAATAGAGAAATAGAGAGAGATTTGTGAGAGGAAGGTGTGTGTGAGAGGGGGGGGGGAGATGGAGAGAGAGAGATGATAGACAATTGCTCGATGATAAACATTGTTTTGTTATATTGTCTGGGTTTGCACTACCTAGCCAACTTCATTTTAGTTTGTTTTAGGTTATTTAATCTCATTTGTTCTGCAGATGATATTGATATTTAGAATAACAGAGTTGGAAGGGACCTTGGAGGTCTTCTAGTCCAACCCCCTGCTTAGGCAGGAAACCCTACACCACTTCAGACAAATGGTTATCCAACATCTTCTTAAAAACATCAGTGTTGGAGCATTCACAACTTCTGGAGGCAAGTTGTTCCACTGGTTAATTGTTCTAACTGTCAGGAAGTAATTTATACAACTATGGATGCAATTAAGAAACTGCATCATCCCATCCAAATTCAAATTAATCCATAGGATACTTATTGCAAGAAATTGTAGAAGTTGAAGCCAAATCACGAGCAGGAGACTAAATTGGCAAAGGACATTGCCTACAATGTGAAAGAGGAGCATCTTCTGTTCCAATCCCTTTCTGTGCTGTGTCCAAAAGCATTTCTCCTAACATATGAGCATCCCTGCATAAAAATGGTTAGGAAATTGCAATTTTTTGACATGGAAGGAGAAAGGAAGTAATGCATGACTGGAAGGGTTAAGGTTTCAAGCTAAATTGCAAGTGAGAATGCATGAAGAACTGGACGTTGATAGAATTATTAGAATATAAATTGTGGGTAATATGCAACAGAAAATAAGAGAAACAGTTCTAAACTTAAGAAAGATAGCCTTAACATAGTATTAGGTGTTAGACAGTACACTTCCCAGATTTCCCCATCAAGACGGCAAAAAGCTGGCTCTCATATTTTGCATTAGATGTGGTTGGCCAATATTGATGTAATTCATTTACTTTCTAGTCCCCAAGTCCAAATTCAGGCCAAATTCTGAGACTTAGATAATGGAAATACAGTCTTAGTTTCCAAACTTGCTGCTTTCAGATGTAATAGACCTCATAATTCTTCAATTTGTGTAAACTCCACCATATCCAGCTTGTAGACTGCAAGGCGGCCAAATGTGTACCCCCCACCCCCACCCACCCCCGGTGTCTGTTGCACACAAGCAAGTGCGAGTCCACATTGTTCCACATACATCGGAGAAAAGACAGATAAAGGTAGTGATAGCAGATTCCTTCTTACCTCACTAAGAGTGCTACATGTCTCAGATGCTGCCTGGACAAAATATATACAGTATCTACATGAAATATTGTTATTTTGCCTTGAAAAGAAAAGAAACTACCCTCAAAATCAATTGAAAGCTATTAAGCTTAATTATTAATGGCTGCAGGGCTGAGTAATCATGTTTGCACAGTCTTTCTGTAAACAGGTTGAACACAAAACACCGTGTAGTCCAGACCCTGAGTGTCTAACATTGATTCTCCGTATCGACACACCTTTTGGCTCTTATCACTCAATGCAACAAGTTTAGAGAAGATAGCCAAGATTAGGCCAAGCTCCATTTATCAGTAACAAAGAACCTTAATTCAGCGAAATGTAAGGATGTCACCATCTGAACAGTATTAGCACTGAAAAATCACCATTAGTCAATTGTAAAAGGCAGCTTTGCTTGGAACAGCTTATATGCCGCAACAGGACTTTTAATACCACCAAACAACAACTTCTGCTTATCTAGGACTTTGGGAAGGATTTGATAGATGGGTAAAAATGCCAAGTCCAGTTTAAACATCTGGCTGACTAGGCAACCAACCGTAAAACCATTCTAGATTTCTGGTTGAAAATCCCTTTGACTTTTGCTGATTCTGAAATGGCATTTTTTTGCGCTGTCAATGGATTTTTGCCACCCATAAATGCAACACTGGGATCACAAAGACAGGTTATATTTCCAAGCCTAAATTACAACAGCATACAATCAACAATACAATACAATACAATAGCAGAGTTGGAAGGGACCTTGGAGGTCTTCTAGTCCAACCCCCTGCCTAGGCAGGAAACCCTATACCATTTCAGACAAATGGCTATCCAACATCTTCTTAAAGACTTCCAGTGTTGGGGCATTCACAACTTCTGGAGGCAAGCTGTTCCACTGATTAATTGTTCTAACTGTCAGGAAATTTCTCCTCAGTTCTAAGTTGCTTCTCTCCTTGATTAGTTTCCACCCATTGCTTCTTGTTCTACCCTCAGGTGCCTTGGAGAATAGTTTGACTCCCTCTTCTTTGTGGCAGCCCCTGAGATATTGGAACACTGCTATCATGTCTCCCCTAGTCCTTCTTTCTATTAAGCTAGACATACCCAGTTCCTGCAACCGTTCTTCATATGTTTTAGTCTCCAGTCCCCTAATCATCTTTGTTGCTCTTCTCTGCACTCGTTCTAGAGTAATACTGCCCAAATGCTGGAAGTTAATGTCATCTAGATGAGATCCAGGAGCATCTTCACACCTGTAACTCTCAGAATTCCAAATCAATACAACCCAGTCTGGCTTTTGGGCTAGATAAAGCATGATTGCCTTAAAAATGTCCTTTTATTTTATTGTCATTTAATGGTTTACAATTTTTTTAATTATTTTGTCACATTTCCAGTTACTTTATAAGCTGCCTGCCCACTGGGGTGTGTAACTTATGAGATAGCAAATGAACAATGTGGAATTATACGTGGATCAGAAAATGGATATAAAGCGCTTGAGAACTGTGATCCAAGAAAATACCTTTTCTTACGCTGTGATAGGAGCGTCCCTGTCTCATTTCTCATCTTCAAGTCGTGCTGACTTCCCATTAATTGTGTTTTCTTTTCTCCGAACTGCAGCACTTGTAACAGTATTTGCTCGAATTAGAGACACGTTTGCTCTGCAAATGACGTTCACCTTTGCCAGATGGGAACAGCTATTCCCTCCATGTTCTCACAGGGCTTCTTGTTTGCACAGACTTTTGTCAGCAAATATCCCACCCTAAACAAGGCGGCTCAGCTCGCCTTGGTTTCCAGAGCTGATAGGAGAGTGGCGAGTGGTGTCAAAGGACACCTTCCACCTTGTCTTTTCCTTTCACTAACAGATGCCCCCTCCAAGACGGCGCCACCATAGTTTACTTCCTTCATTAATCATTTGGGTAGGAGCCCTGCGACAAACACAAGATAGAAAGCAACAGTTTTGACGGATTGCTTTGGGGAAACATCTCAATTTGCCAGCTGACACCTTCCTAGCCTGATTGGTTGCTGGCACTGAGTTTTCACTTACCTGTTCTTAACACATCCACAAGACGAGGACAAGATGAAGATTCAAGGATAATTTCCCCCCCAAAACGGACGTGACATGTTACATCTTTCCTTAATCAGACCCATTCTCTGTGATGGGCCCAGCCCTCTGGAATGACCTCCCCCCCGACATTAGGACAACTACCGATCTCCGCTCCTTCCGCAAGAAACTCAAGACCCAACTGTTCCAACTACCGGCCTGGCTTAATTAGAACTCTATTCTCTAATCCCCCTGGCAATTTTAAATTGTAAATTTTAAATTTTAGGGTATTTTAATTGTTTTTAACTTTATTGTTACTGCTTTTTAACTTTGTGGCTATTATTATTATTTATGAATTGTAAAATGTTTTTATGTATATACCTCCTCCGTGCCATATGCTTGTATATTTAATTGTACGCCGCCCCGAGTCCCTTCGTGGAGAGGGAGCGACTTATAAATTGAATTAAATAAATAAATAAATAAATAAAGCAGGTTTAGGTTTCTGCAAGTTGAAACCCAGCACATTAAGGAGACACTGAGATGATGAAAGCTGGTTTCACCTGATTACTTGAATTTGAAGCAAGAGAAAATCCGACCTTTAATCACAATGCCAGTTTGGTCTAATGGTTAAGGCACTGGGCTAGAAAGCAGGAGACCATCCATTCAAATCCCACCTTATCCATGAAAGCTAGTTGCATGACCTTGGGCCAGTTGATTTCTTTTAGTCCAACCTACCTCACAGGGTTTTGTTATTATGGGTAAAAATAGGAGGAGGAAGGTGTGTTTCATATGTGCACTGCCCTAAGTTATTTGTAAAAAAATAATAATGATGGGAAATAAATAAATAAAATGACAAAGTTATTAATTAAAATTTAGTCTGGTTGTTCTTACAGGGTGTCCCAAGGTACATCAGAATAGAATAGTATAATTGTTTCAAAAACACAATAATGATGATCAACTATATAAAGTGGAGTATTAGGCTTGCAAAAGTTAAAACTTATTATGAACACTGAAGAGGAAACCAGCACAAGATGGGTTGAATTAGATCACTAAAGCTATAGAAAATGTAGTTTAACATCCTTCTGTCAGGCTTGGAAACCATGGGGGTGGGGGTGGCTTCCTTACTACATATCCTATGGTGTAGTTAAGTGTTGGACTAATCCCAGGTAATCCTGGTATTTTATGAAATATATGGTACACTCTCAAGATAATCTTCTTTAAACAAATATTTTTCACTGATTGTTTATCTTTTGTGCTATTGTAGTTTCTATGCACAGCAAAGTGTGCAAGATTTCAAATCTCTGCTACTATGAAAACTGTGGCATGCACCTAAGAAGAGAGAATCAAGTTGGGAATTGAATCGTGTCTGCTCTGTGAAACTGAGTTATTAGAAAAGACCCTGCTAGAAACACTGGGGCTCGGTAGCTAAAATGCTGAGCTTGTCAATCAGAAAGGTCGGCAGTTCGAATCCCTATTATCGCATAATAGAGTGTCTCAGCTTCTGCCAACCTAGCAGTTTGAAAGCATGTAAAAATGCAAGTAGAAAAAAATGGTGGGAAGGTGACACCATTCCATGTGCCTTCGGCGTTTAGTCATGCCAGCCACATGACCACGGAGACGTCTTTGGATAGCGCTGGCTCTGAAACGGAGATGAGCACCGCCCTGTAGAGTCGGGGATGACTAGCACATATGCGCAAGGGGAACCTTTACCTGCTAGAAAAACAACAGACTGGAGAACAACTTTAGTGCATGGGATCTGTGGGAAGGAAAGGGATACCTGATCTCTGCTTCAGCTAATGAACTGATAGAGAAGAAAGAAGGAATGATTATTTAAACCTATACAAATTCTTGAAGCAAGAATCAAATTGACAGCTGAATCCTGCACATGAAATGTCTAGCAATTTCTGGTACTTCCTGCTTCTTCCACAGTTATAAGAAGTGGGCCTTATGCTCATGTTTGAAATGCAGATAATATCACATTGCATAATTTGTGACAACACCTCTGAACAACTACTGCATTTCAACAAATTGAAGTATGGGGCAAAAAGTGCTACTTTTTGATTCTACTTTGGAGTGTTGGGCACGCAAGGGAGAAAAGAAGCTGTCCACTAAAGAAGAAAGCCGGAATATTCCAAATAGCTGGCCTGGCTCAACCATAACTTTATATCGCTCCTGACGGGTTTTTAATTCTGTAATTTTATTTAATGGGATTTTAAATTGTGTTTTTAATTGTTTTCACTCATCAGTCTACCTCCTCCATGCATATGTATATGTCTTTGTTCCTATGTTTGTTTGTCTTTATCTGTATTTTATTTGTTTTGATTGTACGCCGCCCCGAGTCCTTCGGGAGAGGGTTGCGGCTAACAAATAAAATTATTATTATTATTATTATTAAACCAGGAAACAACTGCAGAATAGCAGAGCTGTTCACAGACATCACTTACTTTAAAGCAGGGGTGTCCAAACTTGGCAACTTTAAGACTTGTGGACTTCAACTCCCAGAATTCCCCAGCCAGCTCTGCTGGCTGGGGAATTCTGGGAGTTGAAGTCCACAAGTCTTAAAGTTGCCAAGTTTGGACACCCCTGCTTTAAATGGTAACTTCTGTCTTGGTTTACCTTTAGTAGATGACAATGGGGGAAAGACTTTCCTGGGTCATAAAGGCTAGATTATTATTATTTATTCGTAAGGTAAAGGTTTGTTTATTTATTTTCTAACCATTTTATTTTTGTCCTGCCCTTATTATTTTTACAAATAACCCAGTGCTGCAAACATATCCAACACGTTGTCCTCATCCTATTTTTACCACCACAACAATCCTCTGAGGTGAGTGGGGCTGAGAAGAGAGAGTGACTGGCCCAAGATCACCCAGCTGGGCTTTTATGGCTAAAATGGGATTCGAACTCACAGCCTCCCAGTTTCTAGCTGGGTGCCTTAACCATTAGACCAAATTGGTACAGAAGCTATTGGTTCCTTCCACATGCCAGATCTTGGGGAGAGCACTTGGCAATGGCTAAATGTAATTACTGACTTTTAGAAAAGTCTAAAATAGAACCATTCGAAAACACATTTAATATACATCATCAATACACCTATTATTACTACTATTTCCAGATAAACTAATATATGAAAGCTTTTTAGGTTTTTGTTATTTATCTATTATCTATTTTTTGTGTGATCATTTTTAATTGTATCCCACTATGAGTTCTATACAAAATATAGTGGGAAATAAATCAGTAAATAAATAAGGGTACTAGTTCTTAAATTGAGATGGTCGCAAAGGAGCATATCCTTTATAGCGGCTATTTTTGTTTTATTTCATAACCAACTCTAGAGAGAAGTTTGGTGTAGTACTTAAAGCATCAAGCTACAAACCGGGAGACTGTAAGTTCTAGTCCTACTTTAGGCAGAAAGTAGATGGGTGATTTTGGGCTAGTCGCTGTCTCTCAGTCTTAGGAAAGAGGCAATGGCAAATCATTTTTGAAAACCTCACCAAGAAAACTGCAGGGATTTTGTCCAGGCAGTCTCTAAGAATCGGACACGATTGAAGGGGGGGGGGGGGTGTCTAAAAAAAAAAGGCAGGGGATTGATGGGGAGATCCTCTTTTCTTATTGGCCCAACCTCGGCCTCAACATTTGAGAATCAGCTTTTATATACAGGTTACATTCTTAGTATTCATCTAAAACTATACAGTAGACAATCATTCGAAAAATTAGATGTACAAAGTTACTATGTAGAACCTATTTCTACTATCCAGTGTGGGGGGAAATAAACTACAAAAAGGAAAGCACTTTTAAAAACCTCTTCTTCCAGTGTCCCAAATGCATCAATCAAGTCATTCATACATTAATAAGCAGTCAACTTTGACTTCTGACAGGTGCATGTCACTATTTTAACTTGTATTCAACGAGGCAAAGAGTTCCAAGTTGTTAAAGGCTACTACGGATGGGACAATTCATTTGTAGATCATATCAAAAAATCCCCTTTGAGAATTCCTTAAAGATGCTTACTGTAATTTTTAGCTGATTATTCCTTTGCTCCAGTATATACATGGTGCAGAGAGGCAGATAACTAAGCATGCTTGCAAAAGAGCAATAAACGAAGCAATTATGACCTGCATGTCATCAACAACTTTTCTGATGTCAAAAGTTGCAGAGCGTAGGATGACAAGGGTTGCCTTTTGACTTCTCCCACATCAGAAATACCACAGAAAATTTATTTTACACCTGACAGCCCACACATACTGCAAGTTTTGTGATTCCTTTATTTTGCAACTATTCACAGGATGAAGGACTTTTTTTAAAAAAAAAAGATTGAATCCAACCTAAATTGTATATTTAAATCAGGCATGGAAATCAGCAGGGCTTCAGTTAGTGAAGACCCATTTGTATCCCCCTGAATTAAATGGTTCATTTATAGATACGGCTCAGTCAGGATAGGAATAGCAATAGCGGAGAAACTTCCTTAACAACAAGGGTTATGTTAAAAATTGACCTTAAGGGGTACAGGTTTGTATGAAAAAGATTCACTTAATAAAAGTATTTTTCTTAGGCCTTCTATTTTCAGAAATAATTACAAGCTTTATAAGCAAAATTCATTTTAATTAGTTTTTAGGAAAATGTGAAATAATAAATTGTGTCTGAAATCTTGCCAGGCAGTTGCCAAGAATCAAAACCAAGCTTGGAGGCATCAAAAACAAAACAAAACTATAGAAGTAGAACCACACCTAACTTGTCCAAGTACACCAAGACTGAAATATCTAAAATCATGGATCTTATCAACCTTTGCTTAATCACATATTTTCAGTTTGACAGTCAAATATATCAATAAACCATAGGAACACCTATTCGGATCACTGCCCTACAGGGCTAATAGCAGAGATTGTAACGCAATATCTGGAATCTATAGCAGTGATGCAGGCAGCCCAAAATATGGATCTGGTATATAGAAGATGCCTCTGTCCAGTGGTGAAATGCTACCAGTTTGGACCAGTTTGCCCTAACTGGTAGTAAAAAATGCTACCGGTTAGGGCGAACCGGTATTTCCGACGATCAGCTGGGAGAAGATCAGCTGTGATGCGCGATTTATATTCGCTAGAATCCTCAGATTTCCTGCTTTCTAGCTAATCTAAATCGCGTGGCACAGTGGATTCCCCTCTCCTCGCTGTTCTACTTACCTTTGCAGACTCGGAAGGCTTCAAAATGTTCCTTTTTTAGCGTTGCGTGGGCGCGCACAAAGCGCTCTCTTGGTAGCAGACTCACCGAAGAAGTAGCAGAGTTCAGAGGATTTCACCGCTGCCTCTATCATTATAAAAAAGGGCCAACTAGAGGACATACACAAAATCATCAACATCTTCAAAGAAGTAAACTTCACTAGGGAAGAAGAAAACAACAACATGCTAACTTTCCTAAATATGCTCATCAGCATAGGCGGTGATAGCAAATGAGAAACACAAGGCTATTGTAAAATTATCCTCACCAACCAATTTCCCAGCAGAGAAGCTATGTGAGAATACTGTTTTAGATGAGCACAAACAGACTGCAGCAGCCCTAAATATCAGAAAAAGGAAAGAAATCATTTATATAACATCTTCCAACAAATTGGGTATCCATGCAATCAAATAGTGCCAGAACACTGAACCCAATATAGCACAACCAACACAAACTGTAAAAAGGATAATATTGCAATACATCAAAAACTTCTCAGAAAAACACCAATCAACTATTACAACCACATGGCATCAGCAAAGCACACAAACCAACTAAAGCCCTTCAAAACATCCTAAGTAAACCAAAAGACCTAGCAGTCCCAGAAGAAAAATAGGCATCAGCTACAACATATAGTGCAACAGCTGTAATGATTGTAATAGCCACAATTTAGGACAAACAGAAGACTAGCAGAGCGCAACACCATCATGTCAGAAGACATGATGAAAGCTCCTTAATATCACAATATATGGACAGATGTAACCATAGTTTCAACTGGAAAACTGTGACATCCTAGATCAGGGGTGGCGAACACGCGGCTCGCGAGCCGCATGCGGCTCCTGGCCAAAATAAATGAGGCTCTTTGCCTCTTATCATTATTTAGTATACTGTGGCTCGGATCGCGCACTCCCTTTCGGAAGCTGGGGAGGTCCTTTGCAGGCAGCTAGAACGGGCCGCCTGCAAAGGACTTCCCCAGACTTGCTTTGAGGAGCACGGGGCGACTGAGGCTAGTTGTGAAGCCCCAAAGCCCCCACCGCCACCGGAAGAACTGCTGCCACCTCCTCCTCCTCCTCCTCTAACAGGCAGCACTGCCGGATTTGCTGCCCGGCGCTGCGGCTGAGATGAAGCTGCCAAAGCTCCAGCCGGCATCTCCGCGCGTGGCAGTGGCGCCTCCCCTCCGCTCGGAGCAACTGAGCTCAGTCAGCGCTGGGTTACCCCTGCCCCCTCCTCCTCCTCCGCCGTGCTTTTGAGGAGCCATGAGGCTGCAGGAGCCAGTAGGAAGGCGGGGGGGAGCAGGGGAAAAAAAGCCTCATGGCTCCTCAAAAGCACGAAGGAGGGGGAGGGGGCAGAGGTAACCCAGCGCTGAGCTCAGGAGCAAATCTGGTGATTCTGTTGGAGGAGGAGGAGGAGGAGGAGGAGGAGGAGGAGGAGGAGGTAGCAGCAGTTATTCTGGTGGCAACTCGTACTCGTCGGCATCTTTAGCAGAAGCCCTGCCCACAATGAAGAAAGCAAAGATGGAGCAGATCCACGCAGATGACGTCGCTGCAACATGACTGGAGGAGGAATTCTGGGAGTTGAAGTCCACAAGTGTTAAAGCTGTCAGGTTTGAAGACCCCTGGGGGTTTTTTTCCCTAAAGGGTTAGGGGTGCAAGGGTCTTGTAACTTGACAGCTTTAAGAGTTGCGTGCTTCAAATGCCAGAGTTTCTGAGCCAACATTTTGGTTGCTAAGCAAACATCGAAAAAAAATTAGAGGGAACATTGCTTCTGGGTCTGTTTTGGCAGGTCACTGCATGGTGTGGCTCTCTGACTCTCACAGTTTAAAATTTTGGCTCTTTTTGTCGAACTTGTTCGCCACCCCTGTCCTAGATCAAGAGAAGTCCAAAAATGCTAGAAGTCTGGCACGCTGACAAAGCGGCCATCAAAAGGCACATAAGGATAAGCAACATCTTCATACCATTCAAAAGAGAGAATCAAAAAGCTAAAATGGAAATAAAAAGACTGAAACACCTCAGCACCAGCAATACCCAGGCAGGCGGGGATTAATACCTAGATTAACATTAGCCCCCAAAACAAGAAGTAAACAATACCCCAACTAAGGAATTATTTAGACAAATAAAGTAAAAATAAACAATAGCCTAACCAAGGAACCACCAAGACCATGCCACCAACAGTGACAGGGAAAGCCATTGGTATATTAAATGAGATGAATCACCACTCCCTTCTATTATTAATGAAGTTACTTGTTTGATAATGAAGCATTTGTAAGGAAACAACTAAGATGAGACAGCACCAAGCACCCTTGGTGTTTTATATATTTAAGTATTATCTACTTTTGCCTTTAATATATAATACTCTGTTTTCCCAAAAATAATGTAAGACCTCGGATAATAAGCCCAATCGGGCTTTTGAGCGCATGCTCTAAAATATGCCCTCCCTGAAAATATTGCCACACAGCAACAGCCATGAGGTGACCACGCTTGCCACCTCCTGCACCTCAAAAATAAGAAGACCTCCCCGAAAATAAGGCCAGGTGCTTATTTCAGGGGTCAAAAGAAAATAAGACCCTGCCTTATATTTGGGGAAACACGGGTATGCATTTATCATTTTCAATTATCATAAAACAGTTAAATAGTATGGATGTATGTACCCTAGGGCTTGAGAATGTATTCAAAGGTTTGACCAGCAAATCAAATGTATGGCCTATAGTTGTGATTCCCAATTACTGATAATCCAATGATGGAATGCAGAATATATTACTTACTCATCTGCAAGGAAGTCCTCAAATGGCTCTCTTTCTGTGTATATAAATGCAAACGTGTGTATGTGTTCCATATATGCTACCACAGACACATTTATCCCAATTATTTAGAAAACATGGAAAACATGGTTTGCTTTATAGTTAAGCCTTCTTTAGAAAACACAGATTTTCTTTCCATTTTTGCAAGTTTGGGAGAATGGTACAGGTGATGCCAACCCTGGGAAAATTGGGCCATTATAAACCACTGTGTAATAGTAGCGTCTATCTTTGCTTCCCTTTTAACAAGATTAGCCTTGCTTTTCTCCTTTTCTTTATTGGGCTGTCTAGTGGCCACCTCTTTTCTCTTGGGCTAATGTGATTAGCTGGGCATGGGGACCATATTGGGAGATACTGTCACAAAGATCTCCTCTTACTTGAGTGCACCTCTTTCCTGAATGCAACATCTTGTGTTGGTCATCACAGGGGGCATTGTTAACCTGAGGATTCAAACAGAAAGGAGCATTTACAACTCCCTCCCTCCAATAAAATCTAATTGAGGGAGACATTTAGGAAAGAAACTAGACAGAAGACAGATGCGCTTCCTATCCCAAAGGTTGATGGAGTGCTTGCTTGGGCTGTATAAGGAAGGACTCTTTAAGATGCTTGCCAAATGCTGTTGTTGACGTTGTTTTAAAAAGTGGCAAAGTCAAATACAGATCAATCAATGCTTATCATTAAAACCATCTTCTTTACTATGTTTTTAAGCATAGCTTCCATATGAACAAAGCCTACTGATTTAGAGAACCTTACTTACTAGTAAAAGTGTAATAGAAAACATCTGACTTGGTTGTGGCCGATTTACCTGTGTAAACATGGAAACTTAAAAAAAAGAAAGAAAAATGCTGGAATTATTTGTGCAAATTAATAGGAAGGACCTTCATTCCAAACTTCCTTAAAATGATTAAAAATCCACCATTTTCTTCCAACATAAAATGATTCCTTAAAAAAAAAAAAAAAAAGAGGTAACCTTATTTTTATTCTTTAGCACTAGTGATTAATGCCTTTTTCGACGAACATAAAGAGTTCTCTAGAGATGATAAATTATGAGATGAACTGAGGGGAAAGCTGCAAATAAAATCAAGGCACACATAAAAGTCAAAATAAAAGATTGTCTACTGTATGACTCCATAATCAGCTGTACAAATCTGATGATGTTTCTAAAACAGTCCCTCACAAATAGATATTCATGATTTTAATATAGGACTCAGCATTATGGCATTATGAAAACTTCTATTGAATTTAATTCAGGAAATTTTTTTAAAGAAAAGTGGGTAGGAAAATGAATATGCATTTTTGTTTCTATTTTCTTTGACCACAGATACAATTCTGTGTTCAAGAATTTGCCATATATGCATATACATATGGTATTCTATCATTGAATAAGTTGTTTTTGGTAATATGTGTATCTTAATTATTATTTTAATGTGATACACATTTCTATCAGGATTTTTTTCAACTGGGAATCCAAACTACAAAATTTCATGCTGTAGTTATAAAATTAGGTCTTTCTTTCATATATTAGTAGGCGATATAAAAATAAACATGTTTTCTTTTTTTAAAAAAAAGTGAAGTTTTTTCTTTCTCTTGATATAAGTCCTTTGGGCTTTCTTTTTTTAATCTTGAAAAGTTTCATTACAGTTCCATGTCTATTTGATTTAGAGCAAAAAATACCCAATACAATGAAATCTCACTTCCAATTCTGACTGGATTTCAGAAGAAAAAATATACTATGCTAGTTTGTTTTCTTATTTTGTCATACACAATCAGTTATGACTAGGTAGGGACTACAGATAATGTGAATTATATTACATAATGAACTTCTGAAACAGGAATTTAAAACATTGGCTCAGAATTGATGACTGACTGGTATTTTCTCTGGCTCTACTGCTAAGTATTTTGCATTTAATTTAAAAAGAGCTGTTAGGTGGAAGGTTTATTAGACACCCAACAATCACTATTGCTTTGATCATGGGAATTAAACATTTCCCAGTGTATCATTCTAATCGCTAAAATGATGTGTCATTATTCTTTTTACAGTGTACTGTGATAGGTATGTGAAAGTTGCCTTGATAAGTCTATTGGTACTAAACAGATATTAAAAACTAAGCATATACTATACCAAACTGCCTTTAGTGTTTTAGACTTTAGTACTAGTCAGCTTCCTCATAGTGCTGACACAGAATCATTTGATCAGGAATTTTATAGTTCTGTCTGCTCAGATAGGCTTTTCTAGTTCCCATGAGATGTTGCCAGTCTTGCTCTTAGGTAAAGAATGCGTCATTCATTTTATGCACAAAGCAGACAAAGCACCTGCTTATTTCATATATTGATTATTTCCTTGGGGAAAGAAAACATCAGGATTTGAAGGATGGTGTTTTCTCTTTAGATAGGAAGAGATAGAACTAAAGAACAGGCAGTCCCTTGTGACATGGGAACAAAGCAGTAGCTTTTGCTTCTTCCACTATGTTAAGACAATGCAGAAAACCTGCAGTTTGCATTATATTTCTATTAAATCTTCCAGAAAGTACTAGCTAACAGTATTTTAAGGCCCCGAAAACCTCATCATACAGCCTGGTATGGCTGAGCATGTATCATGATTGTGCTAATTAGTTGTTTTTTTGACTGCTACCAGTATGTCATTTGTAATGTTATGGTGTGGTATTTTTAAATATTGTTAGCAGTCCTGAGTAAAGAATTAGCAGCCATACATATTGAACCAATAGAAACACATAAGCATGATGGTTCAAATCCCTGCCTAATTAGAGATGGGTCACCAATATTTCCAGGAAAGCATCTGAGATGCTGCCTTCTGTTTTCCAGAATATCTGGTACAATGCTGTATCAGTGGCATTTGGAGAAATATAAATGACATTCAGGTATAATTCCTTATGCAAAACAACTTGTGTCCAGTGCCCACTATTTATTGGTTACTGAGAGCATGGTTAATAAGAGTTTGGCATAACCAGAAATTTAAGACACTATTTTTGTTCTTTATTTTTCCCAATAAAAAAATCCACCACCCATCACTGTTGATAGTTTTATTAGCGTAACAAAAAATTTAATAGCCTCTTTGAATAACCCACACACAATAATCTAAATATTTTGAGAACAAATACAGGTTCTCTCTGCCACTATTCCAAAATAATCTTAAGAGATCTTAAACTGAAGTTATCTTATCAGCTGTCTTCAGTTCCTTAATTTCAACAACTTTAAGATATGTGGACTTCATTTCCCATAATCGGGCAAAGCTGTTAAAAATGTTTCTTCTTCTACGGTATTTTCTGAAAAATCTGGCTCTACAATGCCTATATAGAAATGTTTAAAATGCAGACAGCTTCTCAATCTCTTGTTAATATTGGAATCTGTCCTTTAGTTAAAAATGAATCTCAAGGGAATTTTTTTGATGGAATGGTAGAATTTTAATCATCAGGAAATTAGACTGTATTCAAGAAGGTATTGTTAAGAGATGAAGTTTCCTAATATATCAGAATTTTGCTGGCGTCCCCAAATTCAATTAATAAGCCACATATAAGCTCAATAAATAAATAATACACTTTTACATAGACCCTGACAGCCAAGATGGGTAAGCTTTATTCCAAGAGCCACTAACTCATATCTTGCTGCACATTATTTCAATCTGCTTAGTACTATTGCAGGAACAATTTGCCCTCTTTGTTCCTGCTGGTGGACTTGAAATAGAATGGAAGAAATATCCACATTATATTAAAAGTATCTCTTAAAACCATGAATATTTTGTACTAGCTGGATAACCGTGCTTCGCAATGAAACTATATGATCTGGCTATGCAGGAGGAATTTGGTTCAAAATCCATTGGCTCAGTGGTGGTCGGTGATTGAAACACATAAGGGAATAATATCGCTCCTGCCGTCTTAAGTCCGGGAGCAGTTCCATAGGTAGAAGGCGTAGACATTTTGGTGAAGTACTGACATTTAGTATTGTAAGGAGCCCCAGATCACTCCTGAGTGAAGGAGTGGAATGTCTGCCAGTTTGAACTGAAGTAACGGAATGTGAGGCAACTGGCAGTTGGACAGAGTTCACTTAGTGGTGGTCAGTGATTGAAGCACATAAGGGAATACTGCTCCTGTTGCCTTGAGTCTGGAAGCAGTTTCATAGATGGAAGGCAGACATTTTGGTAAGGTACCAAAATGTAAGGAGCCCCAGACTACTCCTGAGTGAAGGAGTGGAACATCCGCCAGTTTGAACTGAAGTAACAGAATGTGAGGCAGTTGGAACAGAGTTCTTTTCAGGTGAGGAGGGGGAGTAGAATGTCTAACTCCTTAGCATCAGAGCGTGT
Organism: Natrix helvetica; assembly: GCF_964273705.1. NCBI lineage: Eukaryota > Metazoa > Chordata > Lepidosauria > Squamata > Natricidae > Natrix > Natrix helvetica. The sequence goes on from NC_138550.1 coordinate 23,341,779, forward strand.
TAAAAGGCAACTGGCAGTTGGAACAGAGTTCTTTTCAGGTGGGGAGGGGGAGTAGAATGTCTAACTCCTTAGCATCAGAACGAGTTAAAAGGCAACTGGCAGTTGGAACAGAGTTCTTTTCAGGTGGGGGAGTAGAACTCCTTAGCATCAGAGCGCATTAATTACTGTATAAGAAATACTAATGATCTGATGATCATTTCGAAAAGGCCTTTCTTAGTGATCACCTAGAGGCCAAGAGGAACGTATGTGCCAATTTTCAAGTTTATAGGCTTTACGGTTCTGAAGATTTCGTGATGAGTGGTATTTGCCTTCTATATATAGAGATTACGGACAACTCTTTCAAAGCATTTTAAGCTCTGTCTAAGCAGTTCGAAACCGAACTGCAATTAAATATTTGAAAGGAAGAAAGCTTCGTAAGGCTGGTGGTAATTATTTTACAAGGAACAACGAAGAGTCGGGCCAAACAGGAGTTCCTCATTTGACCGTTTTAGTTTTAAAAATCCACGGGGGAAGGGGGGGGGGAGAAGAAGCGAAAGCCAACGTTTCACGAAACGGCCCAACTTGAGGCAAGGCCCTCATTAGAAGAAAAAGAACCGCAGCAGCACGCATGCGCCAGAACCAGTGTCCCTCTTCTCACGCAGCCTCTATAAGCATTCTGCGCCGGAGGGGGGCGCTTTCTGAGGGCGGAGGTTCGTTAACTGTATAAGCTTCCGAAAGCCTGGAGGGCGAAAAAAGGAGAGGCGGAGTTACGGCACAATCACATGATTTATGGTCCAAACATGGCCGGAGAGGACTTTGTTACCGGGGAGGCGGCCGCCGCCGATGCTACTACCACCACCACGATTCAGTCTCCGAAGCACAAATATTCTCATCCTGGGGAGAGCCGTTACCGTTCTCCGCCTCAGGAGCAGATATTCATCTGTTCGTTCCCGTTGTGTGATGCCACCTTCAACCGGGGCTGGAAACTGGACGCGCACCTGTGTCGGCACACGGGAGAGGTATGGGAGAATGAAGCGGCGGTCTATAGAGGGTACCTGGCGGGCCAGGAGCGAGAGCGGTGATTGGTGGGAAAACATTTTCCGGGACGACCAACCGTTGGTCTCCAAGGGCGGAAATAGAGCTTTGTGGAAGGGAGTGCGGCAGTTTCCATTGGAACGTGGGCAGTGAGCGGATGACCAATCAGTAAGAAGTAGGTTGTGCTAGGGCCGTGTTGAGGAAAGAGCGCGTGCGCGGAGGTTACTATGGCAATTGAGGTGCTTGTGGCGTCTGTTTCTCTGGGTTACGCGTACTGCAAGTAGGAATCCGTGGATTGGAGCTCTGGAAGTTGACTATCGCCGGACCTCAGTTAGGCTGATAAATCTGGGCGCTAGTCAGAAATAGAGATTATTGGGCATGAGGCCAAAGGAATGAAACTGGGATTTAAACATATATACCATGAATTAAATTGCTGCTGTTTCTTTAATTAAATCCCTTGGGCTCCCTTATAGAAGTACTTAACCTGATGTATTAGTTTTAATATCACATATTAATATTAATTACCATCTTAACTAATAGGTAATAAATGTGGGATAAAAATATAATTAAAACCTGTATACAAATTTTACTGTAGAATGGTGATGGACTACATGCAACTCATTTGGTTATTTACACTGAGGTGACAGTTGTAACCACCGCTTCTTGGTTCTCCGAATCATTTGAAGAAGCAAATTATCCTACTGTCCTTTTCTCCTCAGGTAAACAAAGGCTAGCAGAGAAGATAAAATACTAGTACAAGTTGTTCTCTACTGGAGCATTCTGGGCTTAAATTGGACACCAAGAAAAAGTGGTCCTGATCAGCATCCAGTAGAAAACATAATAGCCCGACTCAAGATTTTAATCACTGTCAAGTATCCTTAATATGTATTACTTTGTTATACTACTGTTTTAAAAACAGATCATTTTTTCACCCAAATTATGGATCAGTTTTGATGGCTGAAAATGAATGATAGAGGTGTTTGAGTAACTGGAAGATTTTGCTGCTTGTTCATTGTGAATTGTCAGTCTTTAACTTGGTGGCTATAGACAGTAACAGATTGTTAAGAAGGTAGTAGAGTGGATTGGCAAAATGAGAAATATCTAATGTAACTCTGGAGAAATAATAGTTCTCACCACCAACAAAAAGGAAGTAGAGAAAAATGGAACATGAATGGGAGCTGAGAAATCAAGAAGTAGACATTTAACAAGAGGATTAAAACATTTTTAAAAAATCTTTTTTTTAATTTAACAGCGACCCTTTGTTTGCATTTTTGAAGGCTGTGGAAAAGGCTTCACTAGAGCTTTCCATCTTAAGCGTCATTTTCTTACACATACTGGAGAAAAACAATTTGTGTAAGTATATTATCATTTGGGAAACAAAGCCCTAACCAATTCTGACACCAGTTTGTATAGCTTACAACATAACTAGATTGCAGTGTTTCATTGCTTGGTTATATTGTAAGTTTTTATTGACTGAAAGTGTATTAGTATGTTTAGCAGAAAGTAAACCAATTTAGTATTGCTGACAACATAAATTATTTTTTATTTAGGCAGATGTTAATAAATGTAGTTTATGTATTTAGACAGATGTTTAACCTGTATTGGCTGAAACCACTGCATTTGTATTGAGTTACTTAAAATCAGGCATTTGTTCTAGTAAGTTACTGTCTGCTACAATGTATTCATTTTTATTATACTTTAATATTTCTATAGCTGCACAGTAGATGATTGCAATAAAACATTTACAACAAAATCAAACTTGAACAAGCATATTATACGGAGACATCATCAGAGGAAATATGTAGTAAGTGCCTCTATTTCTTTGCTACTTCATTCTAAACATTAGGAAGCAGTTCTTGAAATTTGTGTAATTTAGTGAAATCTTCTCAATTCTGGAATCTTCAATGTGAACATGTTAAACTTTTTGCCATAATCCTCAATCAGATTGGTTAAGGGCCAGGTTGATGGTGTATTGAAATCTCCAACATCTGTTGGAAGTCTCCAGTATCTGGAAAGCATAATGCTTTAATACTGTAGGCCGTTGTTTCTCAATCTTGGCATCTTTAAGTCCTGTGGAGCAATTCCCAGAATCCCCCAGCCAGTACTGGGCTGGGGGAGTCTGGGAGTTGAAGTCCACAGGACTTAAAGTCGCCAAGGTTGAGAAACACAGCTGTAGGCTGTTTTATGCATTCTAACCATGGCTGAAGTTACCCCTCATAACCCTTAATCAGTTGGTTTAGAACATGGGCATCAAACTCGATCACGTCACAGACCGGATCTTGATGTATTGCGATGTTTTTTGCCTTTGCAGAGCCAGGATAAGCGTGGCCTGCGTGACATATCCGGCCCATGGGCCGCCAGTTTCACAGGCCTGGTTTAGAATACTTTGTGAACTTAGTTTATCTTGCATACTTAGGTTGTACATCAGCAAACCTATCCACGGCTTCCTCTTTTCCTTTGCAGTAATAGAAGATGGTGTACATCCCTGTAGATCACAATTTGTTATATATGGTAAGAGGCAAGGGATATTTTTCTTGCCATAGTGGACAGGTTACACTCTGAAAAAGGTTTGTTTGTGCAGATTAATTGCATTGATGCATTCTCTAAACTACATTGGATTAATTACTGATGATTTGGGTTCCTTTTTGCTAATTTCTACAATTACATACCTTTAGTAAGCCTCTTGATAAAAGATCATAGATTGTGAATTTATTATGAATTTTCTCTGACTGTAACCAAATTGATTTTCCAAATAGTGTGACTTTGAAAAGTGTGGGCAAACTTTTAAAAAGCACCAACAATTAAAAATACATCAGTCTCAACACACTGGTGAACCATTTTTCAAGTAAGTGAAACATTTTGACACTTTACCTAGTTAAAGCCTGAGAATGAATTTTATTAATAACTTTAAGAATACTTGCAAGTAGGAATTAGAAGTTGTTACCATAAGGAAGATGTTATTAGAGATCTCCAAATAGGACTGGCATAGCTTAAATTCACATGCGACAGGTAATATTAAAAAGGTCACTGCTCATTCCTCCCTCTGATCTAGTGAACATTATTCTTCTAATATTTTAGTGTGAAAATTGGTATCTCATGTAAAAACAATACACATTAATGTTCTGAAGTACTAAAATGTTCAGTTACATGGTACCAATTTTCATACTTGTTATTTTCTATCCCTCTTCTTCGATTGTTTAAATTGACTTGGGTTTTGTACTTTCCAACCATAGTATCTAACTATCCACCTCTGAAATTTCCAGTTTTAATGTTGGCTTGTGTTTATTACATAAGACCTCCCTGGATAATAAGCCCAATTGGGCTTTTGAGCGCATATGCTAAAATAACCTCCTGAAAATATGCCCTCCCCTGAAAATAAGCCCTCCCTGAAAATATTGCAACACAGCAGTAGCTACGACATGACCATGCTCGCTGCCTCCTGCATCTCAAAAATAATAAGACCTCCCCGAAAATAAGGCCAAGTGCTTATTTCGGAGGTCAAAAGAAAATAAGACTCTATTTTATTTTCGGGGAAACATAGTAGTTAATAGACAATGGCTGCTAAATTTATTTAATATAGTTATACATCAGAATACATAAAACTAAACAATCTGTGAATGTAAGGGGATATCTATATAGTATTCTCTCACTGTCACATTTTTGCCTTCCTGATCTGAATCAGGAGATTTTTCTCTCAATATTTTCATTGAAAGGTGATTTTACAGAATGAAGAACTGAAGGAAAAAAGTTTATTTTCAGCTGCAAGAGAGTTTATACCGCACATTTCATAAGCAGTGATCTTTATTTTCATTTTGAGTGACTGTGTTTGTTGTCCCACAGATGTGGTCATGAAGAATGTGGAAAGCGCTTTTCTTCACCCAGCCATTTAAAACGTCATGAGAAAATTCATCAAGGTAATTAATTATTCCTTTTGTTTCAATAATGCTAAAAGAGTAAGAATCGGGGTCATGTAATTTTAATCATGATTACTGGAATAAGCTACACTAAAGGAATTCATACAACAGTCAGAAACAAATGGAACATATATAAATTATTAGGCAGTTGAGGTGCAATGCGAATAGAAAGTATAGTCATGAAAGCCAGCTGTGGGGAAAGTAGGAAGACTTGTTTGATATGTTCACCGCCTTGAATTATTTGTAAAAATAATAAAGGTGGGGTACAAATAAAAATATGCATTTATTTTTTTGAAGCCAGTTAACATCAGTTTTTCTTACAGGTTATGCATGCAAAAAAGAGAGCTGTTTGTTTGTTGGAAAAACCTGGTCAGAATACCTGAAACACATGAGACTCAGTCATGTGGGTAAGTATTAAAATTGCTGTAGAGTTACTTTGACAATTGAGGCAGCATACATTAATTGATAAACACATCTTAAAAGTTATGCAGTTATTCTGTTACTTAAAAAGAAGCTAATTCACGTTACAGCTCCATTGACTAGTTCTTCAGCTGTAGGTAAAGCTGAACTTAGGGCTAAAATTTATGTTGCTAAGCAAGAAAGTTAAGTGAGTTTTGCCTCATTTTGCAACCTTTCTTGCCACAGTTGCGAAATGAATCACTGGAGATGTTTTTAAAACACAGACAAAAACTGAAGATGTTACATTAGTCATATGGTTTTTAAGTGAATCTGGCTTCCCCATTGACTTTGCTTGTCAGAAGGTCACAAAAGGTGATCACATGACCCTGGGACACTGCAACCAAGATAAATACATGCCAGTTGCCAAGCATCCAAATTTTGATGAAGATGACCATGAAGGTGCTGCACGGATTGTAAGTGTGAAAAACGGTCATAAGTCACTTTTTTCAGTGCCATTGTAATTTCAAGTGGTCACTAAATGAATGGCTGTAAGTCAACAACTACCTGTACTCTTATTTACACCTTCATGAATAAAAAAAGCATTTTCATAAACAGAATGCACCAACCTTTGATCAGATAGATTCTCCTCATGCGTATTAAGTGGGATGAATATGTAGATACACTATGGTACATGTGCAAGTATAAGAAACCTTCATAGGATCACACAGAAAGTTCACTGAGCACTGTCCTGTTTTCCAGCTGTGACTGACTAGATATGTTTGAAAAGTCCACAAGAAGCAGGTGATGTAATCAGACTCAACTGTTTCTATGGATTGGTATTCAGAAATGTGCCTGATTCTCAAGTAATATATAAACACCATAGCTATAGTCCGATTCAGATGTTCTATAAATGTTTTGATTTGCTCTTAAATTTGAAGTATTGTCATGTCATTTGTACATGTAATATTTGTTCTTTAGAATTGGGCAACTAATACATTCAAATAAAATAACCATTTAAACCAGGTATGTCCAATCTTTTGGCTTGCCACTTGGACTGCACATAAGATATATAATACAGTTAATGTATATGAATGCACATAATATTAAAAGTTTACGATCTTGTGAGGCTGCATTACCAGCTGTCCAGGGCCAATGTGGCCTGTTTGGCTGCTGGTTGGACATGTCTGACTTAAATAGAACTCTCTTCTCCTGAAATGGCACTGCAGCTATGCAATCCAGGTTAAAAAAACCAGTTGCTTAAAGAACATCTCTCATCCTTCAAAATATCTTTCCTTTCTGAACCTGAAATGGTGTACAACTATTTTTTAATATGGTGGTCAATGTAATATAGTGATAGTAATATTATCCTTTGGGAAGATATTTGAAGAATTATGCTTAGGAATTGTTAATAAAAGCTCTGCTTCTACCTCTTGTTTTTCCTTTTCCACTAGAACCAGTTACCTGTGAAGTGTGTTCCAAAACATTGACTCGCAAAGATTATCTGAAATCCCATATGAAAACTCATGCTGTTGACAGAGAAGTTTTTAAATGTCCAAAGGATGGCTGCCAAAGAACATACACAACAGTGTTCAACCTTCAAAGTCATATTCACTCATTTCATGAGGCAAAAAAACCCTTCATGTGTGATCACCCTGGCTGCAGGAAGGTTTTTGCAATGAAAGTAGGTATTTTAAATAGTATTATTTGATAAATATTGTTCAACTTCTATTTCAGGTCATAAACATTAATTTTTGTTCTTTACAGCAAAGCCTCATAAGGCACATGGTACTACATGATCCTGATAAGAAAAAGTCAGACACAAAAGTAAGTCACATTCTTGAATTTTCCCCTAATAGGAGCTTAAACAAATGGAACAAATATATAATTTTAAACACGAAACGCACTGCATTCCAGAAGTTCTCCTGAATTTCTCTGAATAAGTAATGGTTTGGTCAACACAAAAGTTCAGAACATTTTTGTACTTCTGGGTTCGGCTAAAACAAAATACAGATTTTCTTATTCCCAGTCAGAACAAAGCTTACAGAGATCCTGGAGTAATTTTATATGGTAAATAGGGCAAGGCTTCAGCCACTGCACCCTCTCCCTTTTTCCCAATATGATATGTCTGTCAACTCTCAACAGTGTCCTAATAGCCCAAATACTTCCATGATCTTCCTAGCTTCTGCTCTCTTCCTTCACCAATGTCTTTGGTTTTTTCCCCATCATTATTTCTCCAAAATATTTCTGCATGGAACAGCTGCATTTCCATCCATATATGGAATAATTCAACTTTGTTCCAGACCCAATGTATTAGTTCTGATTGGACTAATCTATCTGAAATTATCTGCTCTTATGCAAATATTTTGCAATTGTATAATGACTAATAAGATTCTCTAGGGAATGGGATATACAGGCAATCATTATTCGTGATAGTCATGTTCTCTAAAATTGCCCTGACTACTGAATTTAGTGAATGCTAAAACCTCAGCTAGGAGATGTGTGTTGCGTGAATCCAATGTTTTGACATTCTGCATGCCCGAAAATAAGTGGAAGAGTGCCATGCATTGGTTTTGTGTTACAAAAGCATTTTTCCAAATACGTGAATTTACATATGCAGAATCTGCAAATAAAGAGAATTGCCTGTGTATAAAACTTCAGCAGAGTTCATGCAAAGTGGTTTGGTTTAATCATGATTCAAATCATCCAAAAAAACCCCAGCTGATCTCATTTAAGCTTTCGTGAAGATTTTCTTACAAGTTTATACAGTCTTGCCCTTTCAGTTGTTGATAAATAGAAGACTTTTGTCTGCTACTGGCAAGGGGGTTTGTGTAGGGAGGGGTGGGGTGTTAAAGGCCAAAATGGGAGTTTTAAGCATTGCAGAGATTTAAAGTATTTGACCCATTTTCCAGTGGGGAAAATAGGGCTGTGTTTGCAGGGTTTTCAGTGTTTAGACTTATTTACTGCTCCACAATGCTTCATAGCACTCTCTGAGCCGTTTATAGAATCAGCATATTTCCCCCAACAACTTGGGTCCTCATTTTACTTACTTCGGAAGGATGGAAGGCCAAGTTTGTTGTTAAAATACTTACAGGCCTCAGCCTTCCCAGGCTTTCAGAACAGAGGCACCTCTGCTATCAACATAGCCACATTGGGAGTTTTCTCCATTGTTATTCCAGGATAGCCCAAGGGCATTAAATGTAAGATATTTTGTACCCCACTCTCTCAATCTCTACCTGAGACTAAGTAGAGAAAGATAGAATCTTGTACGCTTGCTCAGCTTTGGTGCTTTTCCTGGGTTGCTTCTTCTTGCTTTAGTTAGTCTTTCCTTCTCCCTCCTTCCAAATTGATCTAAAGTTCCTTTAACTCTGCTGTGTTATTCCAAAACCCAGTTGACCCGACTGTTAAGAACAGACAGTTTTATTGTTAAATTTTTAATGACAAAAAAAGGATATTCCATTACAGTTCTTTCTTTTGCATATTACTTCCTAAGAAACCACAGCAAAAGCGGAGCCTGGCCTCTCACCTCAGTGGATATATCCCTCCAAAAGAACAGCGCAGAAAATTATCTTCAGTGGAAGAATCTCTGCCTGCATCTGCAGCAAGCAGCAAACAGCAGGTTGCTGATGGCTGAAATGCCATTCCTTGAACAATAGTTTAGATGTGCCTAACAGTCATCATGAGACATGCTCACAAGAAGTGGCTTTGAGAGGGTGGTCATTGCCAAGTTTATAGAATTGATACAGAAGATTGAAGGTCGGTGCACCAAAATCACTTCTTGTATTCGTTTTCCATTCCATTTTTAGGAAAAAAACAATCACTGCTTGGTTACATCTGAGTCTGTAACATTGCTTCCATTCTCCTTCTGAATATCTTTATTTTTCTCCACAAGATTTAATTTCTGGATCTCTTTCTTTGATAATTGTCTCAATATACAGGTACTCCTTCCTTCTGCACCAATAGAGGGCATGGAGTGATACGTGGCTTTCTCACGCATTGTATCCAAAATCTTATCAAAAAATGTTAACTGAAAATAAGACAAATTGGTTTAATGAATATTTTTGCATCAGTTAAGGAATGTTGTTAAATACAACCACTCATTTTATTTTATAAAAATAAAATAACCTAAGAGATCCTGAAACCGGAAAACTAAAATTCAAACAGTTTAAACACTGGCTTGAAGAACTTCATGAGCATGAATCAAAGTTATATTCCTATCTTTCTGAAAATTTACAGCTGTTACTGCACTCTCTGTGAAGCTCACTGCATCTTCCAAGTCCTAAGTCAAGAACCCAGGAGTATTGATTTCAAGCTAATAGATACTCTCTCTGGTTTTAATGATGCTTCCTTCAAGTAATGTTGTAATTCCAATTGTGTAGCAGTAAGTGGGACAAGTGTAACAGTAGGCAGTACAAACACAACAAGTCAGCTTTTACTGTCTTGACCCAGATGAAACCACTTCCTGGCAATCTTTCCCTTCAGATTGAGAACCTAAAGCCCCCTTTGGTGATGCTGAATTACAAGCAGCCCAGCCTCTATTGCAATGGTGAAATGCGCTTAGAAGTGGAGCATTAAATTGGCCTTTTCCATTTGACATGAAACAGTGATTTTAGAAACCAACTTACAATACTGTGATCTCTGCCAAGAGATCATACCTCAAAATGTTTCAATAAGCTTACCATCTTTTCTGGTCCATCTGAAAAATTTTTTTGATGCAGCATAATTTTCACATGGTACTTCTTGTCAATCCATTCCTGAATTTGTTTTACTTTTGTACTGAAATCATGTTGCTCTGTAACTGTGGACATTTTAATAATCTTTTGTTGAACAGGCCCTGTTAAAATAAGATCATGAGTCAAACCAATTCCTTTCAGTTTGTTAAAAGGATATAGTTCTCATCAGTTAAAAAGTAAAAATGAGCACACACACACACACACACACACACACACACACCAATCTTGTCCCATTTGATGAGGACATGCCCATGTCCTATGTGGAAATAAAATAAAATGGAATACGACCCTACTGATAAAACTCTGCCCACCTCTGGCTTAATGTATTATGTGAGCCAGGCTACCATGACTTAAAATTAGCCATAGCCTATATAACAAACTGGGATTTAGCATAACATCTGAATTACCAGTATCTTTCACAGAAGCCATGCATACCTGCTTTGGGGCTGGCTTTCTCATCTCTAATTTTGAGACGTTCTTCATAAATTTGTTTTCCTGTCATTAGTCCATACTTGGGTGGATCTGTTTTTTCAGACAGCAGGACAAGAGTCATCCCTCTTTCATCCATGATACGAAGTACATTTGCCCTATGCATTTCTCCCATGTCTTCACCATTCTCATCAATTAGTTGTATCCTGTTGTATGGAATTCTCCTCCCAACACTTTCAAATGTTTCTTTGGCATTTTTCCTTTTTCTTTTTTCTTCAATTACGTTTGTACAGAATGCTCGATTGCTAGAGCCTTTCTTATCATGTACTGCTTTTAGCCAAATCTGAGCTATTGCTGTGTTTTTCTCTGGCTGCACCCTGACACTGGTAATATACCGAATTATGGAATTCATTTCTTTCCTTCCAGCGAGATCCAGTAATTTCTTCAGGTATAGTGACGTCATTCTAGGATGGGGGAAGAAAAATAAACATATAACCATGCAATCAAAATGTATTATTTTTAGGTTCATTGTCACATTACCTTTTTAATTTAAAAATATCATGTAAAGTTACATTGTTTGAAATTTAATTTTAAAAGTTTCAAACTTTTAAAAAGATGTTTTAAGACACCTTGACAAAGAAAATATTAAACTGCTAAATGCTGAAAAATAATCTCTGATTAATTCATTTTTATTGAATAGACAAAACTGTAGATTTTTTAAAAAGTTGTGTGAATGTGCTATTTGTTCAATAAAGTGAACCCATACCCAAAATATTAACAATGCAACACAGAGATATAGTAGCTGTATAACTATCCAAAAAGTACAGCCTTGTAAGAAATGTACATTATGTAATTTTTTGCATGTATCATCTATGAGGTTACAACAATCTTTGTTTAACCAGATGTTTTCCAATATGTTGAATTACAACTCCTATAATTTCTTTAAGATACGTTTAAAGGAATACTACTGTAGGAAATTTCTGTTCATCACTTCAGGAACACCTCAGGGAGGTATTTTCTTTTCAAAACCCATTTTCAGGAATGGTTAGAGCAGGCCATAGAACATGTTAAAAACAATTCACAGACCTCTGAGGAAGAAGCAAAACTCTAGTGATAGAAAATTGCGTATTAGACTAGAATAAACTTTTTAAAAGCTTTATTGGTTTTAGTCTGTCATAGAACTCCTTGCAGAATCCTTGGGCTGCTGGACACAGTGTGAGAAAACCGTAGTGTCATTTTATTCTTAAATTTAAACTACAAGAGAGCAGCAATCCCTGTATTTTATCATTTCATTAGTACTGGTATAGTGACTTCCAAATTTACTTCTCCACAAGTGAAGCAGTGGCAAAAGAATCACCTGAGGATAATACCACTTGAGCACAATACCACTTTTACGCCATTTTTTTTCTAAGTGCCTACGGGATTGGAAAGGGTTCGAAATACGCTGCCAAACAAAAAAAGGGACAGGTTCATGCAGCAGAAAATGTGGATTTAGTAGAAACAAGCTGCAGACCTGCAAGTGGCCAGTTGTTTTTAAGGAACCTGGGATGAGATTCCTCCAACCCCAAAACTACGGTTTTTAGGTGCGGTGGTAGCTTCTGCAACTTGCGCTTCCATCATGAACGACCCCGGGGGCAAAACCCATTCTCTCTCTCTCTGCCTTAGCTTGCCTGGGAAGGGCTAAAGCAAGCCATTTGCCAAGCCAGACGACGGTGAGCTGCTCGCGGAGAGGTTTACGCCAGTGTTTCCTTAACCTTGGCAACTTGACAAGATATGTGGACTTCAGCTCTTAGACATCCGCCCTCTTTAAAGACTGAAAAACTGGGTTAGGGTGCAAAGTGGGCAAACGCAGGCACGATAGTTAGCTGAGCCGTTACGCGAAGAGACGACCAGGGCATGTATCTCAAGCCAAGGCAACCCAAAACAGCTGCCAATCACAGGGCGCCCTTTCTGGGAGGGTCCTGCCGGGCCCGGGGAACCAGCGCCAGGTAGAGATACTCGCTCACTCACCTTACCCGGAAGCCCCCAGTGCAAGAACAAGGGGTGGTGTGGGGGGAAAGGAAGAGGCGGAGATGCCAGAGAGGAAGAGGAGGAGCTCGCAAGCCAGGGGGCGGGGTTAAAACCTCCCTAGGCACTGTCTGAGGGGTGTTTCCGTTATTGCAGTTGTCCCGAAGGTGGTGGGTTCCCCCCAAAAAAGGTAGCTGGGCCTTCTTTTACTTTTTTGCTTCAAAACGTTTCACTTCTCACCCGAGGTTTTTTTTTTCTGTTTTGTATGAGAAGCGAAACGTTTTCAAGCAAAAAAAAAAAAAAAGCAAAAGGTTCAGTTGCTTTTTGAAAAAGAAAAAAAACACCTCAGGGACTCCGGAGATCCGCGTCAATCCAAGGAATCTGCTTCCTTACGCATGCGCGACGCTAGGGCAGGGTTCTCCAACCTCTGCCACTTTTAAGACTTGCGGACTTCAACTCCCAGAGCAAAGCTGGCTGAGGAATTCTGGGAGTTGGAGTCCGCAAGTCTTGAGGTTGGAGACCCCTACTCTAAAGGGCTGGGCTGCTTGGTTCCCCAGCAAATGGCTGGAGGCGACCGGGACGAGTTTGCGTGCAGCTCCGACTCCTTAACATTGGGGGTGGGTTTCGGGTGTCCGCGTTTCTTAATCCGGCCGCCAGTAGAGTAGAGGTGGAAGGCCGCGCTCCGCATTTGGGGAGGAAAGGCAGCCGCCGGTCCTCTTGCTTTGGCGGGAAGGACGCGTGGGACCCGCACGGAGGAAGGGCAATGCCTTTGTTTTTGGCGGGGGGTCCGTTCTCCGTACTTGCTGTTTTTAGGCCCTTGTCCAAAAACTACAATCCGAGCTACGAATCGTCTCAACTAATACCTTTGTTTTCTCCTGCTGGCGGGTTCACCAGAGCCCAGGATGTAAGAAAAGTAGATGAGCGAGAGAGCAATTCGGGCTGGCAGTTGTTCCTCGCAACCATGGCCTGCCTTGCCCCACAAACGAGCCGGTGATCGCTGCCTAGAGTCCTTCGGCTTTGTGGCTTCGTTGCCTACCTGTCTTTTTGGGGAGAGGTTCACCCATCCCTCCTAGCATTTCAGTGTTTGAGGGGCTGCCACAAAGAAAGGTGTGTGTGTGTGTTCAAATGATTTCCCAAAGCAGCTGAGGGCAGGACAAGAAATAAAGGGATGGAAACTATTAAAAGGAGAGAAACAACCTGGAATTGAGGAGAAACTTCCTAACAGTGAGGACAACTAACCAATGGAACAGCTTGCCTTCAAATATTGTGGGTGCTCCATCACTGGAGGTTTTAAAGAAGAACTTGTCTGAAATGGTGTAGGTTCTCCTGCTTGATCAGGGGGCTAGAAGATCTCCAAGGTCCCTTCCAGATTATTCCTATTTCTGTTCTATATTTCTATTCCATTCCCATTCCTTTTCTTTCCTATTCCCCTTTCCTTTCCTATTCCAAATGTTATGCAGGAAATGTGGCTTGCTTGTTTGAGGCTTAGCACATTCTGTGATTCCAGCCTTTCTCCTTTTAAGACTTGTGGACTTCAACTTGGCCAAGAATGACATGCTAAAAAAATACAACTCAAAAAGTAGACAATTAAATTAAATTTCATCTAACATTAACTAAAAATACTGTCAATGTGTTACACGTATTTAACATTTTGCTTGTCTATCACATTAACAATTATATGGTGGCAGTTTCATTTAGAAATAAACCTTTTCCAAATCAGATGTGCTAGAATATAGCTCCTGTCATCCCCAGCCAATGTACAAATACGAAGCTTTATACGGCATTTCTTACGGTTGTAAAGTCCATCCTACACAACTAGTACAAAACATCTCTTTGTTTTGAGTAATGCTGCAGAGGGCACTGCTACCTTTGTCTTGAGAGGAAACTGCTGTTAGAAGCTTCAGCTAGGACTTTCAGACCCTGTCTATGGCATATGAACGGATATGTGAGGGCTGTACTATTTCATAGGATTCTTTATGGTGCATTTTATGCTCTTGATTATATGCTTTCTTTCTTATACATTTTGCAGAAAGCAGGATGTGATTGCAAACTCCAGCACTTTGAATTGGATTGGAAAAGAAGGAAGCATTGCATCAGAATTGTGTGCTTCAAAGTACAGGCTCTCTGTTAGCCTTACCATATCTGGCTGCAGAAAAATGAACCACCGGTATATGCAATCTTTGCTGGCATCTACTGGTCATTAGGAATTTTGTAGCTTAGTTGTTTGCCTATCTTTTAAAATATTAATGATAGAGTCATAGATTTGATTCTTAGAGGTCATCTAGTCCAGTTTCCTATACACCCCAAGATCTTCTAAAGCACTTTGGACAGATGGCTATCCATCTTCTGAAGACCTCCGGTGAAAGGGATTGCATCATTTCAAGAAGCAACCTTTGCCACTGATTAACAAGTTTTACTGTTAGAAAATTTACCCTAATACTGTAGCCAAATTTATTTCCCTGTATTTTCAACCTATTGGTTCTGACTTCTAGTACAACAGAGAACAAGTTTTCTCTCCCTCTTATCTGACAACCTTTTAAATATCTGAAGACTGCTCTGTCTTCTAAATCTTGTCTTTTTCAGGCTAAACCTATTCAGTTCCTTTAGCCATTCCTCATTGCACTTCCAGAACTATTTGCATTGTTATATTCTGGATTAGTTGTAGCTTTTGAATGGCTTTCAAGGGGAATCCTATGTAGAATTCATTGCCATTGTCCAATCAAAAGGTGACTAAGGCATAGGTGACTGTGAGATTGGTCTCTCCATCCAGGGAAGGGCACAGTAGACACACAAGTCTGTCAAAAAAAAAAAAAACCTGCCAGCTTACAGAACCCATTGTTTTTATTATTTTGTTTACTTGCAAGTCTACCCAAACTGTGTACCAGTTCTGTTTATGGCAGTGCAGGTCCACCTAGAATTACCGGTAATGCTAAAAAGTCACCAAAAGGGGATCCAGTGATGCTGGAAAAAATTACAGGCCCCAAATATATGTTGAAGGCACCATGTTTGTATGTGCCTGCTCTATTTGGCCATAATTGTCCAAACAAAAGATGATTGAGGCATAGGTTAAAACTCAGGCACCGAATAATGTAAAAAGTTGCAGTTAGGAAATGTTAAAAAAATACCTAAAAATTGATAGTGTCTTTCTGCAGTTCTGGCTCAAGATGGCTTTCATATCTTCCATAATCACAAAATTAACTACAGTAGTTCTCTAGAAGTCTTTTTCAGATTAGATGATGTACTGAAAAAATGAGCAAGTTTTGGAATGTGGCAGGAATTCTACATTTTAATAATTTTGGTAATATAGGAAATGTATTTTCAGCATCAAAGTTGAAAGGTTTATTTAATGATTCCTAATCATAACTCATTATAGGGAATGGATTGTGACAAGCATGTTGGGAAGTTTGTACTGCAGCTCCAAACTGTCCTCTGATTTTCATATTGGTGATAGAAAAGAATAGAGGAGAGTCCTTGATATGTCTGTGTGTCGGTGCATGCTTTCCCTGGCCTTTTCCCAGGTAAATATATCCATCCAGAGAAGTGAAAGAATATTTTCATTTTTATGTGAAAGCATAAATAGTTTATACTTGGCATCATCATGATCAATCAGAATAGAGCTGGAAGGGACCTGGGAGGTCTTCTAGTCCAACCCCCTGCTCAAGCAATTTGAGACAACTGGCTGTCCAATATTTTCTTAAAAACCTCCAGTGATGAAGTACCCACAACTTATGAAGCTGTTCCATTGGTTAATTGTTCTCACTGTTAGGAAGTTTCTCCTTAATTCCAGGTTGCTTTTCTCCTCGATTAGTTTTCATCCATTGTTTTTTGTTTTGCCTTCTGGTGCTTTGGAAACTAAGTGGGGCCCCTCTTCTTTGTGGTAGCCCCTCAAATACTGGAATACTGCTATCATGTCACCCCTAGTTCTTTTCTCTAGATGAGCCATACCCAGTTCTTCATATGTTTTAGTCTCCAGACCTTTCATCGTCTTAATTGCTCTTTTCTGCACTTTTTCTAAAGGTGAAGAAGATCATCATCGTCTACTTTTCAAAAGTTATAAGAAATAAGACCAGAGCCATTATTTATTTCCAGTTGAACTGGAGGCTTATGGCAACATTCAAATGCTTAAAACGAAGTTTACAAAAATACCAGCCATCTTTTACAGACTGGGTTTGGGGGGGGCGGGGATTTAAACCACAGTACCATTGTAGAAAAACATGTGGTTCTAAAACTTCCCAGATTTTAAAAAGAAGCTAAAACAAGCCTCATGGGTTTCTTTTGCTGGCAAAGCTATAAAGTGAGACAAATTACAGATCTTGTAACAAGTGTCCTAAATGTCTATTTAAACATGGCAGCTCGGCGCAGGCTGTTCTGTTGTCCTTTGGACGCATTGTTCGGTAGCTTTTCCAAGTTGGTCGAGTTCAGCTGCAAAAGATTTTTGAAAGCTGCTTTGTTGGCAGGCTAGGGGGACATATCCACAACCTTATTAAAGTAGAAGTGAATGCTCTCCTTATTCCCCCCCCCCCTTATTCTTTTGGGGGGTTTCTCCCTTGTTTTTCTTCTCTTTCTTTTTTTGCAACAGTAAATCTACTAATTTTACAGTCAGTTGAACAGCAATAGATTAATTTGTTTAAAGTCTGTATTCACAAAGCCAATGTGAAATTCACTGCCTTGAATGCCCTAAGCTACAGTGTGGGTTTTTCTTCTTCTTTTTCTTCTTGGAAGAGTAGACACCATTGCAGATTGTCCGTGAATGATCCAGGCAGTTTGCTGTCACCTGCTTCTCAGTACCCAGGTGCTGACCTCTCTGTTTATTCTCTACCTTCTGACAGTCGAGCAACTCTGTGGAGCTTTTGTGTGCCACAGAGACTTTTTTCCGAGTGACAGGATCAGTTTTCTTGAGGAATCACAGGAAGCTGAATAAAGAGAAGGTTAAGGGCCACTGCGAGGGTCGGAGTGGGTTAAATTTAGTTAACATCAGAGGTTATAGCTTTTAACAAGGAGCCTGTTTGAAGATGCAATTTGTTTCTTTTTTGTCAATCATTTTTTTTATCTCTATTGATAGTGACAGCTTAACAAAGTTTTTATACTCTGGCTTTTTTTCTCCTTTCCTTTATCCCAGAGAAAAGCGCTGTGATGGTCCAAAAGAGATGCAGGTGGAAAACAACTTTATAAAGCTTCCATGATTTTCAAATTGAGGGCTGAAAGTAGGTTCCCTGCTTGGCCAAGTCAAAATTAATTTGTAGATGTTAAAAAGACAGACGTGTTATTGGCAGAAGCAGGAATTGGTGGTGGCAGTCTGTTTTCTTGGCTACATTATAATAGCAAAGTCTTTGTATGCGGAGGTTCTTTCCTAGACCCTTTTCATTTTTCTCTCTCTGCCTACCACCAGGAGGGTTCTAAGTGAAATCTTCTGAAAAAGATTTCTGATAGGATCTTTTCTTCAAAACACACAGAAATGGTGCCTTCTGTTTGTTGCTGGCTAGTATATAAATTAAACGCTGTACTAATTACATTAGGAGACCGAATATTTCTGTAGAGGTTTCTGAAAGTTTTATTTCTCAAAGTTAAAATATAAACTTCTGGATCAAGTGGTCTTGAAAATATCTTGCAGCATCAATTACTTTAAATTGCTTAAAAAGTTAAGATAAAATGGTTTTATAAAGCATACACACACACACACATACATATACACACAGAGTATATATACAGTATACACATATAAATACACACACATGTATATATAATATATATACATGTGTGCATATATATCTTGATTTTATTAGCATGTAATTTTATATTACCATTTCCTAAATTCAACTCATCATAATGGTACAATATTCTTTATATCTTCAACGATACTGATGAAAATTGTGTAATCATCAAGATGTAAATCAGAACTATTTTGGAAGCAATCAATACAATCAATTTTGCAGTGCCAAACAATTGACCATGTCATATGCATTTGGTGCCTGATATTCAAAATTTCCAGCTGGTGTGAACATAACAGCTAATCCATAAATCAGGAAATTTCTGAAGCTTTCCCTCTGCCATAAAGCAGGCAACCTGAGCTGGCAACCTTTGGCTCAAAGGAGGTGATCTTCCTCATCAACAATAACTTAACATGTAGGCTTGTGGTGTGAGGTTTACAGCCTGTGAAATGAAGGGTTGAATGATCTATACAAATTAATATCATCATCAACAGCAGCAGCAGCAGCAACAACAACTGCCACAGGATTAAATAGAGAAGATAGCACGTTCAATAGTAGTAACTGTGACAGGGATCTTGGAGTCCTTTTGGACAACCATTTAAATATGAGCTAGCAGTGTGCAGCAGCTGCTAAAAAAGCCAACACAGTTCAGAGGGATAGAATCAAGGTCACGTGAAGTGTTAATACCACTATAATAATGCCTTGGGAAGGCCACAATTGGAATACTGCATCCAGTTTTGGTCGCCACGATGTAAAAAAGATGTGGAGGCTCTAGAAAGAGTTCAGAGAAGAGCAACCAGGATGATTAGGGAACTGGAGGCTAAAATATATGAAGAACAGTTGCAGGAACTGGGTATGTCTAGAAAAGAAGGACTAGGGGTGATATGATAGCAGTGTTCCAATATCTCAGGGGCTGCCACGAAGAAGAAGGAGTCAAGCTATGCTCCAAAGCACCTGAAGGTAGGACAAGAAGCAATGAATGGAAACTAATCAAGGAGAGAAACAACTTAGTACTAAGGAGAAATTCCCTGAGTTAGAACAAGTAATCAGTGGAGCAACTTGCCTCCTGAAGTTGTGAATGCTCCAACACTGGATGTTTTTAAGAAGAGATTAGATCACATTTGTCTGAAGTGGTGTAGGATTTCCTGCCTAGACAGCGGGTTGGACTAGAAGACTCCAAGGTCCCTTCCAACTCTATTCTATCCCATTTAAAGGTTAAGAGGCAAAGGGCCCCTGCCTTTTTCCAAGACATTTTAAACTACTTTTGAAATTATACAATAATCCTAATTAATATCCTGGAGGTAGTGATGGTTAAAAATACTAGGAAGCAAAACTGTCCATGAAAGGTGAATATATCTAGAAATATAGTTCTGGGGGAACAAGAACCAAGAAAATAAGAGCAACTTAAGAGAACACTTGAAATGGGCCCTGGTGTAGTAGTGGTGAAAATGCATTATTGCAGGCTAACTCTGCCCACAGCCCGGAGTTCGATCCTGAAAGGCTCAAGGTTGACTCAGTCTTCCAACCTTCCGAGGTTGGTAAAATGAGGACCCATATTGTTGGGGGCAATATGCTGACACTAAAACCACCTGAGAGCACTATAAAGCACTATGGAGCAGTATATACAGTAAATCTTAAGTGCTATTACTAAAAAAAAAAAAAAGATTGTAAGGCTGTATTATTTATTATTTATTTATTTATTTATTAGCGCTTATAGACCGCCCCCTCTCCCAAAAGGGACTCGGGGCGGTGTACAGTCCGTATCAGAAATACATCAAATTAAAATTATTAAATAGATAGATTACATATATACATATATAAGAGGAGGATAAAAAGATATACAAAACTGTACAGCTAAGTAAATAATTTAGAATATACAAAATTTAAAACCCCAATATCCTGTAAAATTAAGTTTAAAAGAAACAATCCCTCTAAAAACCAGTAAAAAATATGTATGCCAGGAGGTAGACGTTATAATTATGCCAGGCCAGCCAGTCGGAACAGGTGTGTCTTCAATTTCTGTCGGAAGGAGCGGAGGTCAGTGGTGGTTCTAATGTCGGGGGGGAGGTCATTCCAGAGGGTTGGGCCCATCACAGAGAAGGGCCTACTCCTTATTTATTATTTATTTATTTCTTAGATTTCTAGACCGCCCCTCTCCCAAAAAGGGACTCGGGGCGGTGTACAGTCAACATAATAAAATCATTCATAATAATTAAATACATTTAAACTACATTTAAGATACATTTGGAGGGGGAAATAGGCTGTACTAAGAAATAAATAATTCTAATCTTAAAACATCACAATTAAAACCCCAAACCCTAAAATAAAATAAATCCCTGGGAGGTAAAACTACGAAAGTGCCAGGCCAGCTGCTTGAAACAGGTGGGTCTTTAACTTTTGCCGGAAGGAACGGAGGTCGGTGGTAGTTCGAATGTCTGGGGGGAGGTCATTCCAGAGGGTTGGGCCCATCACAGAGAAGGATCTACTCCTAGGTGTCGCCCGCTGGCATTGACTAGCAGACGGCACCAGGAGGAGCCCCTCTCTGTGTGAGCGGATAGGTCGCAGGGACGTGTGTGGTAGGATGCGATCCTGCAGGTAACTAGGTCCTCTGCCATGGAGCGCTTTAAAGATGGTGATCAATACCTTGAAACGCACCCGAAAGGCCACAGGTAGCCAGTGCAGCTCGCGCAGGAGAGGTGTTACGTGGGAGTAACGTGTACTTCCCATAATAACCCGCGCGGCTGCGTTCTGAACTAGCTGCAGTCTCCGGATGCGTCCCAAGGGAAGCCCCATGTAGAGGGCATTGCAGTAGTCCAGGCGAGACGTCACCAGCGCATGAGTGACCGTGCGCAGGGCACTCCGGTCCAGTAGGGGGCGCAATTGGCGCACCAGGCGAACCTGGTGGAACGCCCCCCTTGCCACGGCTGCCACATGGTCCTCCATTGACAGCCGGGCATCAAGGAGGACGCCCAAATTGCGCGCCCTTGGTGTCGCCCGTTGGCATTGCCTAGTGGACGGCACCAGGAGAAGCCCCTCCCTGTGAGAGCGAATTGGCCGCAGGGATGTGTGTGGGATCATTAACCCATGATTAACCTAAACATGGTTTCTCCATTTTTTTAGTATGTATGACACACTGAAACAATAAAGGATACAAACTGCACAAAAAGCTAAAGTTAAGATTATCATTATCATCTAAACAAAAATTGTAGACATGGACAATTGCAAAAGAAGACAAAGAGGGCACACGGTTGAATACTGGCACCTGTAACAAAGAGGACAGTAAAAAAAAAACACCTGCAAATAATTTTTTAAGCCTACATGTATATGAAATTACTTTTTCCAGCACTGGAAAGACTATTTTTTCAATTGCAATATTTTTCTAATATTTTTATTTTAAAGAGCACATGCCAGTGATAATATAGAATAAACAACAATGTTCTTTTCCAAATTTAACCACAGAAACATGAGTCATGCGATCTACCAACTATGAGGGTGGTGGATTTGAAGGAGCTGCTCGGAAATTGCTTTCTGGAGTCAGGAAATATATAGCACAAGTCCAGGCTGTTGAGATTGTTGACGGATGTGGGAAAGAAAGAAGGAGACAATTTACGAGGGCATAATAGAAAACCTGAATGACTCCAAAATAAGAAAACCAAGACACTCCAAAAGCCAGACAATGTGAGGCCCTTGGTGGGAGCTTGGTAGACAAATCAGCCATCAACGGGCACATAGAGAAAAACAATACCTACATACCACTCAAAAGGGAACAAAAAAGCCCAAAAGGAAACAAAAAACAAAACAAAACACCCCCTCACCTACAATCAACAACCATATGAGAGATTGACACAAAGATTAACATTAGACCAACAATGAAATAAACAATACTCCAATCAAAGAACTTTCAATGCAGACAAACAAGCTAGCAGTAAACACCCTAATCAAGGAACCACCAAGAACACTCTCGCCAACATTGACAGGGCAAGTCACTAGTATATAAAAAATAAGTGCAAACCCTACTGCCTTCTAGCACTGATGATGTTACCTAGTTTGGTAATGAAATGTCTTCAAGAAAACTACCAACTCAGCATCAAGGACTCCACAGTTCAACCCTGAGCTACAAATATTCTCTTTTATCAGAGCCGGACCATATTTTGATGCTATGCTTGCCAAATGGAAGACAAGAAGAACAAATACATCCTCTTTTTGCTGGGCATCTGGTAACCAGATAAAAATGTACAATAGTTGGTTTGTTCCTCAATGTATCACGCAGACTCGGCCTAAGTGTTGTGCCTTTTTAGATGAAACACCTTTGCTCCATTCTTCTGCAGACATCATTTACAAAGTTTGTGGTGCCTTTTATTTAAAGGTTAGGGGCAGAAAGCTGATCTTTCACATAAGATGCTGTGAAAAAGGCCTGCTTCTCCAGCACAAATTTCAGAGAGAGGGCACATATGGGGCTTGTGCTGAGGATATGCTGAACTCTTACTATGCTTATATAGCATTTCATTTGCATGGCTGCTCTTAGACTTATAATTACTTGATGCCTTCAGAGCAGAAAGGCTGCAGCACTAGATGTAGGACAGAAATTAAACATTTTGCTTTTTCTTTCTGACAAAGTCTTTCCTGAATTTTATAGTTGGTGTGAAAAAGGTCTGTTATTTGGGGGCAGACACGTCGGGATATGCACTCCAGAGGCAGCTATGGCCACGATCATATTATGCAAATTTTTCTACAGCGTTTATCCCAGTCTTCATTAACATAATATCATACACTGTTTCAGGCAGCTATTAACTGATCCTGGGCATTTTTTCAGAGCAAGAATAAGTCTAAAGGTGAGATGGAGACTAGAAATGTAGCTGTCATGCCCCCTTTCTTTCTAAATACACAAGTGAATAAAAGTTAGGAATCTGATACATTCCAGATGAAAACTCACCCAGGCTGTCATCGGATGTAGTGATAAAGATGGCAGCCACATGGTGCAATTTTCCCCATCCATATTCAGTTAATCGAATGCTTCCAAATAGTTATTTGAATTCATTGGGAATTGGACATGGGTGCGTGAAGGCCATTTTTAAGTTCATATTTGCATTTGAAAAAACTCTTAGTTAAAAAGATCTTGCTTATGCGTCCCCACATAGGCTTGGCCAATATTTAAAGTTCTGGCTAAGCTTAGCATAATTTTCTACATTCACATGACACACTAAATGGTAAATTAGTAAGAGAGACTGAATTTGCAGGTCTGCTAGTTAAGTCAAACACGATTGGTAGTTATGGTGTCAGTGGTGGGTTTCAATTTATTTTACTACTGGTTCATTTGTGCACGCTTGCTCGCTCGCTCATGCGCTCACACGATGCTTCTGCACATGTGCAGAAGTATCTGGGCGGGTGGGTGGAACCTCCCATTGCCGCCACTACTGGTTTGCCCGATCCAGGGCAAATCGGCAGAAACTCACCTCTAGTATTGAGTGAATGCAGCCTAAACCTAAGCCATAACTATTTGGATTTTGTACTTTTAAGTAATTTGAACTGCAAACTTTTCAAAAACAAGTTTCATATAGATTTTATCAAGATAAAATAGAGATGTTGGATATGAATGTTTATTCAGTTTTGTTATGGAGTTTGGATTTTTGCTATTCTTGGGTTGAAGATGGGAAGAAAAAAAGACTCCTTCTCTTTCTTCTCCTTCTCCTTCTTCTCCTCTTCCTCCTCCCGTGCCCCAATCTTTCCCAATTCCACACCCTTTTGCTTCTGGTGGTAGTAATTAGATCAATGTGCTAATGAGAACCCTTGGAGGAAAGACTGACAGGACTAATTAATGGGTGAATTTCACTTTAATAAATGTGTAGGCAATTTTCTAAATGCAGATGGCCCAGTCCAGCCTGGTGGGAGCTCTGCCTACAGCCACTTCATATGGTAAGTGTCTGAGAGAAGTGGTTAATTGGTAAAATGCTACATGATACTGATTAGAAGAGAGCTAATGGCTGCCTTTGCTTCCAATGTATTATTCATTGTCAAACAATGTGAGAAACCTCACTGCCTTTTAGAGGTCCACCACAGCAAGATATTTTCAGAAAATTGGACGGGTTCAAAGAAGCACCACCTATCTGCAAAATAAGCTGCCTACATTATAGATTTCCCACACTGAAAGGTTATTTTGTTTTTCGGGGCAGCATGAAATGGACATATTTATATTGCTGCATCTATGTGGAATGTACATATAGTCTATGGACTTGTGCTGGGGGAAAAAAAGGCCCTAATTTAATTTTGATTTTCAAAGGCTGCAGGTGTGGGGATGATATCGTCAGAAGGGGTGGAAATAAAAGATATAACCATCCTTGAGAAACTGGAAGTCTGTTATGTAAATAGCTTTATTATGCCTAGCAAAGATTTCACCGACTTATTTTTTTGTCTAATATTTTATATATAGACATGTACACATCATTCACATCAAAATGTGCCGCTATAATCAGTATTTAGTCCTCGTCAGGCACACGTGCTGGGCACGCATGCGCACGCCACCGCCCAGCGACACTCAGCTGCTTGGTGGAGGTCGCACAGGTGCCACACGTTTTGCGCGTGTGCACAATTGGCCTGTTTGCATCAAAAAGCGGTAAGGAATGCGGGTGGGCGGGTGGGCCAAACAAGCCATCGTTCCAGTACTGTGGCCGCTGCTCCCAGCTACCACCAGTACACCCGTACAGGGCCGTACCTCCCGGAGCCCACTATTGATGTATCTCATTGTACAGGTTTACCTCTGTATAATAACAGCTTTGAGACTTGCAAGATTGTTATTAGCTTTACAAGGAAGACTAGACAGGAAACATGAGCAGGTAAGCCAATTCTACTTTGATGTAAAGTTAACAGGACATTTTAGACATCTTGCAAGTCTGAAAGTACTTCTCTAATGTTCGGACCTAGGCTTCCCTAAAAAGCATGAAGCAGATTCCTGGTCCCGACAAGACCCCTTTTATTAAACGAATGTGAATTCCTCACATTCAGCAAAGGCCTGGTAAACAGTCTTTCAAAGATGAATTTATGACCACAGACCTTATGTAGCTTGGAAAGCTGCCATGTAAATATTTTCCAAACGCAGAGCAGTGCAAGGAAAGACTTGGCACAGAGTCTCTGAGATTCACGGACAGATCTTCACGCTCCTGAAACGAATGAATGAACGAACGAACAAATTGTTTCCTGCAAAAGCCCACTCCCCTTTCGCTCCTTTTTTATTTCCTATGGACGGGGTCAATCACTGTCCACCTGACTTCTGAGCTGTTCTTTTCTTCTGGGAACAGACTCCAGCTGTTCCTCTGCCTCACTGCTTTCTAGCTCCGAAGGCAGCTGAGAACTGCCAGATGGCCTTGGCCCAATGCAGAGCTCTCGTACGAGCCTTCCCCAGCCTCCAGGACTGGCCCATGTTCCTTCCCAATCTCACTGTCTGACTCCGCTGCCAGCTCCACTGGCCACTGGCGGGCCACAACACCTAGTCTCCTTTATAGCTCCCAAAGTAGGTAAGGTCTCTTCTAAGCCTCTTGCCTCATTCATATTACTGTTGTAGGCTCAACTGCCTTTTTATTTGACAGCTCCCTTGGCTGCATTCCTATCTCCCAAGGTTATTCACACATACCATTTACTCTCATATGTGTTCTGTCCAGCAAAGTCCTGGAACAGTTTCTAAGATCATGTCAAATTCCCTTGGAAATGCATGCTATTGTCAGAATGTGGCCTAAAGATCCAGAACGTGTCCAGATGGGAGGTTATAACCAGTTATTCCTAGAGATCATCAACCCTGACTGCTCTTTAGAAGGTCAGATCCTGAAGATGAAACTCAAATACTTTGCCACCTAATGAGAAGGAAGGACTCACTGGAGAAGAGCCTAATGCTGGGGAAGATCGAGAGCCAAAGAAGAAGGGGACGACAGAGAATGAGGTGGCTGTCACTTCATGGAGTGGATGGAGTCACTGAAGCAGTAGGCGTGAGATTAATAGACTCCAGAGTGTCAGCGTTCTAAATACCATGTATGAACTCAATCAGAGACCAGGCAGAATCATCCTTAACGTTCCAATGTATTCATACAGGCAAGTTAGCACGTCTATGGAATTCTAACTCTAATGTTCTTCCTGGAATTCCACCCAGTTGAAAGTTCATGATCTATCCCCACAAATCCATCACATGTTCCAATCATCATCTTCCACGCTGGCATCTACACCCCTCTGCTTCCGGTCAGGTGTCGAGGTGCAGACAAAAGATGACCTTGAGCTTCTATAAAAGAATGACAACAATACATTCCACAATTCTACTCCTTTCTATTTCCCCCTCCCAACTACTACACTAATGAAACAGCATAGGAAATTAATAAAAAGTGTGGCAGGCCAAAGATCCTAAAAAGAAACATAACTACAGGCCTGACACAGAGGATGGTAGAGGACAGGAAGGCCTGGAGGAACATTGTTCATGGAGTCACGATGGGTCGGACATGACTTTGCAACTAACAACAACATCGACCAGGGGTGTCAAACTCACGTCGTCACATCATTGTCACATGATGTACTGAGACTTCCTCCCCTTCCCTAAACCAGTGATGAGTCTGGCCAGCATAGGACATATGTGATCCATGCACCACGAGTTTGACACCCCTGACACAGATCATTAGCACCTTGAGTTGCCAAGGGAGAAAAACAGTAATTGGTTTAATAAACCATGACTTAATAGCGTATGTGAATTGAGCTAATTAAAACTCCAGGCTATGCCCGAGAATCAGTGAAAAATGTTCAATATTTTTTCCCAAATTAAGAGAAAAAAATTAAAAGCAATGTCAATGTAAGTTTCAGGACTGGTGCAAAGAGGCCCGGTTTTATATTCTCTGACATAGAATTTGCTTCGGCCTCCAAGTGGGTCACAAATTTGCAATCTCTTTATTTTATAATAAATTAACAATATTCCCATCTAAAGGTATAATTAAATTTTAAAAAATGAAATCTCCTCTCAAAGAGAACCTCTGGCTAATAATTTGAATAAAATGTCCTTAAATGTTTGATTGCACTTTATTATACTAAGTGCCTTTCATTAACTTTAATACAATGCTAACTGAACTCTGCTGACTAGGCTCTGTGATTCCAGCAGGTGATGACTGTTTTGGCAAAGAGATGCACTGATCAACCAGAAAGAAACACAGTTGTACCAGGAGAGAATAGGATGTTTCGAGACATGACAGCAGTTCCAATATTTGAGGGGCTGTCACAGAGAGGAGGGAGTCAAGCTATTTTCCAAGGCACCTGAAGGCCAGACAAGGAATAATGGATAGAAACTGACCAAGGAGGGATTCAACCTAGAAATAAGGAGAAATTTTCTGACAAGTGAAAACAATCAACCAATGGAACAGAAGTTGCCTTTGGAAGCTGTAGGAGCTTCATCACTGGAGGCCTTCAAGGAGATATTGGACTGTCATTTGTCAGAAATGGTGTAGGGTGTCCTGCTTGGGTAGTGGGGTTTTGGACTAGATGACCTACAAGGTCCCTTTCCAACTCTGTTAATCTGTAAACCATGATCTATGGATGCTTTGCCCACAGTTACAATGACTAGATGCATCGTGTTCCCCTCAAAATAAGACAGGGTCTTATTTTCTTTTGACTACCCAAATAAGTGCTTGGCCTTATTTTGGGGGAGGTCTTATTATTTTTGAGGTGCAGGAGGCAGGGTCACCTCATGGCGGCTACTGCTGTGTTGCGCATCGCTGGGCCTGCTGCCCTTTGTGCGGTGGCCATTAGCGTGACAGAAGGAGCTCGGTGGTTAGGGTTACGGGAATGGCTGTTAGGCAAGTGTGTGTGTGTGTGTGTGTGTGTGTGTGTGTGTGTGTGTGTGTGTGTGTGTGTGGTGCATGGGACATGTTCCCTCCTCTCTCCTTCCAGACTTACCTCACCTCGTGTTGTTTGCGTGGCAACCAACCAGAGGAAATGGCTGTCTGCGCCTGTGTTTAAATATTTTGGGGGAGGACTTATTGGGGGGGCTTACTTTAGTGCATGCACTCAAAAGCCGAATTGGGCTTATTATCCAGGGAGGTCTTGCTTTTGGGGAAACAGGGTAGTACACTCCTTGAAGGTGTCTCTGGGAATGTTACTCTGTGTTACGTATACAGCAGTAGTGGGTTCTGGATCCTGTTGCAATTGGTACAGTTGCAACGGGACCCGGTGTCCTCTGCATCAACACGTGCAGTGCGCGCATGCATTCTACCTCCAGTGACACCTCCGTGAGCCTCCGCGATGCTCCAGCCGGACGTGTGCACGGAAGCGCCAAAGAGTTTAAAGACAGGTAAGGATGACCAGGTGGGCCTCCAGAGCACTGTACCAGAACGGTACCCGGTGCTCCAGGCAGCACCGGCACGCCCCCACTAGGGTGTACCGCCTGCAACCCACCACTGGTATACAGTGCCCATGCTAGTTAAGCATGATGGGAATCTGCCATAACTGGGGAATACTAAGTTAAGAAGACTGACCTAAAGCCAAGGGTGTGGTTGGATTTGGGCTCCTAATGTAATGCTTTGGAATGAGTTTCTGTTTCATGTCAGGCCTGATCTAAAGTTGAACCCCTTTGATTCCTATCATGAAGACTCAAATGCTATGTGTGCATTTGTGCACCCTTTCACGTTAGGGTTACATTTGCAAGAACATCAAATACACCCAATGCGTCAAGGCAGCAAAGGTTCAGGAGTGTTTCCTTCCTCCCTATTGCTAAATTGTTACTTTAGAATTTAGGATTAGGCTTCCCATGCCATTCCTAAAGACTGTGCCATTGACTTCTTGTTGAAGCCATTGAGAATGAACAAATGAATTGTGATAAGCATGGACGGTTTTTGTTTTTAGCATACTCTCTTCTTGGTAAGGATTTCAAAGCACTAAGGCTGAAAATCTTCGGTGTTTCCATTCATCACATTAGGAAGGCCGTATTAGGATAAAGAAGACTGTTGCAGGGTGAAGAAAAGGGCACCAGGTCCACTAACTGTATCATCTCCTGTGATAGATGATGGTGCAATCAATAGCAAGCTATGCGCGGGCTGCCACCTCCGAGGATTGCATAGGCAACCTGTGATTAACAGCAGACAGATTAACAGAGTTGGAAGGAGGTGGTAAATAGTTTCCTATGGTTCAAAGGTAGACCTGTCAATACAATACAATACAATAGTAGAGTTGGAAGGGACCTTGGAGGCCTTCTAGTCCAACCCCCTGCCTAGGCAGGAAACCCTATACCGTTCCAGACAAATGGCTATCCAACATCTTCTTAAAGACTTCCAGTGTTGGGGCATTCACAACTTCTGGAGGCAAGCTGTTCCACTGATTAATTGTTCTGTCAGGAAGTTTCTCCTCAGTTCTAAGTTGCTTCTCTCCTTGATTAGTTTCCACCCATTGCTTCTTGTTCTACCCTCAGGTGCCTTGGAGAATAGCTTGACTCCCTCTTCTTTGTGGCAACCCCTGAGATATTGGAACACTGCTATCATGTCTCCCCTAGTCCTTCTTTCTCTTAAGCTAGACATGCCTAGTTCCTGCAACCGTTCTTCATATGTTTTAGTCTCCAGTCCCCTAATCATCTTTGTTGCTCTTCTCTGCACTCTTTCTAGAGTCTCCACATCTTTTTTACATCCAGGAATTTTAGAACTGGGAAAACCATTTAAGCTGAGCCCTTGCTCTGTGCAAGAATCCAATTTAATTTATCCATGACTGATGTTTGCTAGCTACCATGAGACGCATCCAGTAAAATGCATTCTCTCTATGGGAAATTGGTTCCAATGCCAAATTGCTGCTGTTTTTAGTTTTCTCTAAGTGGAATTTAAATCTGCCTCCTCAGAACTGAAATTCATTATTCTGGGTGTACATACACTCTGCATTCTTCTTCTGTGTCATATCCTTTGAGGTGTATAGAGCTGTATGGCCCAGTGGTTAGAATGCAGTACTGCAAGTCTAACTCACTGCTCGCTCCAGGAGTTTGATTGTCACCAATTTAAGGTTGATTCAGTCTTCCATCCTTTGGAGATTGGTAAAATGAGGGCCCAGATTTTGGGGGCCAATATGCTGACTCTGTAAACTGCTTAGAGAAGGCTGTTAAGCACTATGAAGCAGTATATAAGTTTAAGTGCTATTTCCATTTCTATTTGGAGAGTGCTCTCCATGTTTAATTAGTTATTAAATTAATCCACTTTTTGGGTGTGAACAATATAAATTAACCAAAGAGGATGGGCTAATTAAAAGAAAAATCCTATATGGTTATTAAGTTTTAAATTCAACTGCTGAAATATATTGTATGCATTTGGCTTATTAGTGATCAGACCTTTATGTTGCAACGGCTGAACAATGAGCACAACTTGCAAGAACTTTGAAGAATCCCTCCTAAAGCCAAGGATATACAATACAATACAATAGCAGAGTTGGAAGGGACCTTGGAGGTCTTATAGTCCAACCCCCTGCCAAGGCAGGAAACCCTATACCATTTCAAACAAATGGCTATCCAGCATCTTCTTAAAGACTTCCAGATATCTTTGTAAGATATCTTTCTTAGGATCTGATATTAGGATGCTATATCATTTCCTAATAGATTACCTTCACCTATACAAATATTCCAGATAGAAGTCATCAGTATTCTTTTATTTCTCCTTAATGTGTGTCTGGGTGCGTACATACACACAAACATTCATGTATATTTATATTCTCTTTGTTTTATTTTAGATCCCTTGATTGTTTCAATCTTTTTTTAAAAAACTGCCTGACTAGCATCTTGTCTACATACTGGGCAGCCCATTCTTTCTGTAACCAAATACCGTTTCCCTAGAACAAGATGACAAGCTTTTTCATTGTAGTCCATTGAGAAATGTTGCCTTGGGCAGCAAGTTGGGTGGTATATAAATTTAATAAATAAATAAATAAAATGTACTTACATGCATTCCTAATGATTTGAGGCCCAAAGACTAGGTAGGTTAATCTGATAGGACAGATATTCCCTGGTCCATGAGTCATGTGATGTTCCAATCTTCATTTTAAGGCATCTTAAAATTCTTGAAGTATCTAACAAAACTTTCCAAGTTGTCGCATCCTTTAACTACTTTGGAGATGCTACTATGGGGGGGGGAGGTGGGGGAGGTGTAATTATTAGATCATTGCATTCACCTTCTGTTGTTTGAACCTTAGGGGGAAACATTTGATTTGCACTTTCCTTTTTGTCTTACTTGATGTTCCCTTAGGCTTACACAAACATTATTGTCAGCTTGTGTAGCACCAGCATTGGGGCTTGGAGAAGAATGTTTACTCCTAGGTCTCTTTAGGACTTAAAAGGATGAGAACTGCCTCCTAATTGCCCAATTACTCCTAATGTCGCCTAGTGTTGACTGTTTAGTTGCCATGTATTGTGTACAGAACTAATTGTGGTGAAAGCAAATGAATGGGAAGGAAACAAACAAGCTACTAGAAAATAATTACATGGAGTGTTTCTCTTTAGTACCTGTAGAGCAGATTTCATTATAGTCAACAGTTTCTAAAGCTGCTCGAGATAGCAGTATTTGTCATTTTCATAGAAACTTGATAATGACATTAATTTATCTTAATGGTCTGTTCTATTGTTATAAATAGTAAAATTAGCTCAAATTGTCTTGCTTTTGCTGGTTTTGGATGGCTCCAAAGGGGCCCCACAACAGCAGATGAGTAGGTAATTTGGTGTGCTTGACAGACTTCCAATAATTTGTTATGTGGAACATGAGTAATGTTAGGGCCATTAATGCTCATTTTCCTCTAAATTCATTACTGCCCTTTTCCCTTTTATCTTTTTTCATGCCTGGGCCATTTTTCTACATTTCAAGTGGCTCCACCAAGCCTATTCATATTCCGCTGTAGTAGCTATTAACATTCTGAACATAGCAAATGGCAGGTAGGAAAACAACTCTTTATGAAATGATGAGACAGATGGCCATTTGTGACCCAAGAGCAGGTAAAGCAAGGCAGGGTGATTAGTAGCCAAGACCATAATTAAGTTCAATCTAATTGTAAAGAAATTTAGATGTTTGCAAAGATGAAGGTGGGAAACGCTTGAGGAAATGTCTAGGAAGACCCAAAGGCTTTCA
Organism: Natrix helvetica; assembly: GCF_964273705.1. NCBI lineage: Eukaryota > Metazoa > Chordata > Lepidosauria > Squamata > Natricidae > Natrix > Natrix helvetica. The sequence continues at coordinate 23,374,076 of NC_138550.1, forward strand.
TAAATCACAGCAGTAATGGCACAATGGTGCCGAAGACACTCATTTAGAGCTACTACCTGTTACTTTTATTTAGCCTCAAAAGACTAAATTTTTATATTAAAAAACAAACAAACCACTGACTTTGTCAGCAGCATATTGTATATTTAATTTTTATTTACTGGAGAAATTGTCCTGTTCGAATTAGGTTTGTCAAGATGATTAACCATCCAAACAAACTAGGGAGCATTTGCCAAAGTACTATCAGCATGCATCAGTGTGTTTGGAATTTTATCAGTTCTTAAATTCTGGTTCTTTCCCCTGCTATCTTATTGTTGGAAGAAATATCCATCCGGTTCAGTTCCAAGCTGGGAGAAAGACACTGGAAATATGAAGGCTGATTGGAAAGACAGTTTCATGATGAAGCAGAACCACATGGATGGTCCTCCTGGGCAGCTGACCACATGGAGTTGAGAGAGGGGAGTTTTTACACCTTCTCTTGGGCTTTGCACTTGAGCTTCCCATTCCTGTGCAAGAACATGTATTCTATTTGCTGTTGCCAGGTTCCTCTGGGGTCATGTTTGTCTGAGCTCCTAGGTTTGGTTGAAGCTTGCTAGGTGATGCAGTCTCTTTAGGAGATGGTGCAATGTAATGAGCTCTGCTGCTAGTGGGTTAATCCTATTATGTCCTGGAGGGTCCTGTCTTAATCCCATCATCCTGGAGTTGAAGGTCTTTTGTCTTGTAGATAGGCTGGCCCAGTCTTGCTGGGGCTATAAAGAAAGGTGGGGGACTGCTTTCCAAGAGCATGTTTCTCCTTTAGGGAAATATAATATTCTGCCTTTTTTAATATTCCTCAAAATATTTCATTCTTCTAAGAGTAGGCCTTCCCTCATAACCGAACCAAGTTTTCTATTTTGCCTGAGGGCCACACCAAGGTTTTTTTTTTTTTTAATGCTGAGGTTATCTTTTCCTGATATGGGAAGCATCATATCAATGGGTGATATCAGTGAAATAAATAATGAAATAGGGAAACTTTAATGCAATCTTGCCAATACACGAAAGGTCCAAATATGTGGGGAGGAAGACTGTTAATGTCACAAGCCTTGTAATCATTAGTACATTCCTGATCCCGAGATGTACTAATGTAATATACGTTTGTTGCATTTGTGTTCTACATATTTCTATATCTATATCTCCATCATCTCCATCCATCCATCCATATATCTATCTATCTATCTGTAAGATACATACATACCAGTGGTGGCTTCCGGATCCCGTTCCAACTGATAGGCTTAACGCCTCTGCAAGCCTCCGCGATGCTCCACCTGCTTAGCGGAGCATCGCACAGGCACTGTACACGCCTTGCGCGTGCGTAGAAGCGCCGAAGACTTAAAAGACCGGTAAGGAGCTGGGCAGGCGGGTGGGCCCTCTGGAGCACCGTACCGGTATCTGGTGCTCCGGGCAGGCTCCAGTACGCCAGTACTGGGGCGTACGGCCTGCAACTCACCACTGATACATACATATGTGTATACACACGCACCACGCACACAGCACTTGGACTCAACAGTAAGGGAGGGCCAGGAAGATCAAGTGAAAACTTATTTTAAGAATTGTTATTTGCATTCAGGGACTGTAGTGTCTGAGGAAATAGTTTTTATGCTTCATTAATTTACTATGCGTGCAAGTTGTGATGGCAGAGCACAAACTAAAGGACAAAACATGTGTGAAGTTTATACTGCTTTATGTATCTCCGGATTATGTTGAGTAGTTATGTCCCTCCCAACCTACAAAATTCTCAAACACAGCAACTGAGCTGTTTAAAACGCAATAGCCTTTAAGATTATATGTCTAAATCTATAGCTCATGGGGTACATATTCACGGCTGTTTGGTGATTTCAATACAGGTATTTATTGTATATCTTATTTTGCTCTGTGCTGTTTATTAAGAAGCGCAGCTTCTCCTTTGGATTCTTTGGTAGCTAAAACAGTACCACCAGTGCAAAAAGGGGGATGGAGAATTTAGCAAGCTGGGAGTTTGCAGAAGTACAACAATGTATGTGTGTGTGTGCATGTATGCACATATAAAAGGACTCTGTGTATATGTCAAAACAGAAGAGCATAACCTACCAAATAAGTAGGATACACAATGCTGAGAGATGAAAACAGTAGTAGTGTTTTGCCAAAGGGTAATGGTTCTTTCATAGGCATTTAGAGATAATAGCTACACTAATTACACAATGGTTATAAATTTTATTGGGCTAAATTACATCAAAGCCTTTTTCACTGATACCAAGATTTATGCCTCACATTTCCCTTCATTCTCTGGGAACTGAAGAGGGCTCTCGGTCAACTTCAGATATGTATTTTCTGCATCTTATCCTAGGAGAATTTCAGGGAATTTACGCATTTTTATTTCTTTATCAGATGTACTATCTACTGAAAATAAATTTGGATTTTATCAGGATATCAGATAATTTTTAAAAATTCTAAGGCTACGTCAGATGTGGGCTGTTCCAGGATATGCAGACCTGTCCATCAGAATACTGATAAGCCCCAAGATAAACTCTGCTCAGTGACTAGTGTCCGAAAGAGATCATTGGGTGCTCACCTTTACATTCCCACGTATTCCCATATTTCCACTAATATAAAGAGGTAAGCCTGCCACGTTGTTGGAGTATGTATGATATTTGAAGAAAAGAGGTTTCAGAAAGAGACTAGACAGTCACTTACGGTATAGGTCATTTTTATGAACCTTTTCGGAAGAGGGCCCAAAAAGGAGTGCGCGTGTGGGGACATGCCCCAGAAGAGAAGCGTGCTGGGAAATAAACTCCCGGTTCCCGGCATGTGCATGTGCACTGGCCAGGTTGTCCTCCGGTTACTAGCGTGCATGCACATGCAATGATCAGCTGACCAGTATGCCTGTGCACAACAGAAACCGAAAAACCAACTTGTTCGGTTTTTGGCACTGCTGCACGCGAAGAACAGCTGATCATCGTGCACATATGCCCACCATATGTGCACGAACCCGGAAGAGGAATGGGGCAATGCCGCACATGCCAGCCGACATGGCTGCCACTTCGGACATGCGTGCCATAGGTACACCATCACGGGTATAGGTTCTCCTGCTTGAGCAGGGGGGTGGACTCCTGAAGACCTCCAAGGTTCTATTCTGGTTCTGTTCTGCTCTGTTCCGGTTCTGGTTCCGGTTCCATCCCATCCTATTTTATTCTTCTCCTGCCAAATAGTGAAACTGGCTTCAAATCTGGGCACAAAGTGATTTACTGGTTCCACATGACCGTCATACCTCTAGTAGCATTTTCAATAAAAATGATACCTGGAGGGGGGAGGAGATGCTTGGAAAATGAAAGGTGGGCTGACCAGTGGCTTTGTTGCTCTGGAGCTATGGATGGGAGCGAAGGGGCAGTATGCATTAGTGCAGTCCTATTTCCTCCACTCATCCCACTTGTTTTGACTCATAATTTAGATACACAAAGCATTCTGGATTTTGGTTCTGCTGAACTGTTGGCCTGAAACTGTCCAGTAAACCAAATGCCATGGTTTCCTCTATTCAAAACAAAACATTTCCTCCATTTCATCCCTAATGCAAGTCTTCTATAAACACCCACTAAATACCCACTAAATACACTCTGTGACTTTCATCCCTTCCAAAATCATGCATTACTTTCCAAAATGGATATTGCAAGTTCGAACTCTTTAGACAAAAGGACTTATGGGATCAGTTGTTCTTATATTTCGTTATTGAGCGCCTGTTTGTTGAGATTTTAAGTTTTTGTACCCTGTCAACTGGCAGTTTACAAAAACTTTCAATTTTATTGAAGCTTAATTACAAGATTTAAAAGGAAAAAAATCTTATTTGATAAGTGGGATAGTTCATATTTACTAAGACTGAATTCTGCTCTCTTGGATATGTGTGGCATACAGCTATTTACTCATATGTATAATTAATAATTTACTCATGTGTAATTTCCCAGAGAACTAGATTGGATTCTTCCAAGGATTGGTGTCCTTGTGTGAAGAACTCTGGAACTGATCATTTTAAAGAGATTATCTCACATTGTAAACTACGTTATAAAGTCTGATCAATCACCTATATATATTTGGATGGCGATTTGTATTAGTGTATATGTCAGTGATGGCTAACCTTTTTTAGCTCGCATGCCATAAGTGTGGGGAGTGCATGGGGGTCGTGTGTGGGCGTGCCACACCCATAATGCAATGCGCGAACCCCAGTGCGCATGCGTGCACTACAGGTGCTCCCCCTCCCATTTTTACATGCTTTTTTCGCCCTCCCCAGGCTCCAGAGGCTTTATTAGAACCTGGAGAGGGCGAAAACAGCCTCCCCCGCCCCCCCGGACGCCCTCCGGAGGCGTCAGGGAAGCCTCCAGACAGTTCCTGAAGCCTTCGGAGAGCTCAAAACGATCCTCCAAGCAAACCGGAAGTCACTTCCGGTTTGCTCGGAGGGTCGTTTTGAGCGTTCCGAATGCTTCAGGGACTGTCCAGAGGCTTCCCTGACGCCTTCGGAGTGCTCAAAATGACCCTCCGAGCAAACTGGAAGTCACTTCCGGTTTGCTCGGAGGGTCGTTTTAAGTATTCCGAAGGCTTCAGGGACCGTCCGGAGGCTTCCCTGACGCCTTCGGAGCACTCAAAACAACCCTCCTTGCGTGCCCTGACAAATGGCTCCGTGTGCCACCTGTGGCACGCGTGCCATAGGTTTGCCATCACTGGTATATGTGAAGGATACACAGCATGCTTTATGACAGCTTCTACATATATTTATAAAATAGTGGGAATGTAACAGCCCTAATTATATACACTTTAGCATTTAAGATTGTCAATTATTATTACTGTAGGAATCGAAGGAAGTTTTCTTCTGCTGTTGTGAGATGAAATGATTAGAGAAAAGCTATAAAAGAATAATATACTATAAAGGTGTCTTCTTCATCATCACCATGATCGTCAACAACACATCAATATTATTCCTTTAAACATTTCATCTTGTTTTTTTGAAAAAAGAAGAAAGGAAAATTGGTGGGTCTTGGAATACTTACCTATCCAAGAGCTGACAATGGACTTGTTGACCTTCACATCCCCTTTTGGATAGTCATAGAGACGGTGGTTAGTCCCTAAAACATCCATACATTCACCATTGTAAGTGCAAATCTCTTAATCTATTGAACTAGTTAGCCAGCACACATGAATAGGTACCAATATATCCCCAGGCATCCCTTTTAATGGACTTTAGAAAAGTTCCATTGGGATTTTGGAAGGTGTGTTGGGAGATTACTAGATAATTAATTTGCTTTTTGCTAGTGTGGCCATTTTGTGAAAGGACAAGACTTCAGGTCAGCCATTTTGTGAGTGCAGATACTGTACCATGGCAAACATGCCCTGGCCTACCCTTGCTTCAGAGTAATACCCTCCTGTTCAAAATGTTCTTGTACTGTTCTACTTCCGTATGGCTTTAGAAAACCACCAAGGTTCTGGAAAAGGGGCTTATTACCATAAATATCATAATGCTTATTTATGATAGCCAGGATTATAATTTAGTCTCATTTTCCTCTTTAGAGTAATGGAATTGTAACCTTGCTAAAGCCCTCTTTGAATCTATAGGTCTTATTAGTTATTTCTCCCTATTCTCCTGTCCCTCCTTGCTTAGATTTCACCTAATGGTATAATATGCTGATCATATTTGGTTAACTGATTTACTATTGTCATATATGCTTGAAAATTGAAATAGGAGATCATTACTTTAAGATTACCTTTTCCATCTAAAATTATATCAGAAAATGCCAGTTTTCAGCTGTTGTTTAATGCTAAATCTTCCTTTGCTTCTGAATAAGGCAGAAAATTAAATACAAAGATTACCGAACATTCATCACTAGGATCCTGCTATATAGCAGCTGTATAGTAAGGAGCACTGCAATCAATACAATAATGAAAATGTACTCAGTGGTAGATTGTTCTTTGTATGTGTTTTTAAAAAAAGAATATGGAAGATAATGCTTTTGTAATGCCGGGTATCAGAGACAGAGTTCATAAATATTTATCCTAATAATGTAAATGCATCCACCTGCTTCATTTATAAAATAATAGCTTTTGAGAAGAAGGCACAAACCTTATTCCATTTAACTGACTTTGCCTAGAGTCCATTAGACTCAGTTATGTATTGTACTATGGGAACCACTGCATTTTGGCTGTCCATAATGGTTCATGGAAGATAAATGGAATTAGGCAATTGAATAATTACAGGGCCACTCTCTATAGCACTATAAGTAAAGGTCTGTCAGCATTTCCATTAGAAAAATCGGTCACTCAGCTTCAGCGTACATCTGTAAAAGTTTGCTTGGGGGTGGCATTCAATAAACAGGAATTTCCAGGAAAAGCTAGTTCTCCTATATTTATTTCAACATTTGGTGCCCAAACTTTAAAAAAAAATCTTTTCATATCCTTTCCTTAATTGCACATACTAATAAATGTAATGGTTTAAAAGTTTACCTAATAAAAATATAGAAGGAGAAAATCATCAGCCACATCAGTACAATTCTAAAAACTCCTACTTGCATAGCCTTACTGAATTCAGTGGGACTTTCATCTAAGTAAAACATTATTGGGATTTGGCAGAAACACACGTTCCTAACTTTGGCTCAAAATGTCAACTTCCTTTAAAGATACAACTGCATGATCCAGTGTTTTTCTCCTCCCTAGCTCATAGGTAGGCCCAAATAACATGAGAGTGTTTTTTTTTTAAAACAACAACAACTGAAGATATAGAAAGAGATGAAAATGATAACTGAAATCTTAAAACCGGCATATCACAGTTTAAAAAAGCAAAAGATAACTCTCATTTTTTTCCCTAAAACCAAAGCTGCACTCCATCTGTATGATGCCATTTTCTCAAAAACCATTTACTGCATTCCTTGATTACTTATAGGTTGCCCAGCCAGCCTTCAAATAAAGATTATTTCTATACCATGTTTCCCTGAAAATAAGACAGTCTTATTTTCTTTTGACCCCTGAAATAAGCACTTGGCCTTATTTTCAGGGGGGATCTTATTATTTTTGAGGTGCAGGAGGCGGTGAGTGTGGTCACTTCATGGCTGCTGCTGGGTTGCAATATTTTCAGGGAGGGCTTATTTTTTTGGGTGGCCTTATTTTAGCACATGCGCTCGGAAACATGATTGGGCTTATTATCTGGGTAGGTCTTATTTTCAGGAAAAAGGGTATCTATCTATCTATCTATCTATCTATCTATCTATCTATCTATCTATCTATCTATCTATCATCTATCTATCTATCTATCTATCTATCTATCTATCTATCTATCTATCTATCTCTATCATCTATCTATCTATCTATCTATCTATCTATCTATCTATCTATCTATCTATCTATCTATCTATCTATCATCTATCTATCTATCTATCTATCTATCTATCTTCTATCATCTATCTATCATCTATCTATCTATCTATCTATCTATCTATCTATCTATCTATCTATCTATCTATCATCTATCTATCTATCTATCTATCTATCTATCTATCATCTATCTATCTATCTATCTATCTATCTATCTATCTATCATCTATCTATCTATCATCTATCTATCTATCTATCTATCTATCTATCTATCTATCTATCTATCTATCTATCTTCTATCATCTATCTATCATCTATCTATCTATCTATCTATCTATCTATCTATCTATCATCTATCTATCTATCTATCTATCTATCTATCTATCTATCTATCAATCATCTATCTATCCTCCCTCCTTCCCTCCCTCTCATCATCTGGCTTTGGAAAATATCAGTACTAAAACAAATGAAGAACGGTTGCAGGAACTGGGTATGTTTAGCTTAAGAGAAAGAAGGACTAGGGGAGACACGATAGCAGTGTTCCAATATCTCAGGGGTTGCCACAAAGAAGAGGGAGTCAAACTATTCTCCAAGGCACCTGAGGCTAGTATAAGAAGCAATGGGTGGAAACTAATCAAGGAGAGAAACAACTTAGAACTGAGGAGAAATTTCCTGACAGTTAGAACAATTAATCAGTGGAACAGCTTGCCTCCAGAAGTTGTGAATGCCCCAACACTGAAAGTCTTTAAGAAGATGTTGGATAGCCATCTGTCTGAAACGGTATAGGGTTTCCTGCCTAGGCAGGGGGTTGGACTAGAAGACCTCCAAGGTCCCTTCCAACTCTACTATTGTATTGTATTGTATTGTATTGTATTATATCATAGCCCATTGTCAATGGCGTATGATTTCATATCATGAAATCGATCCATCTTCAGCTATCTGCTTAGAATCATCATTAAAAATTTTATACGGCAAATTTCATAATGTTTCACCTGCCAAGATCTCCAGTCCTCCATCAAGAACAGCTCTTATCTAAAAACACTATCAACTACCCATCACAGAGCTATCAGAGTCTGCTCAGAAATAGGGCAGGGTTGTGAAACTCCTGCATCATGTGCTGGCCATGCCTACACCCGGTTTAGCGAAGGGGGAAAAAGTCCGATACGTCATGTGACCCTGCCGTGAAGATGTGACTTTGACACCCCTGCAATATGGCATGATTTACTGATACAGTGGCTGACAATGATGTCTTCACAGCCCTTATTGACCTCCTGTTGCCTCTCTTCTGGTCCCTGAGAATTCCCTCCAAAGGCCATCTTGGAAAATGGCTTCTCTTTGGGGAAGAAGAAATACTGTGATAGATAACTTGTGTACTTACAGTACTTCAGGAGTAAACAAAATATATATGCTAGCATTAAACAATAGATCTGTGGAGATTCTTTGTAAGTTTTATGATGCATGGAAGTGTGTATGAAACACATTTTTTTTTTCCAAATAATGAATGCCGCTGCATTTTTCTCCATGTTTTCATGGTTGCTTTGTAATGTCTTCTAGCAAGCAGCTATATAAACCAAGAAAAAGATGCATCACTTTAATTTTTTTAAAAGAATGCTTTACATGTACTCCTGATTTGTGATACTGGCGATAAACAGTTGCTTTGAAGCGGGATTGGGAATGGTTTAGGCTTTTTTTATCCTGCAGGTAGTGATCCTGATCCAGATAAGATTATTATTTTGTTGTAATTAAACAAAACTGGAAGTGAGCTGACGAAGAATTGTAGTACAACACATATGGAAAGTATCAGCTAGGAAAAATCTGTTTTCTTTGATGTGGAAAATATGATGAAATAGAAATGGTAGATTCCTGTTTATCCACCACCATCCATCATTTATACTTTTATTTATTTCCATTGAATCATTTCTATTTAGACATTATTAGATGAAAAACTCTTTTTGAAATATTGAGCAAGGAAGATCAGATTCACACAGTTAATTATTGTTGAGCCATTGCATCTTAAAATCAGGACACGTTTTGGATTCTGTAACATCTGCCCCAGAGAAGGGGTTGTACTGAGTGAATTATTATCCCATTTGAAACACAGAACCTACCTCAAATGGCTTTAAAACCATATTGTAGTGAAATATGGAGTTTATTCCATTAACTACTGACTGAGTCAATTGGAGAAGTGCTGTTATTAATTTCAATGGAAAGCTAAAATGCAGTTCATTTTCTATAATTGCAGGCCCATGGCTTAAAGAGTTCGTAAAAGCTTTTAATCTGAGGCATTTTTAGAAGGGCATGATCAGAATTCCATCTAGAATAATCAGAAGGGACATAATTATCAAAGCCTCTGTAGAACTCAAATGAAAAGAACTTCACTTACTATGATCTAAGTCTCCAGGGTTTCAAACCAATGTCTTAACGTCCACCCACACACTGTTAAAAACAGTGATTAGCTCTGCAAACATCTTAACCATGATTCATTTGGAGATCAATGATAACTATATTTGCATATTTTGTTGTTTGTTTGGGCATCTTAGTCAGAATTCATCGGCTCAAGAAGCATCTAATTTTAAAACGTCAATATAGCAGCCATGACGGCGCATTTGAAACGCTGCTTGTTTTTTTTTACGTGCACCACATATTAAAAAAAAAACACGGCAGAGCTTTGATCTCATTACTGTAGATACTATCTTCATTATTTTACCACACTCTGCTGAGACCCCTGCGTGCAATTATCCCACTCTGTGCTTTCAAATACTTTACGCAGTGGACCATCTATTTCCACCCAAGACCTTCATGCTCCCTGCCTTGATTAATGAACTTCTTACTTACGGTTGTCTCCTTTTGTCAGTAATCTTTGTTATTGCCTAGTAGGAGGAAGAAAAGCAACAGTTTATGTTCTTTTTTCTCTTGCATCTATTCATAAACTCAGCAAAAGGTAGCTGAACACGTAGCAGTGCCAAGTAAAAGCAATGCCAGGGGCCTCATCTTTGGTCTGCAAGCCTTGCTAATTGACCACAAATCGGATAAACCTTAAACTGATATTTCCCCCCCCCCTCTACCTGCAGTAATCATGCTACAAACATATCCTTGAAACTTTTTTCTGCCACGTGCCATGTGTACATAATGTTGGCTTCATCTTCTCCATCAGCCTTTGAGTAAGATAGACTTAAGTCATTGTTAACTGTACTGAGAAGTGATTTTATCCTCCTTATACCAGTATTCTCCAAGGGCACCCACTCCAAGGAGTATATAAACTCCTGTTAGGCACTGTCACCCAGGATCTTGGATGGAAGTTGGGGGACTGCAGTGAGATGAAATTGAGACAATAGAGGCAGCTGGAACCAATAGTGGGGGGTAGGAATGTTCACACCTTTTTCATTTTCTGTTGATAGGTACGCAGTGTTTCAATTTAGCAGTGGGGAAAAGAGAAATAAATCTTACATTTGATTTGATTCTAACCATTATCTTTCCAATCTATGGGGGGAATATTTTTCATACGCTGTGTCAATTTACTAGGTGTGCAAAATAAATTTAGTTGATAACTAAGGATGAAAAGTATAATATGCTGAATACGTGTGATGTATACTAAAAAATGTCGCTCTTGTTTTCTACTGAAATCAAGTGCCCAAAGCAATGCAAAAAGCCTCCGCAAGCTTCACGTCCCTTAAATTGTGCCCAACAATCTCTGATCCAAATCCCACAACATCTTAACAGGCATGTGCTTTGCAAATGACGGAAATGATCAAAGCTGTACAACTTTCAGAACTGAATGTCTAAGTCGGTAGATCAAGGAGCTTACTTTTAAATCAGTTCTATTTTTTTTTCCAGTAAAGACATGTTGTCTTTAATTTAGCTCTTAACATAATGTGTATTAATGTAATGCTATCTGGATCCTTCTATAGCTAAATCGGCATCACTGATGCACAAGAGAGGGATTTAGCAAACTGGGAGTAATCCTGAGATTTGCAACAAAGTGTGTCCGTGTCCATGTGTGTACGTGTGTGTAAAGGGGATGATTAAAACTTAAGAAGCCTAACTATTTCCCCTTCCCCCCTGCCCAGATGCATATAACTCAGTACATTGAAAACACGTATGCTACTAGGAAAGTGGAAAGCTGGACCTGAAATTGACGGAGCATTTTGGAAAAAAGACGTAATTAATATGAAACGCTCCATACAGCAACGCTCAGTTTCAGTTCACAATTGTACAATGTCTACTTACATTTTTTTAAAAAAGATTATTTATTATTATGAGAATGCCAGTTTGGTGTGGCTAAGGCACTAAGTGTTTTGACCTAGGCTTCCCAAGGGCATGAAGCAAACTCCTTGTCCCACCAAAACCCCCTTTTATTAATTTACTGTGAATTTTGCTCATTCAGATCCAACAAATTCTTTCAAGGGAGGATTTACAGTCACAGATCTTATCTGGCTTGGAGTGCTGACAGGCTGATATCTGCAAAACTTGGCAAGGAGTCTCGGAGAGTCATGAACCAATTAACAGAACTAATTGCCTCCTGCAAACTCCACTCCCCTTTCGCTCTCTTTTATTTCCTCTGGGAGGGGCCATTTATCATCCACCTGTGGTCTTACTCCAAGTTGACCCCTGTTCTTTAGCTGTTCCCTTCGTCTGGCAACTCTGCGCCTGTGCACACTGGGAACAGGTTCCAGCTGTTCGTCTGCCTCACTAATGTCTGACTCTGAAGGCAGCTGACAACTGGCATATAGCTTTGGCCCCCTCTCTGCCTCCGACACAGAGCCCTCATCAGAGCCTTCCCCAGACTCCAGGACCTGCCCTTGTTCCTCCCCAAGCTCCTCACTGTCCGAATCTGCTGCCAGCTCTGCTGGCCACTGGCAGGCCACAACACCAAGCTACAAACAGAGAGACCATGAGCTCTAATCTGTCAGGCACAAAGCCAGCTGGGTGATCGTGGCCAGTCTCTCTTTCTCAGCCCTAGGTGAGAAGAGGCAAAGGAGGCAAAGGCCTCCTTCCAAAGGCTCTTCCAAAAATGTTGCCAAGAAAGCTGCAAGAACTTGTCCAGACAATTGCAGGAGTCAACATTGATCTGAAGATATATACCCCAAGGTATAATGTATTACATAGGATGTTGCTACAGAACAAGATTGGGTCTCCGTTAATTGCACGGTTGAGAAAAATCACAGCCTCACCATTCTCCTCCAAATGGTGGAAACAAATGGAAAATGTCGATCAAAAGAAGACAGAAACAAGATAAATGGGCAATGTATCCATGCTGGTTTTATTACTCATTAAAGTAAAGTTGGCCAACTTCAGGAGCCCAACGTTTATCTGCTTCCTTCTTTGCAGTTCTGTGGAGCTCTGCCATGATTATAAAACCTGATTTGTCAGTGTTTAATATCTACTCTAGTGTGCTATATTGCATCATTTTCTTAACAGTTTTTTATTTATCCACTATCAAAGCTACACATTTAGGTTCCTGTTTGTCTCAGTGAACTTTTAAAATAATCTGGCTGATAGTCTTGTTAAGAGGTCAAAGGGGGGGGGGGAGCATCTTGTAGATTGTCACAGTTTTAAGGATGCTATTTAGGCTGATGGAGACAAATTGGAAGGAGGCGTATTCTACCTTAGTTAGGCAAAATCATTAACATGTTGAGCAGATTAAACAGCCTTCCTAAGGTGACAAGCCAGAAGACCACAAGATGGCAGCAAAAATTAGCTTTATATATCTATTTGCTACCATCTAGTAGTCATCCAGAGTTTTGCATGAATGGTTTTCTGCCTCCTGAGTCTCAGCTAATCAGGAGGAAATGGGGATTTTGCAGTAACTTTCCCCTGGAGTGGGAGGGGAATGGAGATTTTACAGTATCCTTCCCCTGCCACTCCCACCAAGCCATGTCACGTCTACCAAACCATGCCCACAGAAGCACTGATATTTTTTCTACTGTCTTCCTAAAATGCATCCCCTCTTCATGCGCATCATCTGAGCCACAAATTTACCAATGATGATCATCGAGTCCCTTTCGGGAGAGGGGGCGGTCTATAAATATGAATAATAAATAAAATAAATAAATAAATCAAAGCCAGGCTGCCCTATGAAAGAGGAATTTGATAAAAAGCAAACCATGCCATTGGTTTGTAGCAATTTTGGAAAGATTAGATTCCTTGGAACACACAGTGAAATAAGATTCCTGAAATTATAGACCAAGGAAATCATCATGTGAACAAGAGTCAAGTTGGGGCTGTTTAGGTCATATATTAATTTCAAAATAAAAAAGGTCCTCTCATACAATACATGGGTTATTTTTAAATGGGGATGAGAACTAGAATAATTAACCTATGAAGAGGTGATGTCCACGACCTGTATGTCAACTCATAACGTTGCCATGGTGAGGAAAGCTGGGGGGGGGAGTGCATTCCACGCATACCTTCGGCTTGAGTTGGAGCTTAGATTACTACATCAGGCTTGTGAGGTGTATATGTCGTTGGTGAATGTGATTTATGACACAGACTGAGGGGAGGGAGGAAACGGGGGTAAAGTTCAGCCATAATTAAAATGAGATCAGATCTGACTGCAATGAGGTCTTGTCGAAATGGTGTTCCTAATAAATGACTGGTTTTCTTTTGAAACTTAGCTCAAGGCTCATGAATTAATTAGGGCATCTTTCGGAAACCTGACACATTAAGTAGACCATAAAACTGTTGAATTCTGAGGGTGCTTTATGCATCTCAGCATGTAAGACCAAAGTAGACTTATGGAATTTAATATACCAACCTCCATGAACAGAGTGTTTCAACCAGGAAGCATACCTTATTCATTGAAGCTGAGCTATGGAGTTCTGTTAAGTGTATTATGCCACATTGGTACTCCATATGGTAGATTTCACCCATGCAAGAAGAGATAGGAGAGCAACAATGGAATACCTTCAACTCGCTGGTTTGTGAGAATATAAGGCAATGTATATAATAAAGTGTTATGGCTAAAACATACATATCATAGTAGCAGAAAGCTCAATTAAAGTCATGAGTGTGTTCAAAAACTGAGATGCATTTGAAGGTTCAAGTAGACTTGGCTCACTGCTGAGAGAAGGACATTATAAAAGACAACAGTCAAGACCATACACCACTGCAAAAGAAAAATTCATTTTTATTTTTCTCTTATCCTTCAGTTAATACCACAGCACTGGAATTCACTGTATGGTATAGTTTAAGACAGAAGGCACTAAAGAATCAACCCAATGATATACATGAAAATAATAAAAGAAATTGAAATAACATGTCAGCAAAAAAAATAGGGCAAGGATAAGAGAATCCACCTGGTACCAGCTTCTATTAATAGAGATGGTAATCAATAGTACAAAATCCTAGCACAAAGTCTATGGTACTCTTTGCCACTGCCTGAGATGATGGTTTCGCCTGAGCATTCAGTGCAATGGCCTAATTTCAAATGGCATGTGCTGAATAAAGAACAACTATCTTCTTCATTATCCTTTAGGGCAGTGATTCTCAACCTTCCCAATGCCGCGACCCTTTAATACAGTTCCTCATGTTGTGGTGACCCCAAACCATAAAATTGGTGTCTCGGTTCCTAAGACCATCGAAAATATGTGTTTTCCGATGGTCTTAGGCGACCCCTGTAAAAGGGTCGTTCGACCCCCAAAGGGGTCCCGACCCACAGGTTGAGAACCACTGCTTTAGGGGAACTTGCAGTAAAATGCAAAGCTTTGTTTACACAGTTAAAACAGAAAAATTATATCCCATCATTCACTCAAGGAAGGGAAAATAGTTGCTTATTATTGGACAAACATTAAGGCTTAACCCTCAATCTTTCTATTTTGAATGTGCCCATAATGATAGTACAACACACTCATCATTAGCTCTCTATTTTACAGTGATATCCTCTTACCACAGCCATATTTCTCTCTTCATAATCCTGACTGCTGTGGCTGCTGGGTCCTGAAGTGTATCCCATCTTCAAGGGATTTCACAATGGGATTCTTTACGAGGAAGGGGGCATTTTATTACAGCAAATATGGAAGGCTACATACATAGTAGCAATAACCTTCTAGAATGTGAAAAGTTTTGCAATGGTGGTACCTCCTCCTATGTATCACCTCAGTTGCTTTGGAAACAGAGAAATCCAAACGCAACATGCAATACAGCATCAGAGACAGAAAAAATCCATGAAGATACAACATTCCTTATGCAACCCCAGGAAGTTCTTTGGACTTTGGTCTGTGCACAAACGGGAATTTTCACTGCAGTTCTGACTGGGCTGAATAAATTCCCATCCTTGATGGATATTATTATTAAACACAGCAATACTGTATGGCTCCAGTGTGAAAGCATAAGATTTTGCATTGCACAGGACAGAAGTAAAATCATATTTGTTGTGTTGGTTTTTTAAAAAATATATCAAAGCCTGACTGCTTTCTTTAGAGCAAGGAACTCAAAAAGACATGCCATATTATTTTATATTAGAATGTTTCAAATATGGGAGTGAAGGGAAGCAGGAAAAATGCATGCCCATATTAGATAGATGTGAGGGTAAAATACATTCTCAGATAAGTAATACTAGCATTATAATACACAGATCATTCTAAACGTACTTAACCATTATGAATTAGACTACTTTCAAGTAGGCCTAATGACTTTCGCAGAGGAAATCTGGATTCATTTGAAAGCCAACATTCAGTGCTTCACAAAAGAATGTCTATATTGTCCAACTACCTACAGTAGAGGTTTGTCTTAGAATGTAAGTGTGATTCTGTGTATAAAACAAACTAGCTGTCCTCAGCTCAGAGAAGGTAAATAATTAAGGAAACGACTCCATAAACAACATAGGTTGTTTTGGCATTTTAGGTAAAGGCATCTGGGCTTTTATCAGGAGACAAAAATAATGAGGGAAAATACCATTCTTTCTCCCAGTTATGGGTGTCGGGTTCCTTCTCCCCATTAGACCTCTTGAAATTGTAACACAGCACTCCTAGTGATAGTTTTTCCCTTTTCTAAATTATTTCTCAGCTTTTGCATATAAGACACACAAGAAAGCTACAATTAGCTGCAGTATAAAGTGTAAAAATGGTTTTTAGAAAAACATTTTTTTTACATAGCAAAACATTCACTTTGGACAGCAATTATCAATGCATGTTAATATTGCAGATCAAACTAATGTCAGCCCAATTAATTTTTGTTACTGTTGCCAGCACTGTTATGATACCCACATTACATTTTATTGAAGGGTACAACCCCCTTTACAGACGAAATATTCAAAAAATAATCCAATTATTGCAGTTCATTTTTTTTTAAAGTAGGCTTTGGTCCTACTCAGTGAACACAGTCGGGATGGAAAGAAGTTCAAATACATTTTGTAGGGTTTAGGAATATTGAGATGCACATAAATATTTGCTCTTTTAAACAGAACTATGAAGTCTACAAATCATACACCTTAATTAGCTAGGTTTCTGCTACTAAATCTCCTTAATGAAAGAGAGCAGTGGCAGGATCTAAATGACCATTTCCCAAGAACTGAAATAGGCAAATAAAATTATATATATAAGTGGCAGATTTTCTTAAAGCATCACTCTTTTGAAAAACTTTATATTGTACCTACTCTAACAATTGTGTACACTTCATGAAGAGCCATTGTACATTCTGTACCTTCACTTTCATTCCACACTACAATCTTTTACTTAAAAAAAATCTGGAGCTTATGGTTAAAGAAATATATTTGGTTCAATGCTCCCCAGTCTGATAAAGTTGACCATGGCTTTCTTTTACATAAAGTAGAACTGTTCTGGAATGCGATGGCACTATTATCAGATGGATTCATTGTTGGTTGAAGAATAGTACCCAATTCATGGTCCCTAGTAGACCAAGGGGAGCGGGTGCTTCAGAATTCTATTCTGGGTCTAGAGTTCTTCAGCATTGTTATAAATGACTTGGGCAAGCCATAGAACGGATGCTAAGCAGATTTGCAGATGACACAAAGCCGAGAGGAGAGATTGGTAATACATTAGAAGACCAGCTCAAGGGTCAAAGGGTATTGATATGTATGTTGAGCCCTTTTAATGAAATTCAGTTCAATGCTCAGAAATGTAAGGTTCTGCAATTAAGGAGGAAAAGAACCAAATGCACAAATACAATACTGGTGGTATTTGTTTTGAAAGTAGTATTGGTGAGAAGGATCTGGGTGTCCTAGTAGAGCACAGATTAAGTAAGAGCCAACAATGTGCTGCTGCAACTGCCCAAAGAGTCAATGCCACCTTAGGCTGAGTCAACAGAGGTATCGTCTTGAGATTGTGGGAAAAGACAGTTCTACCATCTGCTGGCCTGATCAGATTACAACTAGAATAATGTATCTGGGATTGGCTGCCACAGTACAAGAATTGGAAAGAAGGCAGCGAAGAACAAGAGATGATGAGGGGTTTGGCAATTAAATCCTATCAAGAACAATTAAAAGGACGGGGGATGTTTATCGTAAAGAAGATAAGGTGAAGGGGAGACACAAAAATGTACAATGCCAGAAGGGCTAACATAGGGAAGAGGATGTACATTTATACCTTGCAGTGCCAGAGGATAGGACAAGAACTAAAAGCTGGAAGCTTCACAAAGAGAGATCCAAATTTAGAATTAGGAAGAATATCCCGATTCCTGGAGTTGTGAGCGCTCCAACTCTAGAGGTTCTCAAACCACGGTTGGTTATTCATTCGAGTTAGCCTAGAAGGTTAGCCTCCAAAGTCCCTTCCTGCCCTATTATTTTATGAATCTTGAAAGTCGGGGAATGGGTGAGCCAAGCTTCCTGTGTCAAGAAGCCCCATTGTATCCTCTGCCTTGTCCAATGAGAATGCAAAATACACAATGAAGACTTAATGGAGGAATAAATTATGCAAAACAGAAAATGCAGACATAATGGCCAGTTCTCATAATTTATTCAGATTACAGGATTTGGAATTATCACAAAAGATACCTGCCTATAAGCAAAGCACTGCTCTGCAGTTGATGCCGCTTTCATAGGTTGGTCATGCATCAGTGCATGCCTTAGATAATAATACTATTGCTGTTTCAACCTTGGGGCAACTATTTATGCTACCAGTGGTTCTTACAAGCTACTGTCATGCTTCATGTGAAACATGGGCTTGCGGATTACATGTAGCCAGGGACAAATTGGTACATTATAATTACGATGCCATAAATACTTCTGTTGGGCAATGGCTGACAACCATTTTCTTCCTTTCCACCACTCCCTGCCGCCCAATGCATTTGATAATAGAAAAACCAACTGTAACCTTGGGGCAATGGGCCTTCTTATCGGCTTAAGACTATTATATGGAGCTTGTGCTACGTGGAATTACTTCCTGCAGCTTCTATGTGGCAGTCATAGCACAAAGAATTGCTCAGGCTCTCATATAAACGGAAGAATACTGAAATGTAGGGGGAAAATATGTAGACCGTTCATCTATGAAATCTTAACGCAGCAACACATTTGAACAATTGAAACTAAGGGTTCAGGGTGTGCCCTCCGTGAGCAAAGCTGAAAGCCTAAAATAGGAAGCACCGTACAGGATAACCATCTCTTATGTAGAAGGCCCTCCGTGTCATTTGTCGTTAACCTGCGGTCTTCAGGTTATACATTTGCATCTGTGTTTAACAATGCAGAGATCGGCCTAGCAGGTAGCTAACATGCCAGCACGTTGGCACCAGGGCTCAGTGCAGTCCTGCCCCCATAACAATTGTTGGAATAGGCTGACCTCCTTAAGCCAACCAAGAAACTGAAGTATATGCACATGGATACTGCAATGACATAACAATGGAAAAGGAACAAAATAATAATAAACAAAACTCGATAGAAATGTCTACTTTAGGATGGGAAGAACAACATAGTATAGTTAAAAAAATCTTCCTTTCCCATGCACCCCCTGTTTACACACATTTGTCAAATACGAAGGTAGCAATTTTTTGGCCCAGCTTATTACCAGCTGCAGTAGTAGAAAAAGGGGAGGGGGGGGGGACACACAGCTTTGCCTGAAAAAGTCGAGCCAGCTATTTAAAAAAAAAAAAAGCTGCTTCAACCAATGTATATGTTCTTTGCATGTTATACAAGACTTCCTGGCCAGCAGATAACAGTCAATGTTACTTTATTTCTCTGTTCCTTTAACATAGGAACCAGCGCTGAATGGCTCATACCCATGGTTGAAAGTCCATTGACAGCAACAATCATATCACCACATCTAAGGAGAGAAACAATGAGGATTAGTAAGTTGCACAAGCCCACATACTGCAGGAAATGACCTGAGTCTGCACGACCAATTCTTAAGATGCCTCGGTTTAGGTATGACGGAAGACTAAACTTGACACCATTCTAGTTGCAAAAGATGTCTTACCTGACCTGATATATACTGTATTTTTCGGACTATAAGACGCAATGAGTATAAGATGCACCAAGATTTTGAAGAGGTAAATTAAAAAAAAAAAGTTTTTGCACTCTGCAGTGCAAAAACGTGGCATGCAAAGAGTTTGAGAGGCCTGTAAAGTGCTCTTGGGAACTGGGGGGTAAAAACAAGCAAAAAATGGCCTGTTTTTTGCTTGTTTTCACCCTTCCCAGCCCCCAGGAGCACTTTGCAGGCCTCCCAAACCTTCTGCACATCCATTTTTATGAAGAGAGTGGGGTTTCGGGAGGCCAAAAATGCTATGTTCAGTGTATAAGACGCACCCAGATTTTCACCCTCTTTTTGGGGAGGAATTGGTGTATTTTACACTCTGAAATCTTTTTTACAAAAAACAATTGTTCCAAGGAAGAAAGCATTTTGTTTACATTAAATACAGCAAGTACAACCTCTCACTAACTGTCTCTACTGCAGAAGGGTATGCCTCTTTGAAGATGATGCTGGTAATGAAGATTTTTAAAAAGTAACAACTGAATTCAAATGATTTTGAATGTTTAATGTATTGTCTGATTAATTGAGAACACTTTCAGTTAATGGAACAATTTATAGTTGATTAACTAAATAGCGTAGCTGTGGAAAATATCTGGAAAGGCAGAAACATGAAAACATTCAGTTTATCATTTAAAATTGGGTGGGGGGAGGAATGTGGGGTGATTTGGTGGGTAGTGGATTCTTGGTTTGTGGCAGACATCCAAAGGACATCCAATTGGAAAAATGACCTAGATTCTCCTGAGGAAGCTGGAGTCAGAATTTCACCAGGCAAGGCTACTGTGAGGATCCTGATCCTGTTAATTCTCAAAGTGTATAGGATTCTCATAAGTTTGGATCCTTGTCCCTCCTGGTTACCTAAACCTCCCCAGAAGATGACATGCAGTTAGGATCTGGTGATGGGAGGGAAGGCATGGTCCTGCCAGTTTTGAAGGAGGAACTGGTTCATTCCCTTATAAAAATACCTATTGGGGAACTCAACCAGGTAGACAACTTCTGTCCTTCGCTTTCTACTGAAAAACAGCAAAAAAAAAAGAGTCCCAAATCATGGTCACCTGACCACGGAACACCACAATTGGTTGTAAATGCAACCGGGTTGTCAGCCACCCAACTGTGATCATGTGACTGCAAGAGGAGGTCATAAATCTAAGGATGGGTCATGTTGTTTTTTAAAAGTCCACCATCACTCTGAATGGCCAATAATGCCAGTTGTAAGTAGAAGACTACCTGTCAATCAAATTCCTTGCTCAGTGCATCAGGACCTGTGCTTTACAGAGAGTTACTTCTAACACACAAAGTACACGCATTTCATATAGTCTTGAGCAGTGTTTCTCAACCCTGGCAACTTTAAGGTGTGTGGACTTCAACGCCTGGGATTTGGGAAGTTGATGTCCATACATCTTAACCAGTGGTGAAATTCAACATTTTTTACTACCAGTTCTGTGGGCGTGGCAGGGGAAGGATACTGCAAAATCCCCATTCCCTCCCCACTCCAGGGGAAGGATACTGCAAAATCTCCATTCCCTCCCCACTCCAGGGGAAGGATACTGCAAAATCTCCATTCCCTCCCCACTCCAGGGGAAGGATACTGCAAAATACCCACTCCAGGGTGGATATGGCAAAATCCCATTCCCTTCCCATTCCTGGGGGAAGGATAATCCAAAATCTCCATTCCCATCCCACTCTGGGGCCAGCCAGAGGTGGTATTTGCCTGCTCTCTGAACTACTCAAAATTTCTGCTACCGGTTCTCCAGAACCTGTCAGAACCTGCTGAATTTCAGCCCTGATCTCAACGCTACCAAGATTAAGAAACACTGGACTTGAGAACGAAGATGAAGTATCAACTGTGAGCTCTGGTGAGCTCTTGTTGCAATGACGGATTAAAACACAAAAAGGAGCCTTACTTGAGTCTTCCATCAAAATATGCTGGTGTCCCTATAACAATTGTTTTAATGAAGAAAGGCTGGTTTGTATGATTTTCCTCATAGCCACCAACAATGCTAAATCCCCAGCTGGCTAGATTACTCCTTCTTAGCACAACGTCATGGTAACTATGTAGGCAGCTGTGGAAAAAAAAGGGCAAGGAGTTGTAAAATCTATTAAGCAAATCTGTTAGACCTCTCTAGCAAATAATAATAACTCTTTCAGGGTTGCCTGCACACAGCGATTTAATGATTTTTAATCATTCAAACAGTAACTATTCGGTAAGATGCATTTCTAAACAAAACCTCTTCTTTCCCTGAAGTGTGGGCCACCTTTTAAATATCCAGGCAAAATATTAAGTCAACTGACCTCATATTCAAACCTGGATCCATATTCTATGAGATGAAGAATGCTGATGCTTAGAGAGTAACTAATTTTGGAAAAACCTTGGTGAAAGTAACCTGAGGTCTTGAAGGGGGCAGATACATTTTAAACCTAAAATAGCAAATAATAAAGATATGACAAATCACTTTTATAGCTCCCTTTTTAAAAAAATGGACTCCTTTTTACCAAACAGGGCCTGCTTCTTCGTTTTTTTGGTTTGGGTTTTCACAAGAAACTGATAATTCTACAAAAAGGTACTGCTCTTATGAGCCACAGTGGCACAGTGGTTAGAGTGTAGTACTGCAGGCTACTTCTGCTGACTGCTGGCTGCTTTCAATTTGTCAGTTCAACTCTCACTAGGCTGAAGGTTGACTCAGCCTTCCATCCTTCCGAAATGGTTAAGATGAGGACTGAAATTGTTGGGGGCAATATGCTGATTCTGTAAACTGAATAGAGAGGACTGTAAAGTGGTGTATAAGTCTAAGTGCTCTTGCTCTACCAATCACTTATATTTATAGAAAGCTTATTAAAAATTACAATAATGCCTTCTATTTTTAACACATTATACTGTAAGAGAATGGCATGCACAGGACTTCTGAGGTTGAATATAGAAAAGAGCACAATTCTTCAACCCTGCTCATAAATGCAGACTCTACAGAGAAGAAGAAGGAGAAGAAGAAGAAGAAGAAGGAGAAGGAGAAGGAGGAGAAGAAACTATTCATACCTTGGAAGTCCTAACCACATAACCCAAGAAGGTGACCAGCTAGCATCATATTCATTCTCACTGATGGTGCTCGGCTGCTCATCATTTGCCTGGGGCTGCTCTTCTGCAATCTGGACCTCTAGAGCCTTCAGAGCAACGACCGAGGAAGCAGCACTGGCTTTGAGCATAGCCACAGCCTCGCTGTGGCTCAGATTGGTCAGATCAATGCCATTAATATTCATCAACACGTCACCTGGGCAAAAGCCAACAAGAGATCCCGTTGAGAGGATATTCAATTGCAAATGAATATTACTAAGTTGCTATTTTCTTGCTTTATCTAACAACAGGATGCCACATATGCACAGATGCAGAGGGACATGTGGCAGCTTGCATCACGCTTGACAGAAATATGTCTTGTTATTTCTGTGCTTCAATGTCAGCATTTTCCAATCAGCCTGGAGTAGTCCATCCTTCCTCTCTCCCTCCCTCCCACCATCCATTCATCCATCCATCCGACTCCTTCAATACTGCCTTCTGCTTTTACCTCTTTTGATCCTGCCATCTCTTGCCAAACAGCCGTGAGGTTGTACACTTGTAACAAATATTGGCAATTCCCCACTTTTGCTGCCTCGACCTCCTGCTACTGTCATGCCAAGGGATTCGTGGGGCTCCTTCTTCACTGTGATGTGCTTCTCTTGGCAAGTCACACATTGTGAGAGATCCTACAAAAAAAAAAAAAAAAGAACAAGAGTTTAGGCACACATTTAACTTAGGTTAAGTCTGAAGGAGGAGAGAAGCCAAATTATCTGCACATACAGATCCCGATGGGGAACAAATAGTCATGTAGACTTTGCCAGCATCCATTAACTGTAGCTCAACAATGTTTAAATATTGAAATATGCTTACAAAAAACATGTGAGACTGCATTTTAAAATATATTTCACAGAAGATTTCATACCTAAAGGAATGCATTAATAGTTTTTAAAACTGCCTATATTAGAGTTATTAGAGAAAATTAAGTATATCAATGCAAGTGGATTTCCTTAAAAAACATTAAGTGAGTTACTGTCACAGTGATACTGACAGATGTTTCATTTAAAAAGGCTTATATAGTCATTTAAAATACACTGTCATTATCCCCCCCCTCCAAAGATTCAGGAAATTAAGTGCTCCTCCACAAATCTTCTTACAAATACAAAATATTAATACTCTCCCTAATCTATGATCTAAAATACCACTACTACTACTACTACTACTACTACTACTACTACTACTACTACTACTTCTTCTTCTTCTTCTTCTTCTTCTTCTTCTTCTTCTTCTTCTTCTTCTTCTTCTTCTTCTTCTTCTTCTTCTTCTTCTTCTTCTTCCTCTTCCTCTTCTTCTTCTTCTTCCTCTTCTCCTCCTTCTCCTCCTGCTGTTTGGATTTCATAACAATACAATATATCCAATTTGGGGGTGGGGGAAATGTGTGTGTATTTGGAGGTGGTACCTAGGCTCACATCCTTTCAGATCTGAATGTACATTTTCAAGTTGAGAAATTGTATAACGGGAGGTGGCACATTCCTGTCTATTCTGCTGGGATATTTTAAGGGCCTGCCCATATTTAGAGGACAATATTTGTAATCACAAAGATTAACGGATGCCTGTGAAAATAGCTATGCTATCCAGTAGAGGGTGCCTTTTTCCAACTTCCTAGGTATCTAATCATACAATATGTTTAATCTTAACAAAAATGTATGAACAAAGTCATTCTTTCAGCAATCAACACTGTAGAGGTAAGGAGTAACTCCTGCTTTTTTTTCCCATTTGTTTCTTAATTTTCCAATTCTGGCTTCATTCCATTTTAGTTTGCAATTTCATAAATAGAATGCACATATATAGGTTTTCATGTCTGAATACGCATTTTCCTTTAGTACATCTAATTTATATATTGGTTTGCTTAATAACTGCATTAAAAATACCAGTTCCCTAATACATCACTTTTTATATATTATTTTCATTAATACATTAAATGCTGTTTGGATATTCCTTCCCATATGGATTTCAGTATACCTAATTAACTGGAAAACTGTATTAAACATTCTGTAAACATATGAATACTGAAATGCACTGAATGCGTTTCAAGTCATTTATTTGTATAGGAAACGCAGGGGTAACTTGACATTAGAACATAAATTTAAATAATATCTTGTCCATTCCCAAACTTACCTTATGTGGGCTTGGCCTGTTGCTGTGATATAGCTGATAGGATTGATGATGACTGGTGAGATGGGTTCCTCCATCTCTGAGAATGCTTACAATTTGGGACTTGGTGGGCCTGGAAATGGTTAAGTTCACTCTCTCGCCACTGGCCTGCAGATTCACATGAAACATGAATGAAGGATTGAAGCATAAACACTGGCTACCTCTCAGACAGGGGTGAAATTCAGCAGGTTCTGACAGGTTCTGGAGAACCGGTAGCGAAAAATTTGAGTGGTCCGGAGAACCGGCAAATACCATCTCTGGCTGGCCCCCGGAGTGGGGAGGGAATGGAGATTTTGGATTATCCGTTCCCCAGGAGTGGGGCGGGAATGGAGATTTTGCAGTATCCTTCCCCTGCCACGCCCACCAAGCCACACTCACAGAACTGGTAGTAAAAAAAAATTGAATTTCACCACTGCTCTCAGAGCAAAGAATAGTCAAAGTACAGGTCAATAGGTTGCTTAGTGACTGTTTGAAGTTACAGCGAACCCACCAAAAGCAGAAAAGCAGTTCTGGAATCCCATTGGCTGCCCGCAGATACACACACACACACACACACACACACACACACACCATGGTCACATGACTGCTTCAGCACTTGGCAACCAGCTCAACTTTATGGCCAGTTCAGCATTCCTCAGTCATGTGACCATGATTCACAATTTTTTTTTTTTGCTGGTTTCTGGCGTTTTTATTTCATTTCCAGCAAAAAGAAAATCCCATAAAAATACACCGATTCACTAAACGTCCATAGCATTCACTTAACAACTCCAGAAATAGTAAAATTGCATCCAGTCATGTGGGTGCCTCAACTTACAAGATCATGACTGACAACAGAAATTCTGGGGGAGGAGCCTGGGGAGGGCGAAAAGGGCCTCCCCCGCCCTCCCAGAGGGCCTCCGGAGGCTTCCCTGACGTCTTCGGAGCGCTTAAAACCACCCTCCGAGCAAACAGGAAGTCACTTCTGGTTTGCTCAGAGGATCCTTTTCAGCGCTCCGAAGGCTTCAGGGAAGTCTCCGGACGGTCCCTGAAGCCTCCGGAAGGCCTCCGGGGGAGGGGGCGGGGGAGGCTCTTTTCGCCCTCCCCAGGCTCCTATAAAGCCTCTGGAGCCTAGGGAGGGCGAAAAAAGCATGTAAAAATGGGAGGGTTGTGCGTAGTGCACGCATGCGCACTGGGGGGGTGTCATGCATTGCATTATGGGTGCGGCACACCCGCACACGACCCCCCTGCGCTCCCCCCACTTGTGGCATGCGAGCCAAAAAAGATTCGCCATCACTGGTCTAGGACTACCTGATTTTCTATTCAAGAACCAGCCACGAAGACTATACTGTATGTATGAAGGAAAACAACACTTTTCCTGAGGATCTAATACTGGTCAGACTCTATTTTCTCTGCATAATAAAACAATCCATATTCTGGCATGACAGAGGACTAGTTCAGCCAATTTGCCAACACCTGATTTCACGATCATCAGCTCAGCTGTGGCTGATTGCTATCTCAAAAGTTGAATGAGAAAAGGAAAAATCAAGTCAAATTTGCTAGTCCACTGAATCTAAATCCCACTTTGACTTCCAAGAAGTCAAGTCAATGAGGAAACGAGCCACCACCGGAAGTTGTGCTGAATGACTGCACATGATTCCTTAACAACCACAACCTGAACTGTCATTGCGCACTGAAGATGGCATTGAATTTCGTTGTACAAGGTGCAATGACAATAAAGTAAAATAAACTAAACAATGGCTGTGCAGAAGAAGCCCAGGGTGTACCAGGATGTTTCATGACTAGTCTCAAGGGAACTACAGGAAGCTTCCCAACTTTACCATGGAAACCAGTTGGGGGAGGGGGAGAAAGGTTTAAAAAAAACAATGCTGTATAATTAATAGGGCCGTACAGAGCTTTGGTTTCAAAAGGAAAAAAAAGCAGCTCTTTTCTTGGGCACAATCCTTGCTGGTAAGGTGCTACATGCCATGTGCCTTTGGACACAGCTTTCCTCCTCTGAATCTGCAATGCTACACAACCTTATTGAAATTACTGAAATTATTGTAGGGACGCGGTGGCTCAGTGGCTAAGACGCTGAGCTTGTCGATCAGAAAAATTGGCAGTTTGGCGGTTCGAATCCCTAGCACCGCGTAATGGAGTGAGCTCCCGTTACTTGTCCCAGCTTCTGCCAACCTAGCAGTTCAAAATTCA